>NW_026555331.1:155296813-155706501 GCF_014898055.3 Talpa occidentalis
TGAGCGCGACGCCCACCCTGGGCTGGACCTCCCGGGTGAGAGCTGAGGCCAGCCGGCCGGCAGACCACGTGCCCAGCATGCTGCTGGCCGTGTCCAGATCCCACGGAGCACTGGAATCGGGAGCAGCTGGAGCCAGAGAGGCCGCATCGCATCCTGGGTGTCGACGCGGGCGGGGCGTTAGGCCTGGCAGGCCCCGTCTGTGAGGCCTGGGCTGGATGCTTGCACGGGCCACTCTGGGCGCTGGGCCTGCCTCTGTCCTGGGCCTTGGGCCGCTGAAGGGCGGGGTCGGGAGGTGATGGGCAGGTTGCAGGCCACGAGGGCGACCGCCCCAGCTGTGTGTCTGCCTCCCCGAGTGCAGTCACCGCATCTGCTTCAGGCCTCAGCCGCTTGGGGAGGACGTGGGGCCCAGCGGCCGGGGACGCCCAGGCTCTCAGCGCTGGCCACAGGGGGCGGGTGGCCAGCAGGGGTGCAGGCTGGGGGCCTCCCCGTGGTCTTGCCCTGGCCTTCAGAGGCGAGGGGACCATTTGTGGGTTCGGGGGCACCGGGGGAGGACGAGGAGGGGTGTCTGGCTGGTGAGAATGGCAGCGGAAAGCGGCAGCAGGCAGGACCGCCCGCCCCCCAAGCACAGGCTGGGTACGTACAGGTCAGCACCGCGGGGCAGCGGTTCTTGGCCGCGTTCTCCTCCCGCTGCGCCACGAGGGAGCTGTTGGGCTCCGCCTGGTAGGCGCACAGCGCCTCCCACTCCTTCTCCAGCCGGTTCTTGTTCTTCAGGTGGTCCTCCATGTAGGCCTGCAAGGGAAGCGGAGTCAGGCGCTGCTCTGCTGGCTCACGCCCGCATGGGCCTGACACACGCAGGGCCACAGAGGAGGCCGCGGTCACCCCAGGGGGCAGGCAGGACCCCTCCCCGCTGGCAGCGGGACAGGGCGTGGTGTGCTTGCCGTGGACGCAGGCAGGAAACACCCACGCCGGGGCCGCCTCTCCAGCTGGCCTCAGCCAGCGGGAACCCACCATGCCCTGAAACGTGGGGGTGCGGCGCGCAGGGCCCCAGGGAAGGGCCGGCCCCCACAGAGGGGTTGCGCCTACAAGGCCCCACAGCCAGTGCTGGCCGGATGTGGGGTGAGGAGACCCACAGTCGGGAGCGGGCCCTGGGGCGGCCCAGGGGACAGTGAGCTCGATTGACATTACAACATGGAGAGGAAACACCGCGAGGCCCAGCCGCCCCTCCTGGACTCTGCCAGAAGGGCACAGTGTTGCCACCTTGAGGAACCGCAGCCCCGTGGTGGGACCACAGCAGGAGCGGTCCTGGCAAGGAGAGGGCTGGGAGGCCAGGGCTGCCCGCAGAGGGGTCTCTCAGTCCTTGGGGGCCGCAGGCTGCTGCCTGCAGCAAGGTGGGGGCGCCAGGGGCTGACAGGGGAGGCAGCCAGGGAGGTGTAGAGACGGGACGTCCCGTGCAGCAGCGGGTCGGGGGAGGCGATTATGGACCTGCCCGCGGGCAGCAGGGCCGGGCTGCGGCCTCTGAGGCTGGAGTGAGGGCATGGGCGAGCTAGCCACGGGGTGCAGGACCGTGGGGACAACGGGGGGCAGGCGGGGGGTGGTTAGAGGTCCCGGGCCAAGCACCAGATGACAGGTGGACACAGAAGCCGCCGACCACCGGGAATAGGTGGCCGACGGAGGAAAGCGAGCGCTCCCGGGGGTGTGCAGGGGGTGCTGAGCGGCTCTGAGCTCCGAGCCAAACAAATCTATTAATAAACCCCAATCTGGGAAAGCAGATCCGTAAATAATGTTTTGCACTGAAAGTCATTAATTTTCTTTTTTCTGTCTAAGAGAAACACTAGTTACTAACAGATACTGTGGTGCAGTAATTGCTTGAAATTATTTCACTGAAAACTATAAAACGCTGTTTGAAAACCACGCTGTGCATCCAGTCAAAACCAAGCCAGAGCGGAGAGTTGAGGCCCGAAGGCAGCAGGCACCATCAGCCGCGAGGGGACGTGGCTGCACGCGGGGAAGCAGCTCATGGGGATGCGGGCGCACAGGCCTGGGCACAGGCCGCCCTGCAGGGCTGACCCCCGGCCCACAGTCCACCCTCGGGCTTCCCAAGTGAGAAAGAGCAAAAACCGCCGAGTGAGCCCACCCTTGGCCTGCAGGCCTGTCCTGCCAGCAGCGAGCATAGGCCAGGCTGCTGGGGAACAGCGCGGACGCCCCCGGCCAGCCAGCCGCCCGCCCCGCGCCCTCGGTCGGGAAGGGGCGGGTGTGGTCTCGTCCGTGAGGGCCGGGAGGGCCTCCACGGGGGTCACGCTGGGCCCAGCGCTCAGGCATCCAAGGACTCGCACACAGGCCCAGTGTCGGGGCCTGCACCCGGCCCTGGCTGCCCCGTCCACTGCCACCGCCGCCCACCCCTCCACGCACCTGGCACCTGCCCCCTCTGGCGCCGCCCAGGGCAGGTGGGGAAGGGTGGCGCACAGTGGCGGGCGGAGGCGCTTGGCGGGTGGGCCCCATGGCTCTCGGGCGGGGGCGTGAATCAGGTGGTGAATCAGGCCTGGCCACAGCCCACCCACGGGGGTGGGGGTGGGGGGCTGTCGTCCCAAGGCCCCAGGCCCCACAGCCCCGGGGTCCTCACAGGGCGGGGCGGGGACTAGTCTAGAAAGTGCTTCCCTCGCAGAGACGGTTGTGGCATTTCAAACACGTGTCTGTACCGGAGTCGCCCCAGTGAGGCAGCGGCAGTGTCTGCGTGATGGCACGGCGGGCGCGGGGGCAGGGGCCGGGGCCCGGGGCTGGGAGAGCTGGAGGTCTGTGGGCCTGGCTGGCCCGGGGCCCCTGCAGCAGCCTCTGGACGGCAAGCAGACAGGAGGGCCCCTGGCAGAGCGGCCTCGGGGCCTGGCCGGCTCTCTTCACAGCATCCACCAGGCCCGGGCCAGCCCAGCATGGTCTGCACCAGGGGCCCTCGCGGCTGCACGTCCGCCCGGGCCCTCAGGCGAGACCCCTGCAAGTCCCTGTGGCCTCTGGCTCCTCGGCAGGAGCCCCAGACTCCGGTGCCCCTTGACCCCCTCTGCTGACCGCGCCGTCTCCAGGCCCCGTCCAGGCTGAGCAAGCTCAGCGCGCGGGCCCCCAGTGGCGTCCGGCTGACCCGCCGTGTCCGGTGGTGTGTGGACGAGACGCTGCGGTGCGCCCGGCAGCCTGTCCCTGCTGTTGGGGTGTCGCCGGGCTCCTGGGGACAGCAGGAGCCGCGGGGGCCTGGGCCAGGCTAATGGCCACTGCTCTGCTCGCTCCCGCCCTGGAGGGCAGCGCTGCGGGCGCTCAAGAAGCGATGCTAAAAATACTCGTGCTTTATATTTATGCCCGCGTGGAGAGGGGCGGAGGGGGTGGACTTGGTGTTTAAAAAACGGCAATTTTTTATTACATAAATTGCGCACGCAGGAGAGAACAGAAAGTGAAGAGGCGGCCCACGCAGGCAGGAAGCCCTGGAAGCGCACCCGGAGCTGCCTGTGGCCCGTCCCTCCCGTCACCTGGCGCCTGACCGCTGTCACCTGGCCCCTGGCCCGCCCGCTGGCTGCCGCTGTGTCTCAGGCCCCCGTGGCGCAGGCTTTGCCCTCAGTCACTGGCGTGGGGGGACTTTCTCGCAGGAGTGGGAAGATGCTGGCGAGGGGCTTGCACTGCGCAAGGGAGCCACGGCCGGGCAGGTGCCCGCCGGGGCCCCCAGCCAGGGGCAGCGCTGAGGCACGAGGCTGGACCGGCCGCCCCACTGCCCCACACCTGCCCTGCAGGGCGCCCCAATTCCTGCTCCAGCCTGGATCAGCGTGTCCGGCTCGGAGACCACGGGTGCCGCGGCCGCCCTGTCCTCTGCGTGCCTCAGCTAACCCCTCCTTGCCCTCCACGTCTGCCCCCGGCAACCGGTCACCCGGCCCTCGAGTGCTGCTCCTGCCGCTGCAGACCCCAGGGGGTCGCCCCCCTCCTCGCCTGCCCCGCAGCACCTGCTGCTGTCAGGCCCGGCTCCGGCCCGCGCTGCTCCAGGACGCTGGGGCGGCCACTCTCCAGCCAGTGGCACGGGCAGCCGGGGCAGCGGAGTCCCACAGGCTCTGGGGCCGGCCCTGGGGCTCCCCGTCCCTCCTCGCCATCCCCCCCTCTGGGTATCCCTCGGTGGCTTCTAATTCTCCCCAAAGCTGGCGCCAGCTGCCGCCCCCCACACCCGGGCTCTGGGGCCCCGGCTGGAGGCACAGCTTGGCTGTCCGTCCCCGCGCTCCCGCCACCCCCGCCGGCGCCAGAGGAGCTGGCACGTCCTGAGGGCCTCACGCCAGGGCGTGCGCACAGCCCCCGTGGGTTGCCCACGGCCTTGGGACGTGCGGCCACCGACATGGGGACAGCGCCGTCCACAGCAGCATGCGGCCCTGCGGGCCTCCGGCCACGGCGGGAGATGCCACGGAACCCACCTGACACGACAGAATAAACCGCTGGCTGCAGAGGGGCGCCGGGGGCGGGGGGCGTGAGGAGCTGGGCGCCAGGAGGCCGCGCCTGCGGTTTGGGTCCCACGGCCCGAGCGCTTTGAAACCGCCGCCTGGGCCAGCAGTTCTCGGGGCGCAAGCGCTGCGGTTCCCCGAACAAGGGTTTACGTTCCAAGGGGAAGCGAGGAGCCGGGAAGGGAGGCGGCCAGGGCTGCCGGGCGGGGGTGCGGGGGCGGCCTGCAGACGCGCAGAGGGCAGGTGCAGGGAGGCCCGGGCCGCGCCGCCTGCCCAGGGAAGGCGCTGGACGCAGAGCCGCGAGCCTGTCTCGAGCCCGTCGAGAGTGGGGCCCCGCTGACCGGAACCAGGCAAGGCGCTGGCCGCCGGGAGTGTCCCCCCGGGACTGGGGGGGACAAGGCCACAGACGTGCTGCGAGGAGGGGCCTGGGCCCAGGAGGGCCGAGGGTGTGTCCTGTGACGCTGACCTAGGGCGGCCAGCATCGGCCTGGTGCCCCCCGTTAGTGTCCAGAGCCCGGGACCCCGCTTCTGAGGGGTCGGGCAGGGCCAGGGCAAGCCCACCCTGGGCCCTGCCCCCTCTCATTGCATCATCAAAATTGCTTCCATGGACGTGGGTGCTGGAGGAGGAAACAGTCCCGCGGGCGCCCGGGTGAGTGACCAGATTTCCCGGCCGCTGGCGGCCACTCCATGGGGCCCAGCGCCCCGCACGTGAGGCCCCACCGTGTCTCCCAGGCTCTTCCCTGGACACTTCACTTCCTGCAGAGCCTGCTGGAGACCAAGGAGAGCGCGGCGAGCCTGCGGGCCCCCGGGCCGGGCCGGGGACGGCCTTGGAAGGCCTGTGTGGGGTGGGAGTGGGAGTTTCTAAATTGTTTAAAAACGTAAGGCCGCGAAGAGAAGGCCCTCGGCCCGCAGGCAGGGGAGAGGACGGGGGAGCGAGCGGATGCCGCGGGAGGCCGTGGGGGACGGGCCTGGTCACCTGCTTGTCCAGTCTTCCTGCCACGGGAAGACGAGATGTACGCGGGGGGAGGAGGGCAAGCGGAAACTCCAGAGACAAAGACTCAGCTGGAAGCTGAAGTCGGGCAGGGCACCTCCCAGGGGCCCAGGGGGCAAGAAGAAGCCTCTTTAGAAAGCAGCGGTTTAAGAGGACGTGCAAACCCCAGTTGTGTGGAATTTAACGAACGGAAGCTTCATGGACACCCCTGTATTATAAAGTTCCTATTCTAAATCCAGAGGCGTCTTGGAGCCAAGCGGAGCAGCGACGTGGGGGCTGGCCTGGGGGCCGGGAGACGCCCCTGCACCCCAGCAAACGCATCACACGCGGCCTCCCCCGCTGGCTCCCGGGGAAAGAAAATCTGGACTTTCAGGAAGACGGATCACTCACAGCCTGACGGAAGACGCGGACGGCGAACACGTCCTGTTCCAGAAATGTCCTAACGAATAAACTTAAAAAATAAGCGGTTCTGTCCACACCAGCTGCTCCCACTCCCGCTGGCTCTCGAGGCGCCCCTGCTCTGTGCGGGCGCTCCTGGGGGCGGGGGAGCAGGCCGCGGGTGACGTCGCCGCCGTCATCTCCGAGCAGCTCAGGGAATTTTAAATGAACAATTTTGTGAATCTTATTATCCTAGTGAGCATCTGAGAAATCAAGGTCATGTGAACACAGGTAAAATACAAACAGGAATACTTACAAGCAACGGGAAATAATTAAGGGAATCAAACCACGTTTTCCAGAAATGCTCGGCTATTCATATTTAAATTTAAGGCGTAAGAGTTTGCCTGACACTGAGGAGGGGCCCCTCCTCGCTGTGGGGGTCGCGGTCACGCGGTTACTTCAGATTCTGCTCGGGGTGCCCGGCTCAGCACGCACGCACGCGTCCACCCATCCCGCTGGTTTCTTCGAGCACAGGTGTGGGTGGGGTGTCCTGTACCCCACAACCAGCAGGCAGAGACAACCCCCAGGGGTGCATCTTCAGCTGGAGAACAGACTGCACACAAGTAAGACAATGGGGGAGACACGCTGGGACGGGGACGGGGCACACAGGGCGGGGCCTTGACTCGGGCAGCCAGCCCTGGGGGCCCTACCCGGCCCTGCCCAGCCGGGCCCCGCAGCACCGCCAGCCCCTGCCCCTCTACCTGCTCCCCTCACTCTTGGTTCCCGCAGCCCCTGAGTCAGCAGCTGCTGCCCGTCCTCAGCCCCGAGGTGCAGCCTTCACCGCCTGACGTCACCCAGCGGCCCGAGACCACGAGGGCCAACGCGCAGCCCCGCGCCGCTGTCAAGGGCCGAGTGAGTGCCCAGGGGCCGGAGAGCCTCACGGCCCGCCCGGCGCCCCCCAGCGCAAGATCAGCGGGAGTAGCCGGCGTTGGGCGAGTCGTGCCTGTCTACACAGACATGCACACACGCTACAGGACCTGCCACACGCACCGCGCGTCACACACGCCTGTACACGCCTGCACACACCACACCCACGTCACACACATATGCCACACACACACATCGCACCGTGCACACACCACACGCCTGCCCAGGCCACACGCACACGCAGCCACGGCAGGCCAGCAGGTGGGTGCGCCGTCCCCCAGCTCTGCCGCGCCTTGGCTGCCAGGCACCCGGTGGGCCAGGGGCTCGGGAGGACACAGACCCGCGGACTGGCGACGGCGGGCAGGAAAGCTCTTCAGACTGGAGCCAGGGAATTCTCAGGTCCCAGACAAGAACTTTTAGGGAATGTTTAGGAAAGTGCGGTCCGGGGCTCCTGGAGGCGCAGGGGTGAGTCTCAGGCTGTCACCGCCATGGCCTGAGTTCCATCCCCGGCCAGGGAGCTGCCCACAGGGCGCAGCAGACCTCTCCTGTCTCCCTGCTGCTCCCCTCGGCAGTGGAGCTCAGTGGATCCGCCTGTTCTGCTCCCCGCTCTGTCTCTGGGGAGTCCTCTCACCCCCGCACCTCTGGCCTGCACCCCAGCTCTTGTATGCAAAATAAATGAAGTAAATCTTAAAAGAGAGAAGGGTGGCCGGCCACATCGCCACCAGCTGGCCTGCAAGGGGTGTCTGTTGGGGGACACGGGCTTGGGGAGAGCCCCGCCGAGTGGGCTGTGCGGCCTGGGCTGCGATCAGCCCTGTGAGCCCCAGACCGACCGCCGCCTGCTCCTCGTGGCACAGCTCGCCTGATAGCTCACTTGTTCCCCTGCCCGACCCCGAGGGGCAGTAGCCAGCCCCACAGGGGTCAAGAATGGCCACTGGCTAAAGGCCCCGGCCCGAGGAGGCCCTCTGGCCGGTGTCTTCAGGTGGCCTGGCTGCGCCAGACATGGGCTCCAGGGCACACGGCCGCTTGGGAAGGCCAGGGAGGCACACCGAGGCCCCATGCGGCCAATCATGTATTTTGGCTAAGTGGAGACCAGCGGTTCACTTAGCAGTGCTGGACGGACGCTCGCTGCCCACTGACTGGCCAGAGAGCTTGGCGGGCGGAGGGCCAGTGAACGCATCCGCCCTCTTCGGACTCTGACCCATTTCATTCTTCAGCCGCAGCCCCTGCTCTCCCCGCGGCGGGTGTCTGGGGACGGCGCCTCACCCGCTGCTGGACGGCAGGCGCAGCCCAGGCCCCTCCCTCGTCCTCCCGCCGCCGCAGGCCGGCAGGGATGGCCGCGCGGCCCTGCTTTCCTCAAGACGCGCTTTCCACTGAAACACTTTCTTCAAAATTATTTTCATAAGAAAGATTAACAATTTCAACATGAGCTGCTAATCCCCTTTCATTTAAAACTCTGCTGATAAAATTCTTTGCTTGTCATTCAAATAGTAAGTAATAATTATAGATTTGCAGCTCCCATCTCTGGCTTCATTAATGGCAAATTGCATGGAAGTCTGAAGCATAAGTCAGCTTTGATACATCTCAGAATGTAATTTCCACAGCTTCCCTCGGCTACGCACAATTAATTATACAGTTAATAAGGGAAATATGTTAATGGAAGGAGCGTTATTCATCCAGACCACCTGCCTTTACCAAATATCTTTTGTGTGTTTCTCTTCTCTTTGTAAAAAAAAAAAAAGCCACAAACGACAATGTGGTGATTTAAACACCCGCCTGCCAGGCGGTGGCCACGTCCATTAACACAAGTCTAAAGAAAAATTAATTCAATTTTACGATATTCCCACTAATTTCTGTCTTTTAACCGTGGAAAATATCTGCCCCTGACATTTTAAACTCTGAAATAGCTGTTGATCAAACAACATTTCCCACTGAGGTGTCTTACTTGTCCCGATGATTTGTCACCGTCGGGGAGAAGGGAGACGCCGGGGCCGGGAGGGCTGCGGGCGGCGGGAGGCGCGTTTCACTCACTCTAAATGGACTAAACTCTCCTAACTCCTTCCTCATACCTCTTCAACCTCTTGCTTAGTAGTCGCTGAATCCCGTCATTCCACGTGGATAATGAAAGCTTGATCTCAGAGGGTCCAGCACAGACGCCCACGGCGGCCGCACGCGGACAGCGAGGCCTCGGACACTCGGGCGTGGAGCAGCAGGATATTCAACCCGAAGTATTCCACTGAAGAGAAAACCGACTTGCTGAAGTTACATTTCTGTTTACTCTTTAAAACTCGCAGGGCAGCAGGAAAGATGCCTTTCCGTGCAAATATCTGCCTCACAGCAAGAGTTCACGAACACGCAGTCCCGGCCAGAAGCGAGAGTCCCGGCCTCAGCTGCGCTCCTTCGACAAGCGCAGGGACCTTCTCCGTGGGTTAAAAACTTCACTAACGGGCAAAATTCAGTTGGAAATCAACCTTCGGCCCCAAAAAGTTGATGGAGAAGGCGGGGAAAGAGATGAGCGGAAAGGCGGTTTTAAGAGAACCCAATTCTGAGAAGATTTTACGCAAGCGCGTCCGTTCTGGGGGAGAATCTGTTAGCCGAGTCCCGTGTCGGCGACGTCCAGGCGCCAGCGGGCGGTTTCCTCAGGGCCCTCCCCGGGGCTCTGGGCAGCGGTCGTGTGCCCGCGAGCCCGGCGTCCAAATGGCATCGGCCCAGGCCCTTCCACGGTGCCCACAGCCTCCTAGCGGCCAAGCGCGGGTCACGAGCCCGTCTCCGCCCATGGCATGAAGAGCCCAGTGCGCGCCCTCCAGCGCCCAGCGCCCCACACAGCGGCGGGAGGGGGCTGCCTGGCACCCCAGGCTCCCTGAGGGTGGGGTGTCCTGGGCAGAGGCCGCCACCTCCCCCTGGAGACGCAGACGTGCCCCTGCCTCTGCCGCGCGCCTCAGGAAGGACAGGAACCCCCTGGGAGCGGCCGCGGCCCACCCGGAGCCCCAGGCCTGCTCCGCCCAGCTCGCGCCCCGGTGGGAAGCGCCGCTCTGGTTGCAGAAACAGCAGGAACCCGAGGGCGCGCAGTGGGGCAGGACGCCTCAGCGCCAGCGGCTCCCACCTGCGGCAAGAGCCCAAGATCCTTCGCCTTTCCACCCACCAGACCCGCAGAGGGGAACGCGGCCCAGAAGCGCCTCTCCTGCTGGCCCGGCCTCGCCACGCAGCGCAAGCGCAGAAACGTGCCGGAGAGCGAGGACATGAGCCCCTGCAGCGGCAGCGGCGCCCCCACGCCTCACGCGGCGCCCGAGGCAGAGAGGTGGTGACCCGAAGTCATCCCCATTTTGGGGGTGAAAATCAGAGAGGACGGGCAAATGCATGTTTCTGTTTTTTCCCAGCTCACCCGTCAGTCCTGCCATGAGCAGGGCTGGCCTCCAGGGGTGCATGGGGGCCTCCTCGCCCCAACTCCTGCCCTTCAGGCGGGCAGAGCACCACTGGACACTCAGAGCTTCCTGCTCCCACGGCTGGTCCCCATCACTGACACCGGGTGCTGAGGCTCCGGCCCCCGCCTGCCCACCCGCCCCCGCCGACACCCAGGGGTGCCGAGCTCCTGTGCCTGCGCCGGGAAGGGTTTGGCGGCAAGGGCGGTGGCACGCGGGGCGTCCTGCATCACACACCAGCCGCGCAACTGCAGAGCAGAGGGGCCGACTCTTGTCCTGGGATCCTCGCAAACACACGAGCAAACGGAAGGGCAGGGAAGAGGGCCTCCGACACGTGGGCCCAGTGTCCACGCGGGGCCTTTAGGGAGACCCTGCCACGCAGGAGGACGGAGGTGGATGAGAGACCCCACCCCCGTGGGCCACAGGTCGCCCCAAGGATCAAGGCTCCCGGGGACAATTTTCGGGAGGAAGTGCACGAGGGGGTCCTGGCTGCACGACGGCCCCGAGATGCCAGGGCCACGGCCCCAAGGCCTTGGGGGGCTGCTGTGACGAAGGTGGCGACATCAGGGCGCGGAGCCAGCCCTGTCTGGGCCGAGGCCACAAGCCCGGAGACCCGTGGAGGACGCGTGTCCACTGTCGGGCGTAGGACCAAGGGGCAGCTGCACGGGGGCAGCGTCCAAAGGGAATGAAACGGAACAGGTGCCGCCGAGAGCGGGCCCCTTGGGCAGTGGACGCAGCGGTGGACTGGACGGGACATCAGGCAGCGCTGCAGGGGGCCGCGGGGGCCGGGGTGGGGACGTGCCTGCGACGCCGGGCAGCGGCTAAGAGGGACGGGAGCTCTGAGGAGACGGGGACGGGGGCCCCGGAGCCGCACGGAGCAGCGATGGGCCGTTGCTGCTGGACCAGACGGGAGACGGGCACAGGCCACGGCCCCACGTCACCCGCGGAACCCCGGAGAGCACAGGCGGTGGGGATGGGCGGTGACCCGCGGCGGCCGGGGCCTCAGCCTGACCAGGAGCCGGCGTCCTCGTCCGCCTACGTGCAGGGCAGGCCTCGGGAGGCGCCTCGTCACGGCAGCGCACAGAGCGGGGCCTGGCCCCCGGGCAGACGCACACCCAGCCTCGGGCAGCACGTGGCCAAGTGGCCTCCCGTCCAGCATCCCGGTCGCGAGTGGGCCTCCGGCAGGCGGGAGCACAGATGCGCAGCCTCCCAGGGCCGGCCCGGGTCGTGCGGCAGCCACATCTTGTGGGGGCAGCCGGTGCCGGGAAGGCCGCTGCTGAGCTGGGGCAGCTCCTCCCGGCCTCGCCTCGCCCCGTCCCCCCGCTTGGGAGCAGCGGCCTCGGAGCAGTGGCCGTGCTCTGCCCGGGGAGAGGAAGCCGCGTCGCGCGCCGGCTCTGAGCCCCGGAGGCCACTGCTCGCCCAGCAGGGAGCACGCGCCGGCACCCAGGGGTCAGGACCACACCCCACCCTGTCGCTGGCCCCAGAGCCGCCGCAGGGCCCTGCAGTGCCGCACCCCTACTGCCCTGCTCCGTCTGCCGGGCCACGGCTCTTACCCGATGGCCCCCGCCCCTGGCCCCTCAGTCCCGAGAGCCAGCGGGGACAGCGTGAGGCCAGCGGGGCAGTGGGCCCCGCGCTCCGAGGCACGGCTCCCTGGGGGACACGCGGTGGGGCGGGAGCCGCCCACGCCTGGGTCCTGCAGGAGGACGCGCGAGGCCTCGGCCCGTCCCGGTCACTCCCGCCACGCCTGCCTCCTGCCCGGGGCCTGGGGTGGCCGCCGCCCCCCACGGGCCGGCCGGGTTCTGGCGCTGTGCAGCCGGCGGGCTCCCAGGGCGGGCGTGCGTGCGGGGCGTGCAGGGCAGACGCGCCGCAGCCCTGAGGCGAGGGGCTCCGACCGCAGCGTGGGGCGGACAGTGTCCCGGCCAGACGGCGTTTAGTGTCCTTTTGGACTTGAGAGCCTCGCTGTCACGCGGGAGCCCCAGAGGTGCCGCGGGGCCGGGGGAGGCCCTGGGCCGAGGCGTCCTGCGGTGACAGCGCCATGGCCCCCGTGTGGCCGCGACAGAGAATCCCCTGAGAGCCGAAGCTTTGGTCAAATGTCCTCTTCTGGGCGGGATAAACAACCAAGGGTCCTCGGGCGAGTCGGCGTCGGCGCGTCCCACGTCAGCGGCTCACACGCAGGCCCGCAGCGCCCGGCTGGGACACCCAGCTCCCTTGGCAGCCCACGCCACGCACAGACTCCCAGTGGGCGTGCCCTCGTCTGTCCACACAGCCTGCACCCCCTTCCTGCCAGCCGGCCAGGACCCCGGAGGGGAGGGAGCTGCACTGTGCACAGGCCGTCCGGCAGCCTGACTGGGCGCCACGGGCAGCACCACCTGCGGCCTGTCCCTGAGGCCGGACAAGAGCCCTCCCGCGGGAAAGGAAGGTCACGCGTCCTCACGGCCACACCCGGGAAAACCACCCTCCAGTCGAGTCCAGCGGCCTCCCCAGCCCTGAGCCCCCCATGGCGGAGGGACGCCCACTCTGAGGCCCACGCCTCCAGCCACTGGCGGGGAGGGGCTGCCCGGCAGGCCGGGACGGGAGGCCTCGGGGCGGGGCTGGCTCCACGCTATGGACGCCTCCTCGGCCAAACCTGGTGAGACTGTGGGCGGCCAGCAAGGCGCACGCTCCGCGGTCGGCCCACCTCGGGGTGAGCGGATGGGAGGGTCCACCTGCACACGAGCAAGCAGAGGACCCTCGTCCCCCCATGGGGAGCCTCTGCCCAGGGGCCAGAATGCTCTGACCCTCTGTCCCAAGCCACTTCCAGGTACGGGCCACACTCGAGGGACACTCATCTCCCCAAATGTGGGGGGGCCCGCAGGGACTGAGGGGGTATGGCTGCTGCCCGAGAGTCGCAGGCTAAGGGAGCTGTGCACACAGCAGGCGCTCACAGATGCGCGTCCCTACCACTGCAGGCGCCGCCCAGGACGCGCGCGATGCACGGGGTGGCAAGCCCAGCGGGAGGGGCAGGGCCCACGGGCTCACCCGCTGAAGCAGCAGGGCTGGCGGGGCTGGCTCCTGCCCTGCGGTCAGCTCCTTGGGACGCATCCTCATACCCGTGGTCTCCCGTGCCGAGGCTGCACGGGCAGGGAGCGGGCGTGGCCTCTCCCCGCCACTCCCCTGGAAGACAGGGGGCCGCACTTCCCTGGGCAGAGCGCGCAGCGAGCTTACCAGCACCATGTGGCCAGTGGAGATGTCCATGCTGGACGGCACGGGCTCCTCAGACCAGGAGGAGGTGCTGCTCCGGGCGGAGGGGCTGGGCCCTGGCCCATCGCTGAGCTGGGACGAGACGCTGCTGATGCGGGACGCATGTGGGGCCTCGGGCCGGTCACTCGCGCGTGTGGTCATGCGCTGCCGGCACAGCTCCTGCAAGACAGGGGGCGGTCAGCACTGCCTGGGCAATACGGGGGGCGGTCAGTGCCGCTGGGCGAGCTTCCTGCCGCCTTCTCACCCCCTGCCATCGGAGCGCCAAGGTGCAACTCGTGCTCGGTGCACGCTGCACGCACAGGGCACACGCGCACAGAAGGCACGCGGGCACACACAGCACACGCTCCTGCGCGCACACATACTCAGGACAGATGTCCCTGGAGGCTCTGCCCCGGATGCCTCCCTCCCTGGGGCGCGGGCCGTGGGGGGCGGGGGGGAGGGTTACCGACACGGCGGGGGGCTGAAGCGCAGAAGCGTGTGGCGGGGCGCTGCGTGGAGCGGCCACCCTCCCGGCTCTTCTCTCTTTTCCCTAAAGCAACTTCCAGACGAGCGAGAGCTGAGAGAACTGAGGACCCACATATAGAGCACCGCAGAGCGGACTCCTGGGCCATGCGGCGAGGGCCCGGCCCCCGTGAGGTGGGAAATCTGAGTGTGACGCGGCCCCGCCCCTCACCGCCCTGGCAGCCCTGTCCACGCGGCCCACTCCGCGGGGACACGCCTCCCGGGCAGAGCCGCCAGTCACGCATCAGCGCACCCCCGGAGGCGGCCACGCGCCATGGGACCCCGGGAGGGCAGCGGCTCAGGCCAACGGCCGGGCCAGTGGCCCCCAGAGCTTGGTCTCACCGGCTGACAGGCGGCTGCGAGGCAGCGACTTGAAAAATGCACCTGATTTTTCTCAGACTCCTCAGAACAAACAGGAGCCAGGCTCGCGGTGGCTGCGGCAGGTCGGGCATCGCAGTGGAACAGGGCGGAAGCCGCTCTAGACAAGAGAGCAGCCCAAAGCCCCCAAAGGCCAAAAACCAAAACCAAGGGATCTAGTTACACGATGGGCCGCCGCAGCCAAAGGACACTGCCCAACAGAGGACAGGTCACCGTCTGTGGGTCTCCCCGCACACAGCTGCAGGAGCCCTCAGGCTCCGGAACAGCCACCCTGGGGTGCATCTTACAAACAGGGACACAGAACACTCAGTGTGGCCACAGGTGGCGGCCGCCTCCCCCAGAGAGTGTCAGGGATGGTCGCCACCGGTCACCAGGAGGCTGGACAGCACTGGCCAGTAGGGATGGTCACCACTAGCCCCCTAGGGCGGCGTCAGAGACACCCAGTGTCACAGCTCCGTGAGAGGCTGGATGGCATCAGCAACAGCAGGTCTTTGGGACGCCAGGCCGGGGCCTCTGGTGCCCCTTTGAGGCCGGGGAGACAGGACTGAGGCCCGTCTCAGAGGCCGGTTGCTGGACGCTACTTCTTTTCTTCTTTTTCCTTCAAGGTCAGCTGCTGGGCCCCGCTGGGGGCGCAGGGGTCAGGCTCAGCAGTATGAAGCTGTCGCAGCCACTGTGGCCCGAGTGCGACCCCCGACCCCCAGCCAGGGAGTGACCCTTGGGCACTGCCTCCTGCTGCCTCCTGCTGCCCCTCCGCAGTGTGTCCCAGTGGGTCCACCTGCTCTGCCCCCCACTCTGTCTCCGGGGAGTCCTCTCACCCCCTCCCCACACCTCTGGCCTGCACCCCAGTTCTTGTCGGCATAAATACATAAAAATATTTAAGAAGGTGGGCAGCGGGTCCTCCGTGTCGCTCTTCCCCGGCTGGGACGGCTCCTCAGCGCCTCAGGCTCTGGCTTACATCCTCTCTCGGGGTGCCTCACCCCAAGTCTGACCGGCCCATTTTTCAGTCCTGCGGCTACCAGGGAGGCTGCTGGTCGGGGGGGGGGGAGCCGCAGCCAGAGCTGGCCTGGGGGGCAGCAGGGGAGAGGCCCGAGGCGCCCCGGCATCAGTGTGGCTTCCGCGAGGCCGCATGGCTCCCCCGGACAGAGCAGCCGAGGGGCCCGGAGTCGCTCCACGTGGCCAGACGGCCGCCCACTGGGGAAGGAAACTGCCGGGCGTGAGGCGCGGTCCCTGGGGAACCAGGCCTGGACTTGGGGCGTCCACCCTGAGCCCAGACCTCGGTGCAGCGAGGGCAAGACGCTGCGGCCTGGGCAGGTTCCTCCACCAACTCCCCATGCAAACTTGGCCCAAGGGCCCCCATGGACGTGTTCACCAGGAGATGGAGCAGCTGTCGGTGGCCCCAGGACGGACCGAGGCTCGATCGCGTGCAGGCGCCGCCCTGGGGCAGTAGCAGGGCTGGAGCGTGGGGACACGTCTCCAACCAGAGAGGCTCATGCAGGGGATCCAGCTCCTGGGGCCTCGCGGGGCCCACGACGGGTGCAGCCCGGGGTGGGGGTGGGGGTGGGGCCGGGCCCACCCAGCCCCCCCGGGGACACTCAGGCCGTGTCCCCCGGGCCCTCCACTGGCACCACAGCCACGTCTGCTCCAGGGCGCTCAGGGCCCAGGCGCTTAGAAGAGGCCTCAGGCCCCAGAGGGCCCTGGCACACGCCATGCCAGGTCACGTGCGGCCCAGATGGGGCGGGCAGCCTGGGCCCTCCAGAGGAGCTGAGCGGAGCTGCCCGCACGTCCGCGGGGGTCACCGTCTCCCAGGCAAGCCCCGTGCGAGCACCTGCCCCACAGCACCGATTCTGAGGCCTGGCCCTGGCGCTCACCGGCTGTGACCTTGGAAAAGTCATCGAACCGCCAGGCACAGCCCCCACCCTGGCTGGGCGCGCCTGCCTGAGGCCGCGGGGCGCGTCACCCACACCCACCCAGAGTGCCCCAAATCTGTTTTCCCAGTGCCCGTTCTGTAGCAGGAAGAAAAAGCCAACGTGGGCGTCAATGAGAAATGGCCTCCCAGCTTGTGAGGGTTTGGGGGGCAGGGAGGTACACGAGTCCTCGGCCGCGCTACCCCAGCTGTGTGCCTGCGGCTGCCTCGCTCCCGCCCTCGGGGGCCCAAGGAGCCTCTGAGGAGAACAGAGTCATCCAGGTACCTGCTGCAGAGGCTGCACCCACCCAGGCCACGTCCACCCAGGAGCACCCGCGTTCAAGGGTCTCAGGAAAACCCTCAGCAGGAAACGGAACCCTCGGTGGCAGGTAAACAACCGACAGACCAGGTGTGCACAGGTGGGGGGTCCGAGGCGGGGGTCAGGGAGGGCCAGGGCGAGGACACCCACCCCACTGCTGGGTCTGACTCTCAGTCTGCCTTCCTTGTGCTTCCGTGACCTTGGACAATTCGCCTGAATCTGTGCGTATCCGCCTGTCTCCTGTGCCTGGGAGGAGGCCGGCCAGCGCCCTAGGGCAAAGCTGGGCTCCGTGCCCGGAGCTCCGAGGGGCGAGGTCGCAGGCCCACGTGCCACGGTCAGCGGGCGCACATGGGCGCAGGACACCGGGCAGCCTCCTGCTGTGCAGATGGCGCAGAGGTTAGCGGCCAGCGGAGGAGGGCAGAGGCCCAGGCCACAGGCCAGCGGCGCCGCATGCTGGCACTCAGCCATGTGGAGCCCAGTCTGACTGCCGACCACCGTGTCCAGCAGGAAGACACTGTCCCCTGCCTGCCCCGCAGAAACCAGGGGACGGGGTTTCTGGAAAGCAAGGAGAGACCCTCCGTGGTCACCCGAGAAGAGTGGGTGCCGGCTGCAGCCCCTGCCGCGCCCTCTGTGAGTCCAACGGTCCTTCTGAGTGAGGCAAAGGGCTGGCTGCAGGCTCCAGGAGGCAGGGCAGAAGCATCTCTGCGGCCAGGGTCAGCCCAGCCCCGCCCCGGCCAGGACCAGCCCGAGAGCGAGCCCCGGCTGTGAGGACGCAGCTGGCAGGGGCCAGAGGCCTTCGTTTCTGCAAGCGCTGCCTGCGGCAGTGGGGCTGGCCTCGCCGAGGCTGCACAGGCTCCGGAATCCCACACGATCTGCAGAGGGTGCAGAGCGGGGCTGCGGGCAGGGTGCACCGCAGGGGCAGCGCAGATGTCCGCCCCCAGACCATCTCTGGCAGAGAACTGCAGAGAGTGGGAATCATCGGGGAGAAAAGGCCTGTCACTCCCAAATTCTGCCAAAAGAAAGACCAAGACGACAAAGGCGTAAGAAAAACCTCTTTGCACCTTTCAAGGGACAATCGGACGCAGGCCGCGCCTGCCGGGGGGCACGCAGAGGGTCGGCGCCGCTCTTTGAGCCGTAATTAGTGGTAACGGGGCGAAGCCGCGCAGAGCACAAAGCCACGGGGACGAGAAGCGGGTCCGCTGGGGGGGTCGGGAGGGATAAAGGCCAATTACTGGCCAGACGGGACGAAACACAGGACGGGCTGAAAGGAACCCGCCCTCCGGGGGGCCCAGCCCAGAGGTCCCCCCAGAGAAAGACAACGGGCACCAGGCCCACGGGCCCTGGAGGAGGGCGCCCCGGCAGAGCGGGACCGTTCACCCCGAATCGCGCACTGAAAAGGCAGATGAAGAGCAGGGAGGGCCCCGCGAGCGTCGGTGGCCAGGCCGAGGGCGCCTGCCCTTTGCTGCGCTGGCCGCGTGTCCTGACGCCAGAGCTTTGCGGGCAGCGGGACCCGGGAGGCGTCTGCGGCCACAGAACTGCCCGCTGGCCTGGCCAGACTCAGGGCACACGTGTGGAGGGGCGGGCAGGCCCCTCAGGGCAGACACCGGAGGAGCCGCCACCGTGTGGCCCAGGTGCTGCCAGCGGTCTGCAGACAGTGACCCGGAGGCCGCCTCCCGCTCGGCCACGGCCGCAGGCAGACACGCGGTCAGGGTTGGTCTTGAAGACGCTCAGCCCGTCCAGCCACGCCGCCTCCCGGGGAGGGAAGAGGACTGTCCCGCCCCCGCAGCTCAGGCCCCGCGGGAAACCTTTACATGTCACCAGCGACAACACACATGCACTCGCGCCACCCACGTGCTCCCACGCACAAGGCGGGCGCCCGGGCGCGGGCCCCCTGGAGCAGGCTCCGGAGACCCCAGGCTGGGTCTGACCGCTGGGCGGGGGCTCAGCTGACCATCGTCGGGGCGGGCACCCGGCGCCTCCCCCAGCCCGGCGCGGCTGGGTGGCGCCTCGTGAGTCCATGGGAGATCGCCTGCCGGAGCAGTGCCCGGACGCACGACGGGCAGCCCCGCGTGCTTTTCCCACGCTGCAAGATGTTTTCTCAAGGTGAAGACAGACATGCGTTCGGCACGTCCACGCCGGACAGACAGGGAGGCAGGCGCTGGCTGCTCCTGACCCCCCAACTTGGCTGCACAGCGGTGCCCACTGGCCTTTCCACGCCCCGCTCCCCACCCCTGCCCGGCCCCCCCGATTGCCTCTGGCAGGAACAGCAAGGTTGGGCTGCCCCAGCGTCCACCCCCCAGGCCTGTTGGCAGAGGTCATTTAGAGATCATCTCTGCCGCCTGGACAGAGCACGCCGAGGTGCAGGCTCAGCCACCTCACTCAGGTGTGGGGTCCCGAGGGCTCTGCACACGCGGCCAAGCGCCAAGCAGCCACCATGCGCCCTGTGGCCGGCTGGGGAAGGCCGTTGCTGTCCTGGCCATGAGTCCAGACACTGGAGCCCGCCCCGAGGGCACGTGTCCGGGCCTGGTAGCACCAGCTCACCACCACAGAAGGCTCTCCTGCTGTCCCACCCGTGGGCGCCTGGACCTCGAGCTGGCTGCCAGCGCTGAGCAAGGGCCCCGGGGGGCGGGAGAGCCGAGCTCGGCCACCCCAGGAGGCTGCACAGCCAGAGCCGCCGGCGGCCAGTGAGCCCGTCGGGCAGAAGACCCCACCCCTGTCCCCAGCACCGACCCGGCCTCACTGGGGCCGCCAGGGCTCAGCGGGTGGAGAAGGAGCCCGGACCTCACTTTGCCACACCCACACACCAGCTTGGCCTGTCTGGACCCCCAGGCATCTGGCCAGCTGCTCTGCTCTGTGGGGCCTCCCCTTCTCATCGGCACCCAAACGGCCCCCAGCAGCCTGGCAGGAGGCCAAGTGCCCCCCCCCAGGCACAGGACGGTGGTTCCGGGCCAGGCCCGGCACCAGGGGCAGAGACCAGGCACCGGGTCCAGCGCGGCAGCCACGCCTGAGGGTGCGGCCACCGGGCGGGGGCTCGCTGGGGTGGGTCTGAGTCTGCTGACAGATGGGAGTGATCTGGAAGCTGGGGGGGCTTCAGAGCCGGGGGAGCAGCCCACAAAGGCTCAAGATGGGAGGCACAAGGGACACTCTCCGAGGAGCTGGAGCACAAAAGGCTTTCACGGCCCCTGCAGCTCCTGAGGCCCCTGCAGCGAGGCCTAATTAAGCCAAAGGGCAGGGTGTGGGGTGTGGGGCGGGGCGGGGCGGCCAGGGGGGTCCTGGCCCTGGCAGCTGCGCTGGTTTTCAGCAGCTGCACTTGTTCTGGGGCCCAACCACCCCCGAGAGCTGGTCTGAATGAACACCAGGCCGGGCCCTGAGGAGGCGCTTGGGCGGCGCGAGCCTGGCCAGAGACCGGGAGGGGCTTTGGCGCCCGCGGCTGGGCGCCTGCCGGGGCTTTGCACTTGGTCTTGTCTGTTTCTCGGCCCCGTCACCCAGCACCCGAGGGAGCCGCGTCAGGGTCAGCGGGCAGGCGGGAGAGGGCGAGGCCGGACGGGAGGCGGGGGCAGCACAGCCCAGGCCCCTGCTGCTCCGAGGCTGCTGGACACCTGAAGACTCAAGCTGTGCCTGGGAAGCCACCTCCAGACGCAGGGGATGGCGGCAAGCGGGGAGCCCCGGCCTACGCGGCCACCTAGGGACCACGGGCCCGAGGGTGGAGGGAGCATCACCCTGAGGACGGAGGGAGCACGGGCCCGAGGGTGGAGGGAGGGACAAAGACGCCAGCAAATGCAATTGCTGTTTGAGCCTGCTCCACCCCCGCATTTCAGCCTCAGATTTTGGGGTCCTTTGCTCCTAGGGTTTTATTCTCGTGGACGTGGCAGAGGGCCAGAGAGCCGAAAGGGAGCAGGCCCAGGCCGCCGGCCACCTCCACAGCCCCCCGGTCAGCCCTCCCTCCAGGACTTGCAGGCCCCGCAATCTGGGGCACCTGCAGGCCGGGGAAGGTCAGTTCTAGGCACGGACTTTGTTGTTTTTTCTTCTGCTGCATCATCTTCGCTGAAAAACTGGAAACGACAAACCATCACCTAGAAAGCATCCGGGCTTTGACCGCACCCGGCAGGCTGGAGTGCAGCTGGCCGTGGCCATCGCCGCTGCCACGGGCAGCCCCGGCCACTCCTCACGCCAGCCCCTCGGCGGGTGTGCACTGAGCCTTGGGCAACCGACCCCGCCGGAGCCCGCCCCACCCCGGCCCGGCCCGCAGACACCACCTGCGCTGTGGCCGCCGCGGACCCGCCTTTCTGTCCTTCGGATGCCCACACAGAGGCCGCCTGACGTCCCGCGCCAGACCCAGCCTGCTCGGTGGCCTCCCGGTGGCGCAGACCCTCCAGGCCAGGAGCTGCCCCAGACTCCCTGCCAGCCGCAGCCGCTCCCCAGAGCGAAGCAGCCAAAACGAGCGCTCCGGCCGTGCAGAGGGGGCGGGCACCAGGGGTCCCGCTGCCCTGCGTGTCCAGACCCCCAGGCCGGCTCAGCCTTGCCCGGACGCCTCTGTCCTACCGTCGGCCTCGGCAAGGATGCTTCTCCTCCATGGTCCGGGCACCGGCTCCTGCTCCCCCGCCCCCTCTGCCTGCTCCCCAGGGCCGCCGCGGCTCAGTCGGCCTTGGGCGCCCACTCATAGCCATGCAAGCTGGCCCCACCGTGGGCCCTGCACAGCCAAGCTCTTCACTGCCCGCTGACCAGCTGCTCGGCCACCCTCACGGCAAGCGCCGCACCTGCCGGCCTCCCTGGGCCCTCCCTGGCACATCCCAGCCGGAGCCCAGGGCCACACGTGCGGGGCAGCTGGCTGGGTGCAAGGTAGACGTCTGGGCCGAGGACCACAGAGAAGTCCGGCCCTTGGCCTCCGTCACAGTGGAGCAGCCCCCGCAGGAGGGGCCCGGGCAGCGGCTGGACGCTGGACTCCCTCGGGCCATGGCGGGCGCCTTGCAATCCTCACACCCTCTGCTTGACCTTCTGAGTGACCTTCGCCTGCCCGGCTCCCGTGTGGTGACGCGCCTGCTCCTTCCCAAGCTTCCCTGGGCCCGACGCTGGCCCTCACGCCTGCCGGCCCGGCCCCCACGCGTGCGAGCGAGCGAGCGAGCGAGCGAGCGAGTGAGCGAGCGTGTGAGAAACCGTCTCTGGGGACCCCGGACGCCTTCCTGAGCCCCTGCGTCTCCACCTGCCTGCGGGTATGGCGCTCCTGGCAGGGAGCTGGGAGCAAAGCTGAGCTCCCTACGACCGGCCAGCTGTGGGGTGGGCTGGGGGCGCCTTCTGCAGCCCCTCCTGACCTCGGGGGCGTTGCTGGCCTCCGCCCAGGGTTCCCCAGGCGTCAGAGCGCCCATCTGGCTTCCAGGTCCTCCTGCTCCCTGAGCGTAGCTCCCTCCGGCCCGTGAGGGGCTCCCCAGCAGCAGGAGCCTCTCTGGCTCAGACTGGGGGGTGCCTGGCATCACCCCCTGCACTGCAGGCCCACACGGAGCTGCCCCAGGATCACCCGGCCGGCCCTTCCTGCCCTTGGGTCGCCCCGGCCCCCTCCCCTGGGCTCCTCTGGCCCTGCGGGGGCTGGGCTGTGGGAAGGAAGCGCCCTTGGGAGTGTCCAGAGCAGCCAGAGGAGGCAGGGGAGGAGGCGGGGCCTGCTCTGCTGCCCTGGGCCGCCTGGTGGCTGGTCCTCAGCACAAGCCCCAGGGGCGAGGGGCCTCCCTCCACTCCCTGCACCCCCACCCTGCAAGGCCCCCTGAGAGCGCCTGGGCTGGAGCTTCTCCTGCTGCCCAAGGAGGCTGCCCAGAGTCAGACCCACGGCCCGAGGGCCCACCCCCTCCCCCGCTGTTGGGCGCCTGGCATAGCCCCGCCCAGGCTGCCCTGACCACCGCTGCTGGGCGCCCCCTCATCCTGGGTCCTGGACTTCCACATTCGCCCAGTGTCTCCCGTCAACCACGGGCCGGGTGCTGATGCCTCTGCCCATGGCCTCTGGCCCTGTCTTCCTCTGCAAGACCAAACCAGACTCGGCAGAGCAGCCCCCGCCCACAAAGAGGAGTCCAGCCAGGGGCCGGTGCGTGGGGGCCGCAGGCGGTCCTGTCTGTCCCAGGCACCGGGGCGCACACCCAGGCCCCACCGCCAGCTGCGGGCCCCACCGACTCACAGCGCCTGGGCCTCCCTCCCGGTGGACAGCAGCGCTGGCCTGCGGGCCTGCACGGCCCGGGGGCATCTGGGTGCCGACGCGAGGGTGGCTGGAGGGTGGGCCCGGCCTCTGAGCCCCCACGCGTGAGAGGAGCCGCTGGCTCTGAGCAAGGGGCCGGGCGGCAGCGGCTCCGAGGGACATGGGTCTCAGCCCCTGACACTCTCCTGGGCCGGGAGGGGACACGGTGGACGGCCTGAGGAGATGGCCCTTCGGGACAGAGGCGGGTCCCCCCACCAGCCCCCTCCAGTCCTTCCTCAAGAAACGCCAGGTCGAGCCCCTCAGGCAAGTGGGGGCCGGGCAGAGCGGCCAGGCGGGCACCGCCTTTCCTTCCCAGGCTCTCCCCGAGCACGTTACTCTTCATCAAGTCTGGCCCGGGGGTCTGTGCCAGGCCAGCGCTTCCAGGGCCACCTCTCGGCACCAGCCCTGGCCCGGAGCCCCCAAGCTGCGAGGGGCGCCCTGTGGGGTGCGGGACAGGGTCTGGAGTGCTGGAGCGATGCTCCGGAGCCCGAGACAAGGAAACACCCGCAGTGCTGCTCCCGCCATGCACGGGGAGAGGCCGGACGCTGAGGCCCGCAGGGGCCTCGCCCGGGGCTGACCCGGCTCCCGCACTGCCCACAGCGGGGCTCGGGCACCTCGGGCGGGGCGGGGCTCTCCACGCCGGCGAGACCACCACCACCGCGGGGCCTGGGGGCCCCAGAGTGTCTGCCTGTGCACCTGGAGCTCTTCTGCCAGGTCCAGCCGGACTCGGGTGCGGACGGCGACGCTCTCGGCGGCACGGCAGGCGCGGGAGAGGGCGAGTGCTGGGCTGGCACGAGAGGGGCTCTGACCCATGCGCTGCACAGATGCTGCACCCGACACGGGGTTGGGCCGGGAGGGCGAGGCGCACGCGGGAGGCCACTGCCACCCTGCTTGCGGGACGTGGGACCCAGAGGCCCAGGGGACAGCACCTGCGGCCGGCCTGTGCACAGCCCCCAGCTGGAGGGGAGGTGGGGGCCTCGCGGGGGGCGCAGCAGGGGCAGTGGGGGGCGGCAGGGGTGGGGGGGTCAGCAGGGGGCGACAGGGCGGGTGGGGGGCGGCCGGGCGGCCGGCGTCGCTCTCCTCTGGGCCCAGGGCCGCCGGGGCAGAGGAGACACACGGGGTCCGGGTCCGCAGGGTCACTACCCATGGGACGGCCCGCCGCAGAGGGCGAGGCTGGCGGCTCCAAGGAGCTGGAGCTCCAGGGCAGGTGGCGGGGACCCCAAGAGGGGTGGGAACCCTAGGAGGGGCGGCTCCTGGCACCCTCGCGCAACTGGCCCAGTTCCTGTGGGCAGGAGCCGGACATCGGCCTGGAAACACGCATGCTGCCCGCCCCTGCCTGCACAAGCACGCACAACACACGCATGTGCAACCCATGCACAGCGCACACTCACACACTCACCAACACGCACACACGGCCTGTCTTGCCGCTGGGAAGCAGGAGCAAAAGGAAAAGCAACTGGCTTTTTGGAGCGCGGAGCGCAGCCCGACCCACCAGCTTCGTTTCCATGTTTTCAGGAAAAAGTAACTTCACTGAAGCCACCGGGGCGTCTGGGGCAGCACGCCCTTGAGATGCCCTTGAGGAATATCCCGCCACATCTACGACGCCCGATTCCCCGGCGCCGGGGCTGGAGGCCGCGGGTCTGTGCGAGGCACCGGCTGCCCCGCCAGGAAGAGCCGCAGCCCCCAGGTGGGGGTTGGGGAGGCGGCAGCGCGGTCCAGGCCTGGTCCACCAGCTCTGTCCTCAAGTCACTCGTTGCTCAGACGGAGGTTTGAGGAAAGTCCAGGAGTTACTCGGGGCCCCCTGGACCTGGCACCAGAAGCCCGAGTGCGCTCTGGGGGCAGGCGGGGTCTTGGGGCAGCCTGGGGGGGCTCGGCAGCACTGGACTGTGGCCCCAGGGGTCTGCCGAGCGGCGGACATGGGGACTCTTCTTGTGCACTCTGAAGGGGACGCCACAGACCCAGGCTCCCGAGCCCCCAGAGGTGAGCTACAGAGAGGCCTGTCCACTCCGCCTTCACTGAGCATCGGCCAGGAGCCGCGTCCAAGGACGGCGACATAAATAGACGGGCCAGGCGACAGGGCCCGTGCCGGGCTACCGTGGGAGGGCTGCGTCTTTCGGGAATCTCTCCAGACCCATTTTCAAACTTGCGGGGCTTCCACCGGAGCCGCAGAAAGCCCAGCGAGAATCGGGACACACTCAGGAGCCACGCGGGCGCCAGTCACGGACGCCACCCTCATGCCGCGCGGCTGCCCGCAGGCCGGAGCTGCCAGCCGCGCGCCCCGCTGGGCCCCTGCTGAGCCCGTGCTCACCCCTTGGCGGGTGGGGCAGACCCACCGCCACCCCGTCCCTATGGCACTTCACAGTGACTCCAAAACGAAACGGACCAGAACATCTTCACAACCATCTCCTCTCCAAGTTTTCCCCGTTACAGGAAAAGTTTTGACTTTTTCCCCTTTTTATTAATCTGGATTGAAGGAAAGCACACATTTCATTTATTGTCTGGATTACGGATTCTTATTAAACAAACCAGAGCTCATTATAAAATCAATATCAACCTAACCGCCGTGCCCCCAGGAGGGACAGCAAAAAGGTCACTCCAAGAAATTCAAACAATTTTCCTGCTGGAAGGGCATGATTTTAATTACAGATACTATTAATTAGAGCTGTCACCGGGAAGTTTTCTCTCCTGTTAATTATCACAAACTCCGCTCCAAGTGCGCATTTTAAACCCGCGTTTGCTCAGAATGAGTCATTTCTGCATGCACGTCCAACCTTTCCATTCAATCAATATTTTATGTTTGAATTTCAAAGTGTATCAAAGGGAGCCGCGCTTTCTGAAAACCCAGCCCCGCGCCTCTCCCTCGGCGCAGGCTCGGAGCAGAGCGGGTGTGATAATTTATTTATGTCCTGGCCCAGGCGTGGCCCAGAAGGCCCAGCACCTTCCACTGATGGTCTCGCTCAATGGAATTTCTAGATAAACTCTTACCAGCGTGTGTGACATGTTTTCCAAGCCTCTTCTTCAAACGTGATTTTTCTTTGGCTTTGAAGCAAAGCCCGGCGCCGTGACTGAAATGCCACCCGCACCCGTCTGAAGTTGCCGTTTCTTTATCAGGGAAAGATCGCACTGCCCAGGCTGCCACGCTGCCAGGGCCAGGGCCTCCACCCCCACCCGCCTTCTGAGACAGGAAGGGGGAGCTGTCTGCTCTCCCCTGGAATCAAACAGGTCCTCACCTTCACCCCACCCTTACGTAGAGGGGGCCAGGGCGCCCCGCAGCAGAGAGCCCAGCTGGGACGGCCCCAGGCGTCTGGAGAAGGCCCGAGCCACGCCGTGTAGACTCCTGGCACCTCCTCAGCCACTGGAAATGTGACGCGTTATTTACACGAGGAAGCACGTGGCGGCACGTGACCGGGAAAACAAAGACTCGGGCGGGCAGGGTCCCCTCGCCAGCTCGACGAGGGACCTTCCCCGCTGATTTCGGGCAAACTGCTCCCCTTTGCAAGTGGCGCTAACCACAGTCCAACCCAGGGCCCTGACCGCGGCCGGGACTGAAGGCGGCTTTCCACGTGGTGGTGACCCCGCAGGAGCCCCACGCGGGCCCCAGAGGCCGCATCTGGGCCTGCGCCCCACCCTCACTGGGTCCTCGTGTGCTGCGGCCGTGTGGGTGGCGCCCGCCCCGCCGGGCCCCCACGGAGCCCAGTTGCCCCACTGGTCAGCCTGACTTCCCGGGGAGCAGGGGGCGGCTGGGAGCCGGTCAAAGGGTCTTTTCCTGGGAGACCCCCAAGGAAGCCATGATTGAACGGCTCTGCACACACGGCCAGCCGTCCTGCAACTGCATTTTTCACGTACAGCGGCCAAACCAGGGAAGGCACCAGCGATACATAATTCATGTCCTCTGCGCGTTTCTAATTAGCAGCTGCTTCCACAGCTAACGGAGGCTCCCCAAGAACAGCCTGAAATTAATACTGAGCGGCCGGTGCCCAGGTATTTGCGGGAATGCTAATAAGTCCCCGTCGCCATCATAAAGGGCCGCGCTTGCAGGGCAGGCGGGCGGGGCGCGGGGCGCGGCCGAGGGTCCCTTTACCTGGTAGGCTGCGGTGGCGTCGGGGCCCCCACGGCCGCCCAGCGCCGCGAGCTTGTCCCGGAGCCGGCGGTGCGCGCCGTGCCGCAGGCAGTGGAGGCCGCCCGCGGCCAGGAGCACCCCCGCGACGGCGGCCGCGGACACCAGGGTGAGCGCCAGGAACTTGGCGGGGTCCTCGGGGGCCGCCGGCTGCGGCCGGGGCGTCTGCGCGCGGGCCTGCGGGACAGGAGAGGCAGGTGAGTGGCCGGCGCCGCGGCCCAAGCCCGCCCGCGCCCCGCGCCCCGCGCCCCGCGCCCCGCGCCCCGCTCAGGCCGCCCGGGGAGAGCGAGGGCCCGCGCCGGCGCGGCGCCTCCAGCCCGGCCGCGGGGTGGGGAGGGAGCCCCGCGCGCCCCCGCGCTCCCTCCGTGACAAACGCGCCCGGCCGGCCGGAGGTCGCGGCCCTGATCGCGGGGCCGGGGCGGGGCCTCCAGGCGCCCCCAGAGCGCGCCCGGCCGCGCGTCCGGGCACCGCCTCAGGGCAGCCGCGGCTAGGCCCGCGGCCCCGAGGGTCCAGACCCCCCAGGCCCCGCGGGGGCGGCCCTCGGCCTCCGCGGGCCCCGAGGCCGCGCGCCGGGTCAGCCGCCACCGACGGGCCCGGGACGGCAGCTCGCGCGCCCCGCCCGGCCCCGGCCCCGGCCCGGCCCGGCGCGGAGTGGGGCGCACGCGGGGGCGCAGGCTGGGGGCGCACGCGGGGGCGCAGCCCGGCGCGCGCAGGGAACCAGCAGCGGCCCCGGCCGGCGCGCGAGGCGGACCCGACGGCGGCGTCGAGCCCCCGCCCTCCAGGGGCTCCCCGCGCCGCGCTTGGCGGCGCCCCCGCTCCCGGCCCGCGCCGCCTGCGATCACAAAGGCCACCGAGGCAATTACCGCCGCCTTGACGGGAAAAGCTGGTCATTAATTAGCCGCCTTTGCCTGCGCCCGCGGATTAGCGGCGCCGGGACGAGTTAATGGAAACGCGGGTGAAAGAGAAAAGACGCCGGACTCCCCGCCCGACGCGCGCGCGGGGTCCGGGCGGGGCCGCCAGCCCCTCCCCCGCCCGCACCCCGCCCAGGCTGGGGCCCCGCGGGCAGGGCGCGGCGGGGAGGGGCGCCCCTGGCCTCTCGCGCGCAGGGGCAGGAAGGGGTTCCCGGCCCGGGACGCTCCCCGAGGGTCGGCGTCCAGGGCCCGGGCTCCGCCGGCTTCGGAGAAGGAGCCGAAAGGACACGCAGGGCGGCGTCTTCGGGGCAGCGCCCCCCACCGCCCCCCACGCCGCCCCGGGGCGCCAAGCCCGGAGGACGCAGCCGGACAATGACGGAGTCGCGGGACAGAGGGGTCCCCCGGCGCCCGCCCCCCGCCCGCCGGCCCCGCGCCCCGCCAGCCGAGCAGCAGCCGGGCTGCGTCGAGGGCCCCGCGTGCTCCGCGCGGGAAGCTTCCCGCCCGCGGCCGGGGCGCAGGCGCTCGGGGCCTGCCCTGCTTGGGGGGCGAAGGGGCGCCGGGCCCGGGGGCGGCGGGGGCCGGACTGGGCATCCCGACTCAGGGCCGACCCGCTGGCCCCGCGCAGGCCGCCTGCCCGCTGTCCTCTGGCAGGGGCGGCGCGGGAGCTGCAGGCCGGGCCTGCGCGAGGGGCCCAGCGACCCCCCTCCAGCCTGCGCCGGTGCAGGGAGCTGACCCGGCTGCCCAGGGCCTTTCAAACCACTTTGGCCTGGAATTTACTCATGGGTCAAAGGAAAGCGGAGGCCTGTGGCGCCCAGAGAAGGCCGCCCCTCCTCCCTGCCGCTGGGTGTCAGGTGACCGGGAGGAGGGGCAGCTGGGCAGACCACACTGGGCCAGTCCCCTTCTGTGGCCCCTGGGTCCCTGGACAGAGCCGTCCTCAGAGAAGGGCTGGATGGGGCTGCCCAGGCTGGTCCATCTTCCTGCAGCCGGGGAGCAGTGGGTGAGGGGTGAGGGCGGGCCTGGAGGGGAGAGGTCAGGCCAGGAGAGGGAGAGGAGGGGTCTGGTCATGGGGGGAGGCACTGGACAGAGGGACCGGCTGGGGTGGGGTGTCTGGCATGGAGGTCACAGGCCCGGAGGCCGGGCAGGGCTTGGAGTCACTACTCTTCCCTCCTCGCCTCCTACCTGGCGGGAGGGGTCCAGCCAGAGATGGGGGTGCTGGCTGCAGGGTAGGCCTTAAGCTCCCCAAGAGGTGACAACCTGCAGCCCGTTCCTTTTTCAAAAAAAATGAAAGATGTGAGCGCCCGCTTGGCGTGGCTGTCGAATCTAAATAACCGCAATCATTTTATTTCCTTTCCTTTTCTGCAATTAAAAAAGTCTCAGACCCCCACAGAACAGAAGTTTAAATTAAAAAACAAGCCTGCCATCAACTTAAGAGGCTCCGTGCCACAACCCACCCCTGTGGCTGCCCGGCAGCCGAGCAGCCTGCACTGGGCGCCTGCCTGCGCGCTGCCGGCCCGCGGACGCCACCGGCAGTCAGAGGCATCTTGTCACTCTTGACTTGAAATTGAAAGAAAATAATGTTTAGATATTTATGACTGACATTTACAGCCAGGCGGCTCTCAAACAGGGACCCCTGTTCAGCGGGGCTCTTCACAGCCCTGCCGGCCGGCCGGGGGAGCGAGTCCCTCCAGGACCCAGGAGACCGGAGCCTGGGTTTTCAGATGCAGCAAAGTGTGATCTTCGAATGATCAGGAACGACCCCGACCGAGTGGCCACGTCAGCTTAGCTGCTTCGTCTGGAGAGTGGCCTGAGGCCCGGGGTCTCCACCCACACCTCCTCCAAGCTGGACAGGCAGCGCCGCACAGGCCCTGGTCTGAAATGAAAGCGCGGCCAGAGTCTCCAGCGTTGCTCTTAGACGTCAGAACCGAAGGCTTTGTCCTGACCTATATAAACTGTTTTGATCTGCGCTGCGCGAGGAGGTGCGGGGCCCTTATCTTCTGAGCCATTTATGGCAAAATGTCTGCAAAACTTTTTTTTTTTTTTTAGCTGTCTCCGTGGTAGGATTAAAAGGGGAGAAGAGAGAAGAAAAAAGAACATTCTATTCCCTAAGTTGGTGGAGAGCTGATGTGGTCGCACGAACACAAGCCTGCACGGTGACATGCATTTGTGGGCAGGCCGCAAACCGGGTACTCTTGGCAGGGGGGGGGCAGTGGCTCTTTAAGAAGAGCAATAGCTAAGCCACCCCTTGGCCGCTTTAAAGCCCTGGAAGCGAGGCCGGGCCGTGCGCCCCCCCAGCGAGCTCCCGGAGCCTCTGCAGCCAGGGCCCTTCCCGGACCGGCCTCTGCGGGGCCCAGGTCTTCCCGGTGGCGCTGGAAAGCCGGGTCCTGGGGGCCGGGACTGCAGTACTGAAACCAGCCTGTCTCGGGTTCCTCCGTGAATCACCTTAGACTCATTTGGAAATTTCACGCTAAATCTACTAAAATGTCTATTAAAATTTAGAGCCATCCCTTTATAGCTGACCGAGATGTTAATAGTTTGTAGGCCATGGGAATGACCAGACTGAAAAACGTGTGTGGGGGGGAGTGCCTTAAAATATTTTAAAGTATTTTTTAATCTGTTAACTGAACTATTTTTAATTTGGAATTCGCCACAGAATCCTAATAAATGAGAGAAGCCAGGCGGAAATAATCATGTATTAATTCTCTGCATCACAAAATCTTCTCAGCGCTATTATCAGAGCAAGAGGCGCTGGGTCTGAGTTCGGGTGGGAGAAAGCCTTTGTGCCACAGAAAGCTATTGTTCCTCCTGCAGATGAAATTGTACTTGCAAATCTGCTATTCAAGTAGCCAAAAAAAAAAAAAAAAACCCAATATGGGCAAAAGAAAAGAGTCTCCAAGAAATAATTATTCTTAAGGTAATCTTTGATGCGAGTGCACTGGGCGGGCTGTGCTGTTGTGAAAGAGGCTGTTGAATTTTGTTGTTGTTGTTTTTTTTTTTTTTTTCAGGAATATTTGTAAATCTATGAAAAAATAAATTGGGTTTGCCATCTTTAAGCAATCCTAGAGCATCCATTTGGGATAAACAGTCTGTTTCAATCTACCAGGGCAGATTTACAACATCTATGTTTAAGGGGGACGCTCCCTGGTCTGCGGGCATTTTGAGCTGGGCTTGATAAAGAGCGCGCCTGTGGGGTTAGGGAGGCTGAGGGCAGAGGCCCGCCCCCTCAGGGGCGGCGGGCCGGCCTCCTTCCCAGTCACGGCCGGCCTTTTTATTGCACCGACTCAAACTCCGCCGACAAGCTGGGGGCCCTCCGCTCCCGCCGGCACCTTGCTGGCCACAGCGCTGGGCCCCGCCGGCAGGATGCGCCTCTGCCGGTTCCCGCGAAAGGCCCAGTCTTGAAGCCGTCCCACCCGCAGCCAGGCCAGAGCCAGGCACTCCCGGGCCCAGAGGCTAAGAACTAGGGCCCTCCCCAGCTGGCCGGTCATGCCGGGGAAGTGAGGAGTCGCAGCCGAGGAGGCCCAGGCCAGGGGGGGCCTCTCGACACCTCTCCCCAGACCCTGGCTGACAAGACTGGAAAGCTCAGACCGCAGAGGACACGAAAGGTCAAGGGTGGCTGGAATTCTGGGTGTTCACAGCACCGTGAGGGGTTCAGAAGACCCAGGGCCCTCCGGAGAGAAAGATGCCAGGCCCAGCCTCCCCCCCACCAGACAGCTGGCTGGTCTGGGGACCGTGGCCAGCCCAGGACCCCAGTCGCGGCGCCCGCCACCCCGCACCTCGCTGGCCGTCACAGGGTGGCCATGCTCCGGAGCCGAGTGGGGTGATGGCGGGAGGGGGGCGTTTCCGCAGGCACATAAACCCTCGCGTCTCTGCTCAGGCCGGGGTGGGGAGGACCCCTGGAGCCAGCAGCAGGAGCCCCTGTGCCAGGCAGGACCCCCGTCTGTGCAGAAAGCTAATGCTCAGCGGCCTGGGGGCAGGGATGGGGCGCAGGGGCAGGGATGGGGCGCAGGGGCAGGGACGGGCACAGGCCCAGGACAGCAGGGCCACTGGCCGGAGCAGGGTGGCCGGCAGCCGCTGCTCGAGGGCAGGGAGCAGCCGGGGAGCGCCCTGCCTGCCCTCTGGGGTGCACGGTTCAGGGGAGTGACAGAGACCCCGGCCGAGCAGGCGGGAGTGCCAGGGCTCAGAGCACTGAGGCCACAAGAGAGCGGGACGGTCCTCTAAGAAGCCGCGGAGGTTTCAACGCTTCATTTTGGGGTGCCCCGGCTGCCTCCAGCAAGGCCCCCCGACAGTGGAAGCAGGCCGCGCGCGGACCCTCGCAGGCGCGGGGCAGGGGGGAAGCCGAGCCCCAGCCCCGGCCGCCGCGGCACAAGTTTCCTCCCCGCCCGCGCGGCCGCACCTGGGGGCGGGGGGCGCAGCAGCGCGCGGGGTCCGCGGGCGGGTGGGGGGTCGCCTTGGCGGCCGCGGTGCTCCCCGGCGGGGCGGGGCGGCCTCAGCCCCTCGCTCTCAGCACCGACCCCTGCGCCCCGCGCGCCCCGCGCCGCCGGGGTCAGGTCGGGGGGCGCCGCCGCGAGCCGGCCGGGGAGCGCCCCGCGCGGGCTGCCGTCCCGGGGCGTCCCCGCGCGCCCCTTCCCCGCGCCCCTCCCCCGCGCGCCCCGCGGCCTCCACTGCGGGCGCCAAGTGCCGGGCGGCCGCAGCGCCCGGACGCCCCGGCCCCGGCCCCGGGGATGGGCTGGGCGGGCCGGGCCGGGCCGGGCCGCGCGCCCCGGTGAGCCCTCCCCGCGGGGCCGCCCGCCGCCCCGCGCGCCCTCCCGCCCGGCGCCCACCCCCGCGCAGCGCCCGGCCGGCGCCCCGTTACCTGCAGCGCGCGGGCTCCCCGCGCCGGGCCGGAGGGGGCGTGGGCCGGCCGGAGCGGCCGCGGGGCGCGGGGGCCGCGGGCGGCGGCGCCCTCGCCCCGGCCGGCCGGTGGTGCTCGCGCTCCCGCGCCGGGGCCGGGCCGTCCTGCCGCGGCCGCAAACTTCTCGGCGGCCGCGGAGACAAAGGTGCGGCGCGCGGGGCTCCGGCGCCCGCGGCTCCCGGCCCGGGGGCGCCCGCGCCCCGCCCCGCCCCGCCGAGGTCGGCGCGCGCCGCGGGGGCTCGGGCCGGGCGGGGCGCGCGGGGCCGGGGCGCGGCGAGGCCGGGCGCGGGGCGGGCGCGGGCCGGTCCCCGCAGGGCCGGCGGCCGCGCGCGCAGCTCCATCCAGCGGCCGCCGCGCCCCGCCTTATATCCGGCCCCGCGCGCGCCCGGCCGGCGGCGGCGCGGCTCGGGCCCGGCCACCGGTTGCTATAGCGATGCCCCCCCCCACGTGTTGCTGACAGCAATTGGCTCAGGGGCCGCGGCGCCCCGCGCACCCGCTCCCGCCCGAGCCCGGAATGGACACCCGCTTTGTCAGTCACCGCCCGGCGCCGGCCTTTCTTCTCGGCCGCGTCCTTTCTCTGCGCTCGCACTTCGGGCGCGCAAGTTAGGGGGGCACGCGGGACCCGGCCACGGAGCCCCCGCGCGGCCGCCGCGCCCCGGCCCCGCGGGGACACCCTCGGCGAGGCCTTGCTCCGGGCGGCCACTTGGGCCGCGCCGGCTGCTCCCGGCCCCGCGCGAGGCCCGCCGGCCCCGCGGGTCTCCCCGGAGCTCAGGCCGCCCCGCCACGCGGAGCCGGGACAACTTCGCCCCACGGGAGCCGGGCGCGCGTGGCCGCGGCTCCCAGAGCTGGACCAAGCCCCGGAGGGCCAAGGAGTCCGCCACGGACGGCCTCGCCTCCCCGTCCGGGGCCTGGGCCCGCCCGCGGGCAGCGGGTGCGCGGCCGGGTCCTCGCGCGCCCCGGGCTCCGGTCCCTCCAAACTCCCCGGCCCGGCGCCGGCCCAGGGGCAGCACGGGCCTCCCCCTCCCGGCCGGCGCTCCCCACCCCGTCCCCGCTCCCTCCCTCCCCGCCCCGACCCCGGGCAGCCACAGGTTGGGGCGCCCTGGTGCGCGGCGCAGGGGTCCCCCCAGCTGGGCCGGAGCCGAGGCCCCACATCTGTGCGCACAAAGCCGCCCGCAGCTGCGGCGCGGGAAGAAAGGCGGGGGCAGGTCTCGTCAGGGAGATGACAGCCCGGAGGCCCCGTCCCCGCCGCGGCCCGCGCCCCCTCCGGGCCCCCCTCCGCGCCTCCCCATTGTTCCCGCTCCCGGACAGCTGGGCCGGCGGCCGCGGGCAGGGCCGCCCCTCCTCAGCGGGCCTCGCCCCACCCCGCGCCCCGGCCGCCCCGCACCCCCCACCCCCACGGCGTGCCCCGGGCAGAACCGCGGGCGGACCCCCGGCTCGAGGGGGGCGGCCGGTCACCCGACGCGGGCCGAGGGCCTCCGGGGGCCCCGCGCCCTCAAGCCCCGCCGAGCCGGCTGCCCGCCCCGGCCCGAGGCAGGGCCGCCAGGAGCGCGGGGACGGCGCCGCGGGGAGGCGGGGCGCCCCCTGCCCTGGGCTCTGCCCCGGCCCGACGCCCGGCCCGGAGGGTAAGTCCGCTGGGCTCCCCGGGGCCCGCGGGCAGCGGCGCGCACCCCCGCGCCTAGCCCGGCGCGGTCTCCCCTCGCCCGCGGGGCCTCCCGCCAGCGCCCCCCGCGCCCCCCGCGCCCCCGCGGTGCCGCCCTCCCTGGGCGGGGACCCCGACCCTCCCTGCCGCCCTTCTCGGGGCTCGGGCCGCCGGGTGCCCGGGGCCTCGGTGCACCTCGCCGGCCCCCAGGGCGACCCCGGGCCCGGGCCTGGGCAGGGGAGAGGCGAGGGGGGCGGTGGCGCTCGGCGCGGGGCGCCGGGAGGCCGAGGGGTCCGGGGTCGGGCGAGGCGAGGGGGAGAGACGCGGCCGCGCGGAGGAGGCCGCCGGGGGGAGGGGACCCCGCCCTCCTCTCGCGGGTAACCGGCCTCTCCATGGCAACGGCCTGCGCGCGCGTGCGTGTGCGCGGGAGCGGCTGGGGCTCCCGCGCCTCCCCAGCCCTGGCGGGACTCGGCCGGCCGCGGACGGGGAATCCTCTCCGGACAGACGGGCCGGCTCCGGAGGTGCGGGGGCGCCCTGGGGTCCGGGGCCGGGCGCCGCGCGGGCGGGTGGGGGGCAGCCCAGGCCCCCGGGAGACCCGGCCTGTCGCGGCGCGGCGGCGGCGGCCCCGGCCCCGGTCGTCCCGGCCGCGCGTCTTCGCGGAGACCCGGCGCGGCGCGGCTGGAGGGCCCGGGCCTGGCCGCCGCCCGCGCCCGCGTCCCGGGGGCCGACGCCGGGGGCTCCCGAGGGCGCGCGCCGGGCCCTCCCGCCGGGGCCGGGCTGCAGCCCCGCGGCGACGCGCCCCGAGGCCCCGAGGCCCGGCCGGGGCGGCCGAGCGGCGGGTCCCGAAGGCGCGAGCTCGGCGGTCCGCGCCCCGCGCGCGCCCCTCTCGCCGCGGCGGGCGCCCCAGGAGCCAGCGCCCCGCGCGGCCCGGCCCCCGGCTGCAGCTCCGCGCCCGTCCCGCCCGCCCGGCGCCCGCGAGCCCTCGCGCCGGTCCAGCCCCGCGAGTCCGGCCGCCCCGGGGTGCGCGGCCTCGGCGGGGCTCGCGGCCCCCAAAGGCGTGGGAACCGGGCGCCCCGCCCGGCCGGCGAGTGGGGCGCGCTGAGCTCCCCGTGGGTCACCACGGGGCCGCGTCCTTGGCGCCGTCGCAGGGGGTCCTCGCGGGGCGCCCTCCCCCGCGCCCCGGCCCCGCCTCTCCAGACCCTCCGGGCGGGGCGTTCGGGCGGCCCCTCGCCCGCTGCAGAGACGCGCGACTCCCCAGATGTTCCGCCGTTTTCCTTTATTGCAAACGGCCCCGCCTTCGCGGCACGCCGGGCCGGCCCCCCCGCGCCCCCACCCCCCGGGGCCGGCCCCCCGCGCCCCCACCCCCCAGCCCGGCCCCCGTTCCCGAGGGCCGCGCCCCTCCGGGGGCTGGACGCGCCGCAGCAGCAGGACGGTCCGCGCCAGCGGGGAGAAACGCCCGGCCAGACACCCCGACTCTACTAGGGGTTCGCCGCCGCCGTCGCCGAGCGCGGTTCCCGCGGCGACCTGGGGGCCTGCGGTCTGCGGCGGAGCCCCTCTCCCGTTCAGGGAGCGCCAGAGGATCCGGGACCCCGCGCTCAGGGGTTGAGCACATTCCCGGGCGCCGAATTGTCCATTTTTAAGCCCCAGGGAGAAAGCGCGTCAAGGGCGACGGATCGCCACGAGCAAGACGAGGCCGCGCCGGGAGCTGGAGCCGAGCTGGGCCGAGCCCCGCCCGCACACCAGCCGCTGCGCACCGACTGGACTCCGGAAACGAAGCCAATTTTGTTCTCAGAATAAAACAACACTTTGCAACAATGGTAACAAGTCATTTAAAATTCTTGTGACTTGTAAATCTATTTATAAAATGATTTTAAATGATCGAAATGAAATTACGAGGGAAACGCGGGCCGGGCTCTGCGATAAGGGTAGAGGAACCACCGCGGGCCAGCGGCGGCCTCGACTGAAATGCTCCACCGTCGCCCCAAGGTTAGTTGGTTATTTCCCCAGGGACGCGCTGCTCAGGGGCGCGGGCTGCTGACCAGCCCCACCCCGGGAGGGGGCGCGGCCCGGCAGAGGGGACGCACCACCCTCCCCGCTGGCTGGACGCAGGGTCACCTCCGGGGACACCGCCGTGGCCGTGGACGGGGAGACGCCCGAGGACGAGGTTTTGCTGCGTCTCCTCTAGGGAGCGGCCGCTGTTGCTGCCCCTGCCCTCCGTTAGCGCCGAGGAGGTGAGGCCGTGGGTCCAGAGACTGTGCTTCTGTCAGGAGAGATGTGAGTTCTTCGCTGGAAACAGAGAAAGGCACGTCGTGTTGTTTTGAAAAAAGCCACCACCGGACGCGGCTCTCCTGCTGGCTTCTGTTCAGGCTGATCCGCATGTCTGCAGCCTCCACGGGGCTGCTCCGCCAGGGCTTAGCATGGCCTCCGGGCGCCATTTGATCACAACAAAAAATATCTCTGTTTCAGCAAAAATCTATGCTCAAAGGACCGGGTAACGCGGGCGCGGGGATTTTCAAGTTTTCCTTTTCAAACTTTGCAACTGTAATTCCTGTAAGGACAGGAAATGCCTCCAAGCCTGCCAGGGCCGGCGACTCTGTCCCTGACATTCACAGACAAAACCGCCTCCTGCAGGCCGGCCTGTGCTCATCCTCTCTAGTCTCGAGTGGAGAAGACACGTCGCCTTCGGTTTACCTTTTTCGCAAAGACCCAACCTCTCACAGTGTGTAAGGGAAAGCACGAAGACACGTCCTGAGTGGGCGTTCAGCTGAGCACACGGGCCAGATCCCATTCTTTCCAAAACGGAGCTAAAATTCCTCCCCGTGCATGTGTGTAAGGAAGACGCATGACCGCTAGGACAAGAGTCGAACTTCTTGGAAAATGGCTGATGGCGCCATGACGTTGGGCTGAAAGGAAACAAAGCCGGGCTGGGAAGCGCGCCCAGGGCGTCCGCGCGGTGAGACGCTCGCTGCCTCACGGATTTTGTCCGTTGCAGACACGAGTTCATCGCAACTGTTTGGAAACAGTTTTTTCCCTCAAATTGCTTTGGATTTACAAGTAGAACAACAATTCGCGGGGAGGCTCATCTCAGGAGAGCGCGCGTGCGCTGCCGGGGGGAATTAGACGGGAGGCCCGCGCCGTGGGTAAGGCCCGCCTTGGACCGGGTCTCCTGCGAAGGACTCACCACAAAGCCCCATTTTTGATTTCATATCGCAAATATGGGGGGCGGGGAATCCCAGCAGCTGTCAGTTGCTCTCCATTCCGACAACACTGGCCACTCCCAGAAGGTTCTGGTCAGCTGTCGCTCTGAAACCCACGACAGGTGCTTCAGAGCTGCCCGGGAGTCCCCTAAAGCTGCCAGACAGCCCGAGTAAGGCAGCCAGGGAGTGACACAGGGACCCCGCCTTTCCCTTCCTGCCGACGCGCCTGCTTGGAAACGCCTGGAGGGGCTCAGACAGGCCCAGAGGCCCAGGCTCCACGTGGAGCCATTTCTGATCTGACCCAGGCGCACACCCATCCGGCCGCCCACCGCACTGTCCTCCCTCGCCTCGGGCGGCTCCCGCGCTTCCTAGAGATAAAACCTCCCAGAGAGACGGCTCTCGGGGCAGGCCACTCTCTGGGCCTTGTCTGGGGCAGGCCGGGCGCGGCGGCAGGGGAGGCCTCTCCCTGCCCACTGGGAGGACGGAGGCCTCAGTGGACTCAGCACCTTCCCAACAGTCACTTCCTTCCCCACTGGGCTTCTGGCTTCCACGGCAACGCCCTGTCCCTGCCCTGTCCCAGCGGCCTGGGGCGAGGGCCCAGGCTTTCTGACCCCTCCCCAGGCCCAGCACCGTCCCTCCCTTCAGGCCGCCCTTGCTCCTGTCTGGCCTCACTCCTGTCTGCGGTGTCATGGGGGCGCTCACAGGCCTGGGCCATCTCCGCCAAGGTCAGTCAAGGTCAGGTCAGCCCCACCTCCCGCCTCAGCCCACTGGACCCTGCCTGCCCTCTGGGCCATGCCACCGGCTCTGCCCTGGGGCTGGTTCTGCCGGCAGCCAGAGGGCGCCCCTGCTCCCCCTTCCACCAAGAACACTGACCCCCCAGCGGGCTCAGGGTCACTGGGGGTCAGTGGCGCCATGGCCACCCTTCAGAGTGTTCACGTCTGCCCGCAGAGTATTCAGAGGCACGAAGGCTCACACGCTCACACACCCTCACCCCCACAACACTGACCCCTCGCCCCTCCCCGGCCACACCCCCCCACTCTCCCTCATACCAACGCCCACCCCCAAGTTCCCCTCCACACCCCTCAACCCCCCCACACCCCCACGCCTCCTCACTCTACCCCCACCCCACCCGCGGCCGTGTCACGGTCACAGCCACACACCCAGCACCCCGGGTATCCCCCGCCCGCACCCCGCCACGCCCCCACGCCGGCCAGGCCCACTCTGGCTCCTCGGCCTCCCCCCTCGGGCACCCCGGCCTGCCCGCTCCTGGCCCGGGGCCCGGCGAGGCGAGGCCCCTGTGGACTGCCTGGCTGACCTCGCGTGGGCCAGGTGCGGCTCATAGACCCCGCTTCCGAGGGCGGCCGAGGGCGCCAGCTCTGGGCTGGCTGCGGAGGGCTGCCCTCCCGGACTGGCCCCGGAAGACCCTGGGGAGGACCCCAGGGGGAGGGCCACCGGGGAAGACCACCCGCTGATTCAGCTGCAAGTCCTGGACCTGGACCTGGACCACCCGGGACTCGAGAGCCGGGAATGGTCCTGCCTTGGAAGAGGGCCGGGCTCCTGGTGGACGCTGACCAGCCCTCTGGCGATCCGCCTCCCTGCACCCCTCACCGCTGCCAGGCCTGGCCCCCAGCCAACCCCGCAGAGCCACCCGTGGGTGATGGGCCCCAACTGTCACCTCCACCCTCACGGCGCCACGCCTCCCTCCACCTGCTGCTCCGTGGGCACCGTGTGCGGCCCCGACGGCCTCTCTGCGCGCGTGCAAGGCTTGTGTGAGGACTCCTGTAGGCCTGAGGTGGCTGCTGGGGCCACGCAGCTGGGCCACATCGACAGGGGAGGCCAGCGGCTGCCCATCCTGGGCCCGCCCCCGCTGGCAGCTGGACAAGGGTGCGCCTCAGGGCCAGCAGCCGGCCATGCAGTCACAGTCACCCACCTGCCCCCAGCTCCGTGGAAGCAAGTGAAGCTGCTTCAGACTAGGCAGATGCTGCCATTCATGAGGACACAGCTCCGCGGAGAGACTACAGGGAGTGACCCCTGAGCCACAGCCCACCCCCGGGCCGGCCCACCCCGGGACACTCCTGGTCTTCTCTTGCGCCCTCGGCTCGGCCCCACGGATCGCCCGGTCAGCAGTGGTGCAGCGTGGGGGGGAGGGCGAGGCCTGGTGCCCGGGCTCCCTGCCCGCTGGCCACTTGGGAGCACAGGGCTCGGCCTGGTGTCCAGGACGCCCTGCTGTGGCTACAGCTCCAGACACACCAACCCGCAGCCTGGGGCCTGCCTTCCCGCTGCGTGTCCGACCCGCCTGCACTGGGTGTGGCTCTGGCATCACCTCTGCGCCCAGGGGACGAGGGGCCACCGCCGAGGCCTCCGTGGGTCGGCGCAGCTGCTGCAGCTGCTCCAGGGCGGCCGGCTCAGGGATCTGACCAGCACCTAGGACTCCACCAGTGGCCTGGTACGTCCAACCTGATGGACTCCTGGAGGAGCACTTAGTGGGGGGGCCCTGGCGCACACGCTGCCCGCACCGGGCCTCCAGCCCCGCCCGCTGGCTGCACCTGAGCCACCACCTGCCCAGCGAGGCCGGGACCAAGGCCCCGCGGCGCCACCTACCAAGCCCCACATCACCGACCTCCACTGCTGACACCGGCACAGCACACAGCACACACCTCCGGGGGCAGGGGCAAACACAGAGAACCGGGCAGAGGGGGGCAGGCCCAGAGTGGGGGCAGCACAATGCCTGAGGAAAGCTTGGAAAGGCCATAAAGAGGCCTCCACACTTGGGAGGGGACACGTGGACTAGAATATCTTAAAAAGATCCAAAAAGAAGTCACTCGCTGAAGACCGCATGGCTGGGACCCGCAAACCTCACAGAAAGGTGCGGTGCGGCTGCAGGCAGGCCGGAGCAGAGCAACGGAACGCGCCCAGACAGCAGCCAGGGGACAAAGGAGTGGCTGAGAGTGGAGACACCGCCAGAGGCTGTGCACACAACAGAGAGAACAAATGTTGGCACTCTATTGGCTCCAGAGGGAGGAGAGAGAACAGGCCAGAAAATCATCTCAGAAAATAATGGCTGAACTCCCCAAATCTGGAGAAGGAAGTGGACATCTGGGTACAGGAAGCAAGGGAATTCCAAATAAGAGGAATCCACAGCAAGACACTGAAATTAAAATGGTAGAAGTTAAAGAGAAAGAGCACCGTAAAGGCCGCGAGAAACAGCTTGTCATGCACAAGGGAAAGCCCACAGGCCATCGATGGACTCCACGGCAATTCCAGAGGCCAGAGAGAGCGGCAGGGCATTCTCAGAGCTGTGCAGGAAAAGCCTCTGACCAAGAATTCTGTGCCTGCAAGGTTAACATTCAGAACTGAAGGGGAGATTAAGAGTCTCCCAGATAAGCAAAAGGTAAAGGGATTCATCACCACTAGCCTGGTCTTGCGAGAAGCGTTAAAGGAATTTCTCTTAACGGAAGAGGAAAATACTAAATAACATCAAGAAAACATGTAAGGAAAAAAACTCACTGAAACAAGTAAATATATAGTAAATAGAGTGCAATGATTAAAAGACAAAGTAGCATCAACAAACAACTTTGAACCAGAGACACACTTTGGGGGGGGGCAGGGAAAGGAGGGATGGGGTCAAAATCAGGGGGTTGCACTTGTATGGGGAATAGAAAAATTTAAAAATTAAAAAAAAAAAAGACCAAGTAGCAATGTTAAGTAAGGCCATAAGAATCAGTTAAAGGATAATATAACAAAGATATAAAACGGGACATTAAAAAAATAAATGTGGGGTCCAATAGGTAAGGTTTTGGAATGAGCTCAAGATTAAGTAGCATCAACCCAAAAAAGGAGGCTGCACACATAGAAAGTTATAGCTGAACTTCACAGTAACCACAAGGCAAACATTTATTGTAAATAGTCAAAGGAAAATGAAAATGGGCTCTGGCGACACCGTTAAAGGAAGCTGCCGCGCCTTCGAGAGACGGGAAGAAGAGACGGGAAGAAGGGCAGAGCGGAAGCAGGACGGCAGCCGGGGAAGGTGGGCACAGGCGAGGCCACTGCCGCCGCCGCCTGAGAGCGGACGGACCAACTTCCCAGTCGCACGACGGAGCTGGTGAATGGGCTGGAAACTCAGGGGGAGGAAGCAACGTTATCCAGAAACCAACAAAGAAGTAAGAAAAGAAAGAAAACATCACAAAAGCAAGCACCAAGCCACACTGATTTCACAGGGAAGGCCACACGGGCCAGGGCGGAAAGGGCGGAGCCCCGCACGGGCGTGCAAGCAGCGCAGGCACAGCCAGGCCTGCCTCAGACACGCAGACTCTCAGACAGCCGGAAAAGGAAGACAAAGTCGGACATTACCCCTGAGAAAGGGAGAGTCTCCTGAGAGCACGTCACAGTCAACAACTGTGTCCCCGCCGTGGGACAACAGAATATACAAAGGAAACACTAACAGATCTAAAGGGAGAAACGGACAGCGACGCAACAGCAGCAGGGATGAGACACCCCACTGAGGCCCGTGGGTAGATTTTCCAAACAGAATATCAAGAAGGAAGCATGAGCCGAAATGACGACGAGGCCAGATGGACTCGCAGACGTGCAGACGCGTCATCCGGAGCCGCGGGATACACGCTCTTCTCGGGCCGCAAGGACATTCTCAGGGACAGACCACACTTTGGGACACAGCACAAATCCCAACAAATGTAAGACTGGAATCATCCCAAGCGTCTTCTCCAGCCTCAAGGGTGTGGAGTCAGAGATCAACTACAGCCGCGAGGCAGAAAATCACAGCCGCACGGAGCTGGCAACAGTTGCTGAAACCAAGGGGGCAGCAAATCCATCAAAGGAGAAATAAAGAGACAAATGAAAATGTGACACACCAACATCTTCGGGATGCAGCGAAGGGCCACCGTGAGAGGGAAGTTTATAGCCATGCACGCTCATCGCACAAGTCCAGAAAAAGTGTGAATAAACAAACTTACATTACACCCCGTAGAAGGAAGGAAATAACAAAAGTCAGAGCTGAAAGAAATGAAAACACAAAAGATCCGCGGAACTAAGAACTGCTTCTTTGAAAAAATAAACATAATTGTCAAACTTCTGCTAGACTCACAAAGCAAAAAAGAGAAAAGACTCAAACAAAATCCTAAATGGGGTAGAAATTTCAACATATCCCACAGAACAAAGGCATGTGAGAGACTACTATGAACGTCGACATGCCAATAAAATGGACAAATTTCTAGAACTTTACAACCTAACAAGACTGAATCACGAAGAAGTAGAAAATCTCAACGGAACAATCACTGAAAAGGAATTAAAAGAGTAATCAAAGCCTCCCCCCAAAACAAAAATCCAGGATCAGACAGTGTGATGAATTCTAAGGGACATTCAAAGAAGCTTTAGTATCTTTCTTTCTCAAACTCTTCAAAAAAATTGAGGAGGAGGGACACTTGCCAACCCATTTCGTGAGGCCCAGCATTACCCTGATACCAAAAGCAGGCAAGGATTTTTCTCCGTCTCTCACACACAACTACAGGCCACCATCACTAACGAATGTAGACGCAAAAATCCTCAATAAGGGCCTCCCCGGGGGCGCAGCAGTTGAGCGCTGGGTTGCGAAGCTGCCCGCGGTCTCTGCGGCGCCGGTTCGATCCCCGGCTGCTCCCCGGCCACCGGAGGAGGGTCCCGCATGGCGCGCAGACCCCTCCTGCCGCCCGCTGCTCCCCTCAGCAGTGTCCTTCGGTCCTTCTGCCTGCTCTGCTCCCCGCTCTGGCTCTGGTGAATTCTCTCACCTTCCGGAGCTTCTGACTGTACCCAGTGCTTGTATAACCAAACAAACAAACAAAGAAACAAATAAATAAAACATGCCTCTATAAAAAATAAATAAATAAAAAATCCTCAATAAAATATTAGCAAACTGACTTTATACACTCAAAGGATCATTCACCACAATGCAGTGGGATTCATTTTCCTCCAGGGATGCAAGCTCAGCACCTGCAGATCAGTCAGTGTCATGCACTACATCACAGTGAAGGACAAAAGTCAAATGTCATCTCAATAGATGTAGGAAAGAACATGGAGGTATCAGGCTCCCAACTTCATACTATACTACAAAGTGATAATAAACAAAAGAACATGGCATTGGGATAAAAATAGACACACAGATGAATGAAAGAGACCTGAGAGCCCCCAAATAAACCACACAATTATGGAAAATTAATTTATGACAAAGGATTCAAGAGCATACGATGGAGAAATAAGTCTTTTTTATAAGGGGTATTGGACAACCCGGACAACCACATGCAAAATAAGCAAACGGCCATTGTTATAACACACACACACACACACACACACACACACACACTACCTGAAAGTGGGCCAATGACTTGAATGTAAGACCCGAAGCCATAAAACATATGGAAGAAAACACAGGCAGTAAGCTCCTTGACATCAGCCTTCGAGCTGAGTTTGTGGATTTGCCTCCAGTGGTAAGGGGGAAAAAAAGCAAAAATAAACAAACAGAACTACAGCAAATTAAAGAGCTTCTGCACAGGGAAGGAAACCGTCACAGCGAAAGGTACCTCCCGGCTGGGAGAAGAGAGTCACACGCCAAACGTCCAACAAGGGTTAACCCCCAACATACATAACAGCGCACACAACTCAACACCAAAAAACCTGAGTAGAAAATGGGCAGAGGATTTACACAGGGATCTCACCAGAGGAGACACACGGGTGGCCACGTGCGAAGATATGCACCGTCGCCCGTCACTGGGGGAACACGAACCGCAGTGAAATGTCATCTTACGCCCGTGAGAACGACCATCTGAGAGACTGGGCACAAGGGCTGGTGGGCGTGCAGACGCCCTTGGTGCGGATGCAGACTGGTGCAGCCATTCCGGAAAACAGGATGGGGGGTTCTCAAAAAACTAAGAGTAGGGTCTCCCCGGTGGCGCAGCGGTTGAGCGCTGGGTTGCGAAGCTGCCCGCGGCCTCTGAGGCGCCGGTTTGATCCCCGGCTGCACCCCGGCCACCGGAGGAGGGTCCCACATGGCGCGCAGACCTCTCCTGCCGCCCGCTGCTCCCCTCAGCAGTGTCCTTCGGTCCTTCTGCCTGCTCTGCTCCCCGCTTTGGCTCTGGTGAATTCTCTCACCCTCCCGCGCTTCTGACTGTACCCAGTGCTTATATAAATAAATAAATAAATCTTTAAAAAAAAAAAAAACAAAAACTAAGAGTAGAAGTGCCTCATGACCCGACTATTCCACTTCTGGTATTGATCTGAAGAACACAAAATGCCAATTCAAAAATGTCTATGCAGCCCTGTGTGGGTGGCAGCAGGAGTCCCAGTGGCCACGGGCTGGAGACAACCTGAATGCCCACAGAGGCGTGAGATGAGGCTGAGGTGGCCTGTAGCCTGAGTGGAATATACTCAGCCATGACAAGGCGAGGCCCTGCCGTTTGTGACAACCTGGATGAACCGGAGAGGATGATGCTAAATGAACTGAGTCGGGGAGAACATGCTTTCCCTCACACGTGGAAGATAAAGAAAAAGGTAAACGAATAAACAAAACATAAACTCTCAGGTTATGAGAACAGAAGGGTGGTCACCAGAGGGAAGAGGGACTGGGAGGTGAACTGAGTAAAGGGACCTCGACTCTGGGGCGGTGGGTGGGAAGTGGACTTCTGGAGGCAAACAACACGGGCTCAGAACCGCAGCGGACGGGAGAGGCTGGGCCGGGCCATTATTTCAAGAAAAACCGAAACACACGGCAGCCGCGGAGGGGCTGGTCGCAGCCAGCCGCACCCGCCAGCACCAGGAGAGGCCGCGCGCAGGCAGGCGCAGGCGGGAGGCTCAGCTTTGAAAACGAAAACCAAAGCCACAGGAGGCACCACTAACCCCCTGGCAGTCACTGAGAGGGGGAGGCCCCCGGGGCATGTGGGAGGTGGGCACCTGCCCGCCGGGAGACGCGCTGACCCACCTCCCTGCCCTGGCACGGTGGAGGCCACCCCCCCATCACCCTGCGCAGCCTGCCCAGTGGGCCCTGGGGTGGGCCCTGAGCCACCCAGCCTCCCCTTCCCCCGCAGAGGCGTCCGGCAGTGTCTGGGGCAGCGCCAGAGCCTGGGCGGCCGCGGGCTTCAAGGCCAGGGGTCCCCCGCGTGTCCCCGGCGAGGCCCGGCCCAGCCTGTCGCCTCCGCTGTGTCTCAAGCTTTCCCTCAGGATCCGCTCGCGTTACCTCACGAACGCCATCCCCGAGGGGGCGCTTGCACGCTGCCCGCGCCGGACACAGGCCCCGCGCTCGGCCTGGGCCTGCCCCGCGTCTCTGTGCGCGTCTCCCGGCCCGCGGGGACACCGGGCGCGCGCCCACGGGGCCCCTGCGGCTCAGGACGCGCCCGCCTGCCCGCCCCAAGGCCCTGCCCACCGCGTCCGCCCGGAGACCCCGCCCGCGGGCCACCTCCCCCGAGGGCCGCCGAGCGCCGGGGCGTCCTCCAAGCCCTTCCCGCCGCTTCCGCCCCGGCCGGAGCCGGTCACGGCGCGGGCCTCGGGCCTCGGGCAGCTGCTGACCCGCCGGGCCCGGGGCACTGGCCGAGGGCGGGCGGGAGGGGCAGAGGGAGGGCCCGCAGGCCCCTCGGCGCGTCTCGGGCACGGAGCGCGGAGCGGACTCGCTGAGCGCCCCGGAAGGGTCCCTTCAGCACACGCCCCTCGCCTGTGACCCGCTCCCCAGCACCTGGCGGCGCGCCCGGCACAGCTTCAGCCGCGGCCTCCGGGCCGGACGCGGCGCTTCGGGCTGGCCGCGGACAGAGAGGAGGCGAAGCCACGGACTCCGCCCGGCACGGCCGCAGACAGCACGGGCCTGACAGCCGCGCCCCGGCGGGGGAGACCCGGCCTCGACTCCCCGAACACGCGCCCCCCGCTGCGCCCCCGCGCCCGCCCCACCCCGCGCGCCAGGGGCCGCTCACGCCGGCCAGCGGCCAGGACCCTCGGCCGCTCACCCGCCCACAGGGCCACGCAGGCCCCCGGCCCGGGCTGCGGATGGGGGTCGGCAGACGCAGCCCAGCGAGGGCCAGCAGAGACGCCCGCGCCCGCCCCGCGCCCCGCCTGACACAGCCCACGCTCCCCCGCGCCCCTCGCCCCTGCAGCCTGCGTCCCCACCCGCAGCCTGTGCCCCTGGGGGGGCCCCACGTGGCCTCCCTCTTGGCGGGCGCCCTGGCGCTGGCCGCCGAGGCCCGGCCCGCGAGGACCCCTCTCCCTCCCGAGGGCGGCGGTGCCGCCCCGACCCCGGCGGAGGCGCGCGTGTTTCCCTGTTCCCAGGCCGCGGGGGCCCAGGGCAGGGGTCCACGGGGACCAGGCACCCCAAGCCGGTGGGCCACCTTCGCAGGACCCTCAGCCCCAGTGGCCCGCGCGCCCGGAGACTGGGAAGCGCCCTGGGAGAGCAGGACGTCCCCCGCGCGGGCAGGAGGCCGAGCCCCGAGAGCGAGGGTGCTGGTGGGAGCGGGCGCCGGGGCCTGCTGGGCTCCCGACCCCGCCGCCGCCCCTCCTGGCCTGGGACGGTCTCTCCATCACAGGCGGGCCGGGCGGGGGGGAGGCCGGGGTGCGGGGGGTGAGCGTGGCGGGCGAGGGTACCCGGGTACCACGAGCCCGGGGCTGCCTCCTGCTGCCCCGCCCGTGGGTGTCCTGGTCAGAGCTCCCCGGGGGCTCCCAGTTCTCCTCGTCCCCCCTCATGCCCGGGCCCCCGGCGCCTGTCGAAGGAAACAAACGGGCCAAGGGTTGAAGGACCCAGTCAGCTCAGGGGCCTCTGGAGGCCCAGGCCCGACAGCATCTCGCAGAGACGGTGTGGACAAGCTCAGCCCGGGCCGGGACACGGGCCTGCCTGCCGGGGGCCAGGGCGCTGGGGTCAGCGTGGCCGGCAGCGGCCTGTCGGAGCTGGGTTGTCGGGCGCGTGCACGGCCCCTCCCGGGCTGACCGTCGCTCTCCCCCAGTGCCCGCGCGGAGGCCTCCTGGGGGCGCCGCCCACTGCCCAGGAGGCCTTCACCAAGGGGCAGTGGGTGTGGCCTGGGGGCAGGCAAGGACTCGGGACAGGCGTTACCCCCTCCTCTTCCCGCAAACGACTGGCCCCGCAGCCCCCGCTGACCTCACGGCCCCCCGCAGTGGACGCCATGACGCACGGACACCCGGACACAGGGATGCGCAGGGACAAGCCAGGCCCTTCCCTCCCGCCTGGAGTTCCAGCTGAGATGCCCCCACGTGCACCTGGGCTAGTGGGCAGCGGTAGCCACCGGCTGGAGATGGAGCTGGCCGGGGGTTGGCGCAGCGGTCTTGGGGTGCGGGTAGCCAGGTGGGAGCCGCGGGGGCCTGCAGAGGAGGCCACTGGGCACCTGCCTGCAGGCAAAGGGCACAGACCACCCAGACGACACCTGCCGGGGCCGCCGGCCGGGCTCCTGCTGAGTGTGGGTCCCCCGTTCCGGAAAGAGACGGGTCAGGGCAAGAAGGTGCCCCAGGAGCGCCCCTCCCAGGCTGGACAGACGAGCGCCCTGCCCGGGCTCTGCTCAGGACCCGACACGCCTGAGGCTGGCGCGCCCGCCCTCCCTGCCCACCTGCGGCCTGTGCGGGCAGGAGCCGCCCTGAAGAAGATCCAGTCCGCGGCCAGCCCCCCGCTGACCCTTCCCGCCTAACCCCGACACCCTGGTTCGGGGCCTGGGGCGCATGCCCCTGCCCCTGTGGGCGGCGCCATCCCTCCCCAGTGTGCCACCTGCCCTGGCGCCCTCCGGCCGCGGAGTCACCGGCTCCTGTGCTCCCCGCCTTGCTCCCCACCCGGTGCTTCCTGAGGTCGCCGGAGGGTCGGGGACCCCCACTTCTCCCACACAGAGCAGAGCCGTGAAGCGGGCGTCGGGGCCAGGCTGGGTCCCCACAACCCCCGTCCCTCCGTGTCTGGGTCTGTGGGGGGTGGGCACAGGCTTGGGGGTGAATGATGCCACTGGGGGGTGAAGGCCTGCGGGGGGCACGGGGACCCCCCCGGGTGTGTCTGGCTCCGCTCCCGTGCACAGCTGCTGCCTCCGGGGCTCCCCCGCGGCCGGGCGCCCCCTCCCCGGGCTGCTGGGCTGCTGGGGTGCTTCCGCGGAGGGCGCCCCGGGGCTGGGCGCGGGAAGGGGGCGCTGCCCGCGGGCCCACGGGGAGCCTGGCTGCGGGGCGCGCTGGGCCCGAAGCAGCCACGCGGCGGCCACTCGGGCGTCAGGCCCCGACGGGGTGCAGAGCGGCCAGGGTGGCGGGGGGGGGGGGGGGGGGGGGGAGGCCGGCGCCCCGGAACGCCTGTCTGCAGAGATGAGAGGCCAGAGAAGCCAACGCAACACGTCACGCACACGAGGGATCACGTGGAGACGGCGAACGCGCGCTTCCTCACGGGCTGGAGAAGCACCAGGTCACCCCGAGGGCGCGCCCGGCCAGGGTGGGGGGACGGCTGCGCCGCCCCCGCTCTCCCCGCGACCCGCGACCCCAGACGCCCCGCTGGGCGGGGCCTCCCGGGGCGGGGCCTCCCCGGGGCGGGGCTTCCCCTGGGCGGGGCCTCCTGGGCGGGGCCTCCTGGGCGGGACCTCCCCGGGCGGGGCCTCCCCTGGGCGGGGCCTCCTGGGCGGGGCCTCCCCGGACGGGGCTTCCCCTGGGCGGAGCCTCCCTGGGCGGGGCCTCCCCGGGCGGGGCCGCGCGGCGCTGACGTCGTTTCCATGACTCCCTCCATCCGCGCAGCAGCCGGGAAGCGCCGCCGCCGCCATCGCCATGACAACGCGGGGCGCGGCCGCGGGACCGACGGCTCATTGTGCGCGCGCCCGCGCCGGGGCGCCCGGCCGCGGTTCCCCCGACGCCTCCTGAGCGCCGGGCGGGCCGCGCCGCGCGGTTTCACGCTTTGGTCCCCGCCGGCCCGGGGGGCTGAGGAGCGCCGGCCGCCCCCCGCGACGGCCCCCCGCGACGGCCCCCCGCGGCCCCCGCGCCCCCCGCAGCAGCGGCTGCTGGGCGGGAGACTCGGCGCGCGGCGGGGGGCGGGGGGCGCCGGCCTCGCCCAGGGCCGCCCCCGAGGGCCGCCCCCGCCGCCTCTGACGGCCCCGCCCCGCGGCCCCCGCCCTTCCCGGCCGGAGCCTCCCGGGCTCCCCCGCGTCCCGCCCGCCGGGACCCGCGCCCCGCGGCCTCGGGTTCTGGGCCCCCGGGCCCGCCCGCCTGGCGCCGCGCCTGCCGCGCAACGCCCTTCCCACGGCACCCCCTCCGGGCGCGCCCGCACCCCTGGGCCGGCCGCCGAGTCTCGGGCAGTCAGGGCCGCGCGCTCAGCCCCTCCCGGCCGGTCCTCCGGAGCGCGGCCCGCCGTCCACAGCCCGACCCGAGGACGCGCCCGCCCGCGCCCGCCCGCCCGCGCGGTCCCCGTCGGACACGGAGCGGCCGGGCGCCGCCCGCACTGGAGCGCAGCCCCCCGGGGCAGCCCGGGGCAGCGCCGGCCACGAGGTCAGACAGGAGCCCCGGCCCGGCCCCGCCCGGCCCGGCCCGGCTCCGCACCGAGGGCCCGAACCCGCGGGAGGCGCGGGAGGCCAGGCGGGGCCTCTCGGGAAACGCGGCCAGGACCCCCAGGGCCACGTGGCCAGCGCCTCTGGGGACGTCCTGGCGCTGCCCAGCTGCCCTCCGCCCCGGCCGGGCCACGCTGGCCGCCCACAGGAGCCTGAGGGGAGGCCTCGGAGCCCGCAGTCCGGGGAGCCGGCCCAGGCGCGGCCGACACACTTTCCAGCAGAGCCGTGAGCACGGGGGTGTCGGGGCGCCCGGCCTGGCGCCGGCGCCGGCACGGCCAAGGGCCAAGTGAGCAGGCGCCGCCGGCCCTCGCAGGCTGGCCGTGCTGCCGTCCGTGGCCACGTGGGTCTCCCTGCTCTCAGGCCCATGCGCCCCGCAAACGTGGGATTCGGGTGCCGGGCACCCCCCAGCACTGCCCTGGGGAGAGGCTTTGTGTCGGGTGTGCAGGGCGGGACGCCTCCCAGTCCTGGGGCGCACGGGAAGGTCCCCTGGCCTTCTGCGGCTCTGTCTGCACCGGTTTGCATGTCCAGTCCCCGCCGGGGAGCAGAGCTCCTGGGCCAGCCGCTGGCCAAGCACGAGCTGGGGAATTCCCCTCGCGTGAAGCGGAGACCCAGACCCGGCCGCCTGGGGACGCTCAGGAACTGGCCACGCCCTGTAAGGAAGGCCTCCCGCACCGTGGAGGCCACACCCCGACAGGAGCCGAGTCAGGCCACCCGCCAGCCCCAGGGTGAGGCCTCGGCCTGTGGCACCCCAGGCAGGCAGGGTGTGGTGCTGGAGAGGGGCCGCTGCACCCCCCCAGACGGCACACTTGGGGCAGTCCTTGTGCCTCCAGAGAGCTCATTGGGCCACAGGAGGCCGGTCATGCCCTGCCCGCCACCGCCCACCCGTTCCCGCCGGTGCCTGCCCGCAGCCTCCCGCGTGAGGCTTCCCAGGGCGCCAGTGTCGGGGAGCACGGCTGTGGCGGGACGGGGCTGTCCGGGAGGTGGTGACACCCAGCCTCCAGCACAGGCAGGGCAGCGCGAGGGACCACTGCTTTCTCAGCCCCCGACTCCTGCAGCTGTGCCGAGCCTGTGTGACCGGGCCCTGCAAGCGGCCGGGGCGCTGGGCTCTGGGGCTCAGCTCCGCGGCCTGCCCGAGCCTCAGGTAAGAAGGATCCGAGGCGTCAGCTCCTCCAGGAGGGCCGGACAGGGCTCCTCCCACCCCTGCTGCAACAAACGGCAGCTGGAGCGGGCGCTTTGGGGGGTCCTGCTGGTGACCCCTCTCCAGGCCTGTCCCCAGAGGTGGACATCCTAGTCCTCCCCGCTGAGCCATGGGTCCCTTCCTGCTCCCTCCTGCCCCTCCCTGGCATCTTCTCCTCGAATGCCGGCTCCTGGCAGGGTGCTGGCATCCCCTGGTGTGTCCATGGGGTGTGGTGGCACCACCTGGGCACTGGTGGGCATCAGGCCCAGAGTGGACGGTGGGGTATCCTGCAGGCGGCCCCGCAGGCTCCCGCCCACCTGAGCAGCACAGCGGGCCTGCCCCTGCCGCCTCGACCCTGGCGGGAGCCCGGTGTGGCCCTGGGCCCGAAGCTCAGGTCGGCCCCTCCCCGGGCCGCTGGCGTGGGCGAGCCTGCGCGGCAGCCGTCTCCTTTGTCCACGGGAACGGCCCCTGCTGCCCGCGGCGCTCGCCCACAGTGAAGTCTGGCAAAGGAGGCGAAACTAGCTGGGGCTGTTCCGTCCCCCTTCAGCTCAGGACCCTGGCCCCACGCGCCCTCAGACAGGAGCGTCCGTCCCCGCGGCGCTCGCCCCACGGCTGGGCGGCAGAGCTGCCGGGTGGCCCAGCCCCGCCGGGTCAGCAAAGCGGGGGGAGCCCGGAGAGCCGGCGTGCCTCACCACGGCCTGCAGGGAAAGTTGTCTGACCCAGGGCGCTGCCCGCCCCGGCAGGCCAGGGCACGGGAGGACCCACTGCCTCAGCCAGCCCGCCCTTGCCCGCCGGCCGCCTCGGCCGCTCTGGCCCCAACTCAGACTGGACCGGGTGCCGCCGGCTCCGAGGCCCGGCCGGTCTCCGGCCTGGGCCCTGCTGGCGGGGACGCTCGTGTCTGGGTGTGGTCTCCGTGGGGGGCATGGCCGGCACCCCAGACACGTGCCGAGGGTGCCCGTCACCCAGGAGCCGCTGCGGGTGCCTGGCGGCATCCTCCCCCCGAGACCCAGGCCGGGTGTGGGGGGCAGCCGCCCCGTGGGGTGAGGGCTTGACCCACCCAGCGGTCTCGCCTCCAGGCCCGCCTCGGTGCTGCCGGGAGCAGGTTCGGGGCCACGGCCCCTCTGGGGCAAAGGGGGGGGTGTGCACCCCTCCCCACCCGCGTCAGCTGAGGCCAGGGGGCGTCCGCACCCCAGTCTGTTGGCGCCAAGGGTCACGCCCTCCCGGACCGTCCCAGGCCCTGTGTCCCGCCCTGGACGGCCTCCCACACCCCTGCCTCCCCCTGGATGACCCGGGCGGACCTGGGGGCTCCCTCCAGCCCCTGCGGGCGCCCGTGTCCTGTCCCCAGCAAGCCCCCAGCTCGCCTTCCCCTGCCACGCTGCCCAGTGTCCCGGGACACACCACACAGAGCCTGGACCCCAGGGGCCACCCCGAGCCCCCATCCCCCCCCCCCCACCCCACAGAGCGAGCAGCAGGGAGGCTGGGGCTGGCCGGCCCCAGGGCCCAGGTGGGCCGGGGGCGCCAGGGCTGCGGGCAGGCGGCCTGCGGGCCCCTGGCGAGGTGCGCCCAGCCTTGGGGGACCCTCCAGACGCGCCGCCGCAGCCCCGACACCACCGCGCTGGGCGTCTGCCCCGTCCGCGCTCACGGCAGCCCGAGGCGGGGCCCCAGCGCCAGGCGAAGGCTCGGGGAGAAGCCCGGGGGCGCCCCAGAGAGCCCCTGCCCGGGGGCGCGGCCCAGGAGGCGCCCCGAGCCCGCGCGAAGGGCTGGGCACCCCCAAAAGGAAAGTCGGCGGAGTCGCCGCCACGCAAGGCCGGGCCCGGCCTCCGGGCTCCCCACACGGGGCGCGGGTGACGCCTCAAGCCCCGCCCCCAGCCCCGGCTGCGCCCGCACCCCGCGAGCCCGGCCTTCCTGACCCTCCGTTCGCCCCCCGCGACCGCGGGCTGCGGCCCCCCAGGGCGGGAGGAGAAGGGGGGCGCCGTGGGGTGGGGATGGGGAGGGCGTCCGGGGCGGGGCGCCGGGGCGTCGGGGCGTCGGGGAGGGTGTTGGGGGCGCCGCAGGGGGCCACTGAGGGGCGGGGGGCGCCGGGGGGCGCCGTGGGGGGCCTGCTCCGCGCATGCGCCGCGCCCGGCCTGCGGGGTCCTGGAGGAGCCCCGGGGCCAGCGGGGGCCCCACCTGGGCCGGCCCCTCCTCCCGCGCCCGCCGTCCTGTCCTCGGGGCGCCAGCGCCCGGCTGGGGGTCTGTCGGGCCCCCCGGGGGCGGGAGGGCAGGGCCGGGGTCCCCACGACTTCCAGGGGCGGCGTCTCACCCCAAGAGCCGGCGCCCCGCGTCCAGCGGCGCCTCCCAGCGGTCCAGGGCCGGGAAGGGCCGCAGGGTCCCGCCCAGGGGCGCCTCCGCGGGGCCGGGCCGCACCCCAGGGCCGCGGGCGCGGGGCTCCAAGGGGCGGGCGCCGCACTGGGGCCTAAGTGGGTGGGCCCCCTCCCCCTCCCCCTCCCCCTCCCCCTCCCGTCCCCTCCCCCCAAAACCCAAAGGCTCCAGCTGCTGCGGGCCTGGGGCCTCTGCGCGGCGCCCCCACTGCCCCCCACTGCCCCCCCAGGCAGCGCCGCCCGCCGCTCCTGTGTCCCCGCACCTTGCAAAGCTTGCCGGGGCCCCCGGGCAGCAGCCCCAGGGGGACTCCCTCTCCACAGCCACGTCCACTCGAGGGGGGCCGAGGCCCGGCTTCGGGGCCGCGGCGGCCAGTCTGGGGGCTCTTACCCGGGCGGGGGACGCGGCTCCAGCAAGGCCCTGGGCGGCGCTGCTTGTTACTGCAGGGGGTGCGCTTGTGACCCTGGACCCAGGGCGGCTGGGGGCCGCGAGCCGCCTCCTGGGGGTGGGGAGCCCCCTGCGCGGGCGCCCTCGGCCGTCGCCGCAGCCGCAGCCCCCGAGCAGAGCCCCCGGGCTGACCTCGCTGGTGAGAGCCCCGGCGCCCGAGGGACGCGCGTGGCGACTCCGGCCGGCAAGGCCAGGCGCACGCGGGCACGGGCATGGGCACGGGCATGGGCGCGGGCACACGCATGGGCATGGGCACACGCATGGGCGCGGGCACACGCATGGGCATGGGCACACGCATGGGCACGGGCACGGGCACGGGCATGGGCACACGCATGGGCGCGGGCACACGCTTGGGCATGGGCACACGCATGGGCGCGGGCACGGGCATGGGCATGGGCACACGCGCGGGCAGGGCCGCCGCAGGGAGGCGCGGGAGGGGCCGCGGGGGCGAGTCTCCTCCCCCTCCTGGGTGGGAGCCGCTGGCAGAAGCCGAGCGGCCGCCGCTGGCCTCGGACTCGCCCGCCCTGCGGCTGGGCCTCCTGGGCGCCGTGCCGGGCTCGGGGGGCGGCTGCACGGAGGCGTCCAGCTGGGCCCTCTCCCCAGGGCCGCTGGCTGAGTCTCCGTCCACTCTGGCCGGCCCCAGGCCATGCTGACCCCACCGGGAGGCGGGCACTCCCTCTGCGCTGTGGCCCCACGGGGCAGCAGCCTGGGCTTGGGAAGGGCCCCCCTGGCCCCCGCTGCTGGCTCGGGAGGGGCCGGGCCCCGCCCCAGCCCCTGGAGACCCTCGGCATCACGTCCTAAAATGGCGCCCGCAGGAGCTGGGGGTCCTGCCGCCGCCCCCACTTCTGGGTGGACGGCACCTTCTGTGATTCCCGCGTGGCCTTCCCGCCCTGGCCGCACGTGGCAGTAACTGGGCAGGACTGGCAGTGGCCGCGACAGACGGGGCAGCCAAACTCTGCCGCCTGGCCGGAGCCGGGGCGCGGGGTCCAGTTGCGCGGCCAGGGCTCACGCCGGCCTTCGTCTTCCTGGGGGCTGCCCACACCTGTCCGGGGGAGGCCGGGCGGGCTGGACCACTGGTGACTGGGATCAGGGGGTGATGGGCTCGCTTGGAGCCCAGCGGCGGCTGCGTCCTTGGCTCTTCTAGGGGTGCAGAGCCTGGGGGCTGGGGGGGCTTCTCCGCGTCCAATGAGTGGGGCGTGCACAAGAGAAGGGCACCCGCAGGGGGGAGGTGGCGTCCTGGGGTGAGCCGTGTGCACTGGAGCCAGCGCGGCCCCGTCGGGGTGCTGCGGAGTCCTCTGCCCGCTCCCCACTCCCAGGGCTCACCCCAGGCCCCCTGCATAGGCCAGAGCCCCGGCTTCGCTCCGCAGCTGCCACCGCACTGTGAAGGCTCGGGGCTCCGAGTCTGGGGGAGCACAGCCCTCAGGGACAGGAGCACCACATGCACGCCACATGCCTGCACACACCACGGCCTGCACACACCACGCACCTGCATACATCACACACCACGTTCGCACACGCCTGCACACACCACATGCCTGCACACCACACGCCTACACACACCTGCACACACCACACACCTGCACACACCACACACAGAAAACCCCGTGGTGACCTTTCTTCTTAACAGTCACACACAGCGCACTGAGCCTTCTGATTTCTGGCGACCGTCAACAAGGGCAGACACGGGCGGCGGGGCCTGCGGCGGACTCGGCCTTGAGCGGCCTGAGACCAGCTGTTGTCTCCCCAGAGGAGCGTCCTCGCCTCCGCCTGCCCGCGCTGGGCCTCGGGGTCGGCAGCCCCCACGCCGGGGGGCGACACCCGTCTCCTCTCAAGCCCCATTCAGACGGACCCTCGTGGTTCAGCGGCAGCCGGTGGTCAACCGCCCTGACGACATGACTCATGGCTCCAGTGCACACGCCCTGACTCATCTGGAGCCACATGAACACTCATCGCCCAGGCAGGATTCCCTCCCCGCTGCGGCCCTGCAGCACCCGCGGCTACTGTTTATGGAAATTCGGGCAGCACAATGTTTGCACAGGAGCGGACAGTCCTTGGGGTGATCCTGCTGCTGTCCGGCTGCCGCGCCGGCTCCCGCCTGCTCCTGTGCGCGGGCTGGACGCTGCCTTCACCCGCGGCCTAAGACGGGCTGGAAGTTAGAAATGGAGCGTCGTGTACTGGGGGGTCCGAGGCCCAGACTCGTCTGCACGCGCTGTGGCACGGCCCCCATGAGCACCCTGGCCCTCAGCGCCTCACTAGGGCCGCGGGCAGCCCCGCGCCGGGCACCCCCGAACACGGCCGGCACCACCTTGAGAGGACGGCCCAGGCGAGCCGCAGGAGACAGCCAGGACGCCAGGGCGGGCGCTGCCAGCAGCTGCTCAGCCCCCAGCAGGGCTGCACGCCCCCGTCCTCAGGGCTGCGTGGAGGGCGGCGGAGACCCCACTCCAGAGCACCCCTCTCGGGGGCCACTCCCTCCCGCACCCCTGGCTGGTCGTGCCTGCCCAGGGAGCACCTCCAGCCGCCCGAGGCCAGATCCAGCCCAACGGAAGGGTTTCCGGCAGGCATCCCTTTATGCGCCGGCGCGCACCTTGCGCTTTCCTTGGTTCTTCAGGGTCCTGACCCCGCAGGGGCTCCCGCCTGCACGGCGTGGGGGCAGCACCCCGTGAAGGCGGCGGCCAGCAGGTGCCAGGGCCCCAGGCCCGCAGTGGGGTGTTCGGGCGGGTCTTCTGCCAGGCGGAGAGGCGGAGCGGGCAGTGGCCGGTCGGGACCCCCCACAGGCTGAGGACGGCCACCGGCCAGCAGAGGCGGCGCCACACAGCCCCAGGGCCGGGGCGCCAGACCCCACGCAGTGGCCATGGGCACAGCCGCCAGATGTGGGCGGCGGGAGCTCTGATGTGGGTGGGGACAGCGTCCAGGGACTCCTCTGGGCTTCACGCGGGGGCGGTGCGGGCGCTCTGCTTCGGAGGGGAAGGGGGAGCGCCCCACTAGGGCTGCCCAGTGGGCTCCTGCCGGCCCTGGGGGAGGGAGCCCGGGTCGGGCGGGCTGCGGGGGGCCAGAGGCCAGCCCTGGGGGAGGGAGCCCCGGACGCGCGGGCCGCGCGCGAGGCTCCTCCGGCTGCGCGGGGGCCAGAGGCGAGGCTCCTCCGGCTCCGCGCTGTGTGGAACACCAACAGCCGCCTGCTCCACGCGGGAGGAACGGCCTCTGGAAGCCGCAGCCACAGGAATGTGGGCCAGTGGGGCGCGGGCTGCTGCGAGGGGTCCGCCCCAGGGCAGTGGAGCGCCCCAGAGGAGGGTGCGAGAAGCCCAGCGGCTCCCTCCCCCCATGCTCCCCCTGCCCGGTTCGGCTCCCCCCTTTCCTGGATCCCTGCGCTGAGGCCGGCTCCAGGCGAGCCCCTCGCTGCACCTGGGACTGGGCTCCCAGGCCGGCCTCGCACACCCGGACGCTGCGGGGGCTCGGCGGGGCGGGGGTGTGGGCCGGGGGCGCCCAGCAGTAGCAGGGCGCACGCTCCCCACCCCCCAGTCCTGGGACACCAGGCTTTGGGGTGCAACTGAAAGAAGGCGTCGTGAGGGGGGGTGCACTGCCGTCCTTACGGGCAGACCCCAGATGTCTACTCTCGCAGAGGTCTGTCCAGTGGGGACAAGAGCAGCGGGTCTGGGGCCTCCTTCTGATTCCCGATGTCCTTTCAAAGGGGTAGCGGGTGGACAGGCAGACGGCCCTGCGGCCGGGCTGGGGCCTCTTCCTCATCCGGGTCGGGCACCCGGACTGGGCTGGCTGGAGGGTGGGCGGCTGCCGCCCTCACCCGCCTGCGAGCGGCCTCCTCACAGGGCCCCGCCAGGGAGGCTCCTCTCCCTGCTCCAGCCAGCGTCTGGGGCTGGCCCCGTTGCTGGACGGCATGGCCAGCCGGCGCTGGGGCGTCTCCAGAGCCGCTTCACAACCAAGATTCACCCCTGACTGGACCGCCCAGCCGCCCCAGGCCAGGCCCAGGATGGGGTCCCCGTGGGCCGGGCCCCTGGGCTGCCTGACCACCAGGGCCGAGAGCGGGCGGAGGGGGAGGGGCCGGCTGCCGCTGCAGGTTTCATTTAAGTGACTGTTTACTCTAATTTTGAATAAAAATGGAATTTGTCACTATAGCAACCGCCACCTCACAGGGCACCTCTTCTGCCTCAATTCACAGGAAAACATTCAAAGACACCGGCGAGTCCTGGGGACCCCTGGCTGCTGTGTTCCAGGAGGGGGACCCCTCGCGCCACGCGGGCCCGGGAAGGGGCCGGAGGGGCCCCTGGGGCGCCCTGGCTGCTGAGGACCCGCCTCACCCCAGGGCTCCAGCAGCTGCGGCAAACTGTGATGTCATTTCAGGCGGCTTCTGCCATTTAAACACAAATTAAGAAGATTTACAAGTAAAAGGGCATTTCTTGGCAGCAGTTTTGTATTTAAGGGGAAAAAAATTAGGATTTCTCTGTCAATAAACGCAGATTAGAATCAAATAAGGCGAAAGGCTCCAGCGGAGGTGGGGTGACCGGCTGGACAAGCGGAGGTGGGGTGACCGGCTGGACAAGCGGCGGCCACACCCCAGGCCGGCCGCGGTAGGGGAGCCCTGTCCTCTGGGGCTTGTGCTGCTGGGGTCCCGCTGGTGTCGGCGCCAGCACCCTGGACCAGAGGCCCCCGGTGCGCGGAAGACCAGGCCGGAGCGCCAGCGACGTCCCGAAACCTGCATCTGGTTGTGACGTTAGTTTTCCTTTATAGGAAATGTGATCTTATTAATTTGACAAAATGCAAACTCTTTTTAAGGTATCAGAAATTAGAGGGGCCTCCCTCGGGGCGCAGGGGTTAAGACGCAGCCTGCGAGGCTGTCCTCAGCCTCTGCAGCACGAGTTCGATCCCCGGCCAGTTCGATCCCCGGCCAGTTCCATCCCACAGGGCGCAGCAGACCCCGCCTGTCTCCCCGCTGCTCCCTCAGCGGTGTGTCTCAGTCCGTCTGCCTGTTCTGCTCCCCGCTCTGTCTCTGGGGAAGCCCTCACCCCCACACCTTTGGCCTGTACCCCCGTTCCTGTATGCATAAATAAATAAATCTTTTAAAAAATATCAGAAATTAGATTTTGAAATCCATCAAAATACCACCAATCTATCACGAGTGTGCGCGCACTGTAATCTGTTCATTTCCTTTAAATTTTGTTTTGCGATATTTCCATTTGGCTTAAAAGGTTTTAATTCCGCTATCTGCCATCACACGCGGGAATCAGCGCCAGGGAGGCTCCAGCGCCGCTAGATTTCCCGTAATCAGACCCACTTCACACTCCCGAGTCAGGAATTAGCAGGATGTTCACATCAAATATTTTTTTAAAAAATCAGATTCATCAAAATCAGGCTTAATACCGCACAAGGCAATTAAAAATCGGAGATATCATCTGATGTAAAAAACCCCTCCACTTGCCCCAGTATCTCCCATTTTCACTATTCAAAATCCTCTCCAGACACACCCTCCCCGGCCAACGCGGCCCTCGATGGCGGTGCGGAGGCGAAGGTCAGGTGCGAGTGCCTGCCGGGAGTGTCCACCAGCCGCGCCAGCGGTGACCCTCTGCTCTCTGGGCAGGGAGCTGCCAGCGGAGGACTGGGCGCGGGTGTCCAGGTACCCGCGGGCCAAGGACGCGCCTGGAGCCCACCACGGAGACAAGAGACGGTGCCAGGAGCCCAAGCAGGAGGCTCTGGAGGATGAAACGTGGTCTGGGGCTGGGCCGGTTTCCGCCCTTGGAGGTGAGGTCACGCTCCTCGGGGTCAGCGAGGCGGCAGACCGGACACATGTGAAGGGAGGCCCAGGCCACGGGAGGGCCTGCCTCGTCCCCGGGGCCCCCGCCCCGCGAGGCCATCACGCCTGCTGCTGGCCGGGCGGGGGCTGGGGTGTCCAGGTCAGGCTGAGAACAGTTCCTTCAAGGCTCTAATAGTCACCCGCACCAAGAGTCTCTGCAATTCTACTCCCCAGGAGGCAGGCCCGGACGGCCAGTCCAGTCCTGGAGGACCTGGACCAACTCGCGGTGACGACACTTGTATGGGGGAGCCCGGGGCAGAAGCAGGCTCTGGCCCGAGCCCCTGCTGTGCCCCGCTGCCTGGAGACCTGTCCCCAGCTGTGCAGACGGAGAAACCCGGCCCCGGACTGGGTCAGGGCTGGGATCACGCGTGTAGACAATAACCCCGGCGGCCGAAGGAAACCCCTCGAGGGCGCGAGGGAACGGCCTCGGGGCCCGTGGAGAGGCAGCGTCAGAGGTGCTGACTCGCATCCGGAGAGGAGATGGGTCAGCAAATGCTGCGGCAAAGTGGCCGCCGGTTTGGTGACCGCGAGGTCACTGATGACGCAGACGGGCGGTGGGGGCCACATCCCGATGGGGGTTTGGGGAGAAGAAAGGTGGATTTGAAAATTCACTAAAGAACTTCTTTTCTAGAAATGAAAAACACCGTAGTCGAGATAAAGCACGTGTGGCCGCTACGGATGCGCGCGGAGAGAGGCCTGGGGGCAACCCGGGGGGGGGGGGGGTGGCCCGCGGCGCGGCGCTCGGGGCAGGAGGCTGGAGTGGTGACACGCGGTGAGAAGGCCCGACACGGGTCACTGGAGCCCCGCCCGACACCGGCGCAGGGCGTGGCGGGGGATCTAGGGGTGCTCGGCGCGCAGGCCTTGTCCATCTGACCCATCAGTGAGTCCCCGCAGCAACCCTCTTGGTGGACGCCGGCATCGCCCCCACTTGACAGAGAAGTTGGTGGCGAGAGGCCGAGAAATCGGAGTGCGGCGCTGGCAGAGGGGACCCCGCGGCACTGAGGAGGGTGGCGGCCGAAGGGGCACGTGGGGGCTGAGGAGGATTTAAAAGGCCCGGGTCCCTGATGGGCGGGAGGTGAGAAGTTGCAGAGGTGAAGCGGGCACAGGGGCTGGGAAGACGGGGCACCGTGACCCTCACAGCTCTGCCAGGGTGGGCGCGCCAAGCCCCCGAGCTGCGGGGACAGACCCCGTCGGGCGGAGCTGCTGCTGCGCGTGCTTGGGCTTGTGACGCCCGGAAGCAAAGTTGAGGGGGCACCTGTGGCAGCGGCCCCGGCGCCACATCCTGCCTCGCCCGGAGCGGAGGCGGACGGCCACGCCAGGCTGTCCCCCCACACGCCATGGCTCTGCCTTCCCCCGGGCAGCGCCTGCTCCGTTTCCAAAGACGCAAACGTCCCCAGTGAGGGCCGACGGCTGCAGGGGGACTCTGACCGAAGGACAGGATGCCCTGCCCTGGGCCAGCGGGTCTGCTCCAGGCCCCTGGCACTCCGCTCCTCCCCCCGGAGAAGACCAGGACAGCGTCGGCCTGGCTGCTGCCCCGTGCCCGCCCAGCCCGGCCCACAGGCCCCTCCTCCCCGAGCAGCAAGCCAGGCAGCTCTCCCTTCGAGAGGCCACGGCCGCTGACAGAACGTTTGCCCAGAGAAGCGGCGGTCTGGAGGGCTGGGCAAGCACCGCTGCCCCCGCGCGCAGCTCTCGGCTCCTCACCGCCGGTGCCCGGGGGGACGGTGGCCACCGAGCGGCAGGCCCGTGCACCCTGAGGAGCCCCGTCTGGCCCAGTCCCGTGCTTGTCCCCACGGGGGCGGCACAGCCGGCGACTGCTGCCCCGGGGCTCGCTCCAGTGCCCGCCCACCGACCTGCGAGGCTGGCCACGACTGCGACCAGGCGGCTGAAACGGACGGCGCGTCCTCTCCTGCCCGCACCCCGCGTCTGCCCATGGACGCAGCACCAGGCGCTCCCGCCACCCCTCGGGGCTCCGTGGTGACCCAGCATCTGAGGAGGGACACGCGCTCTGCTCCGTGGCTGCTGCTTGTAGGGGGACCCCAGTCGCGATTCCAGGGTCGGCACCTCCACCCAGGGCAGGGCCCGGCCTCCCCACGGGTCAGGCCGGCTCAGCGGGGAGCCCGCACGTGGTCACCGTCCCCACACGCCGCGCAGGCCCTCGCGGGCCCTCAGGACTCACCGGCCCGGCTCCCGCCTGGAGGATTTTCAGCCCCGAGGCTTTCTCCAGCGCGTCCTTGTTGGCAGCTGTCGGGAGAGAGGCAGAGAGGGTCAGAGGGGCAGTTCCCGCACGCGCGCACTCGCCTCGGGAGGCTCTTGTCCCGCCATCCCGGCACCGCCGGGCGCACCGGCTGGGCCCTCGGCCTGTCCGCGGGGTCTTCCTCGGAAACGATGTGATGCGTGTCAGCTACGTAGTCGCCGGGAAACCGACCCACCAACCTCCTTCCACGGTCCCGAGAACGGCTCACAAGAGGCACCCTGAGGTGCCCGACCCCTTCAGCCCGGAGCTGGCGTATCCGCTCATCCAGCCCTGCCGGGAGCACCCAGCTCCGCGCCCTCCCAGCGGCCGGCTTGGAGCGAGGGCGCCAGCGCGGGCCCGCCACACGACGCGGCAGCGACGGCCGTGACGACAGTTGGCAGGGGTGAGTGGAGACGCGGCCGGCGGACACGCCGCAGACACCCGCCCCACGGCCGCGCCAGGGGTCACAGAGCAATTGCCTTTGGCTTATGCTGCTGCAGAAATAGTCTTTTGGGGAAAGCCCCTGCCATTTTGGAGATGAAAATCAGGAAAACATGGATCTCACTGCAAAGGCTGGAGGAAGAGGCGCGCGGCCGCGACGGCGCAGGACAGGACGGCGGGCAGCAGGCCTGGGGCTGGGCGGCCTGACACCCTCGGCCGCTCAGGCAAGAGACGGCGCTGTGAGTGGGGCTCAGCCCGGCTGCCAGGCTGGCAACTGCCTCGGGCCCTGCTGTCTGGGAGAGACTGTGCCTTTCAGCCAAACCCCACTTGACACGCGTGTGACCCGGGGTCAGCAGAGAGCCCCGGAAGATGCCTGGGCCGGAGGGCGGCGGCCGGGGCAGTCGCACGCGAGGCTGCCCCCACACAATGGCAGCACACTCAGTGGCAGGCAGCTGGGGGTGGCAGCTGGTGAGCCTTGGCAAAGGCTGGGGATCAGAGGGCACCTAGAAACGACTCCATGTGTGGCGCAGAGCAGCACCGCCACCTCCGGCTCGGGGGCGAAGGGACCCCCCAGAGCCACGGCAGAGCATCCAGCGGTAGCCCGCGGCCCTCAAGGGCAGGTGGGAGGCACGGCCGGGGGGGCTGGGGTGAGGGGCCAGCCATGCGGAGTGACTGGGCGCGGATGGAGAGAGCTCACGCAGGGGCGGCCCCGCCTGGAACGTGCCGCTGTGTGCGCGGCTCAGTGCTCCTAGCTGGGCAGTGGTGGATCTCAGAGCGCCTGGACACTCGGCGGAAGCCTGAGCTCTGGGAGCAGCGGCGCCCGCCCGGCCCCTGCCCCCGGTCCCCCCGCGGCCTGGCGCCCCAGCCCCTCCCTGTCCGGTGCCCGCCCCGCCCCGCTCCGCGAGCGTGGACGCCCCCTGGCTCCCAGCCCCGCACGCTTGCAGGTGCTTTGCGGGAGGACCACGCATCCTCCCTTCTCCTGGGACACTTCCCACGATGCTTCCAGCACGACCCAGAAACTTCTGGAAGGGCGCTGGTGCAGACACCTGCCTGGAAGAGTGGTCTCCCCCAGGACAGCAGCAGGGACAGCTCCTGCGGGGGGCCTGCTCTACAAGCCGGCGCCGTGCCCCTGGCGTGGGGGCTCCCCCTGCCGCTCCGTGACCAGGCACTGCCTGGTGGCCCCTCCCGCTCCTGCGCCCAGTCAGCTGGCGCCCGCCCAAGCACAGGGCACGGCCCAGGGCACGGACCCGCCCGCCAATCCCGCTGGACCCACGCTGGGCCAGCCGGGCTCCAGGCTGGCGTCCACCCTGCCACATCTGCCCAACGTCCAGGCGCTTTCTCCCGCAAAGTGGGAGGCTGGTCTGCGCCCCTCGAGCTACCAGGACGGCCCTGCGCAGCCCTGGCCCCGCCGTCAGTGTCCAGGCTCGCGGCCGGCCCGAGGCCCGTGTGGGCGGACAGCGTCGTGGGCACTGCTGGCCGACAGTAACGACAGGCGGGGAGAAGCTAACGTCAGCTCCAACTGCCAAGTCATTTTTCAAATTATTTTAATTAGATATTGTTTCAGTCTCACTCACATTAACTTAACACCTGATATCAACATTTCAGTTTTCAATTTGTTCAAACGACTCTCCCCGTGTGCCGGCTGCCTGGAGTAACTGAAAACACAATGTTTCTCTTCAGCACCCTCGGCTTGTGGGTCCCGGGGACGTGGACATCTGCGTCCTCGCTGTCCACCCCCAGACTCTGCGGGGGCAGGCGGAGCAGGGCTGGGCGCACACGGTGGGCGGCCGCCCCAGGGCCGCGGCACCTGACACCAGCCGGCTCCTCGCCACCGCGCGCCCGACAACTCGCAGCCACAGGCCAGGCCCCACGAGCTGCTTCCAGGCGCACCGAGGCGCAGGCTCCAAGTCTTGCTGCATTTTGCCTTTGGGTTTTCCGGCTGCTGCCACAGGCACTGGTGGGACGTCAAGACAAACAAGCGACCACCGGGACCCACACCGCCCGGGGCCAGGCCCGCTCGGGCTGCGAGCTGGCCACCAGAGCAACGCCCGGGTCTGAGGGCCCTACAGGCTCAGCACAGGGCCTCTGCCCTCCAGCCCGGGGGCGGGACGCCTGCGGCCCAGGAGAGGTGTGGAGAGAGGGTGGGCAGCGCAGCTGGGAGTGGCGGGTGGGGGGGCTGCGCTGGCCGTCCGTGGTCCGATGTGGCTCCTGCCGAGTCCGCCGCTGGAGCAGAGCCTTGGGGCTCGACCGTGGGGACTGCCGGCCACCAAGGGACCAGGCAGGGCCTGGTGTTGGCGCAGAGGCAGAGCCTGATTTCTGCGTGACCGTTACAGTGAACTGGCCGGAAGCTGTCGCTACGGACGACGGGGCACGTCTGGGTCACTGTCTACTAAACCAGCAGATGCAAACGAAGGGCCGGCCGAGCCTGTGTGCCCAGGGCTGGCCGGCCAGTGCAGGAGAGCCAGGCGCCGGCGGGCGAGGGCCCCACCCAGGGAGGGGACCCCCAGGAGGCAGGGGTCAGCCTGTGGAGCCCTCAGGCTGCGCTGGAGCCTCCCACTGGGGTGCCAGGAGGCTGATTAGGGGCAAGCAGTTTGCTTAGAGGGGCCATGGCCGCCCATGGGGACAGACAGGCCTGAGAAGGGACGGATGCAGAGACTCAGCGGCAAAAGATGAGACTCTGTGGGCTCTGGAGCAAAGTGCGCGCTGCGCCCCACAGGCCTCTGTATTTCCAATGAGCAAAGATAACACAGGCGGGGTCTCTGATGGGGCTAGGGGGTCGGGGGGGGCCGGTCCCGGCCCTTTGGCATGGCCTTGTAGACAGAGTGGGCGCTGTCGGGTTGCAACCCCTAAATCACTCAGCGAAATACCTGTCTCGCCCTTTCATTGTGTAAGTCAAAAGTCACCCCCCAGCCCCAGGCATGAGCCATGACCTCGGCAGAGCAGCAAGGCCCCGGCAGGGCTGCCCCCGGCAGAGGCAACAGGCGGCGGCCAAGCACAGAGGGGCGTCCAGCGTGGACCTCGCCCCTCACAAGTGCCCAGCAGTGCTGCACCCGCATGGGGAATAAACAACTTCTAGAAGACCAGGCGAGAGACCCCACCCTAACCCCCAAGCTCCGAAACCCCGACCCCAACCCCAACTCTGACCCTAAACGCCCCCCACCCCTGCAGCTGAGCCCTCCTCGGCTGGCCGCCGGATTCTGTGCCGGTCCCCGCCCCTCCTCGGAGCCGCTTCTTGCTGCCTCCGTGCCCCACGCCCTTCCAGCATGGCCGGGGGATGGCGGGAGCAGAGCCCAGGGGCAGGCGGGGTCTGCGGGGAGCCCACAGGTCCAGGGGCACGTGCCAACGGGCAACAGGCATCCCCACGACTGGCCCAGAGTGACCTGTGGACAGGCAGACGCTCTCTCGGGACGTTAGGTCTTGTCCCCCTGATGTCCACATTGCCCGCTCACGTGAGGAGGCAAAGGGCCAGCCGGCTGCCTGCTGCCCGGAGCAGGCTCAGCTCCTCAGGGGCCTGGGCTCCACGGCCACCTCCCAGCTCAGAGGACACCACTTTGTCCTAACTGCCGGAGGACCTTTGGGGGGTCACCCAGACAGAAAAGGAGGGGGCGCTCTTCACCCTGGAGCCAGGTCAGGGCACGTTTATTAAACATTCTGTGTCGTCCAGTTATTGTTTCTGCTCCACTTTCTTTTAAATAAACTACAAGGGTCTCCCTGGGGGTGCAAGGGATGAAGACGCAGCCTGTGAAGCATCTGCAGCCTCTGCAGCACGAGTTCCGTCCCCGGCCAGGGAGCTGCCCACAGGGCGCAGCAGACCCCTCCTGTCTCCCCGCTGCTCCCCTCAGCAGTGGATCTCAGTGGATCCGCCTGTTCTTTCTCTCTTTTTTTTTAAGCATTTTTTTATTTTATTTTTTCAAAAGATTTATTTATTCATGCATACAAGAACTGGGGTACAGGCCAGGGGAGCAGGAGGGTGAGAGGATTCAACAGAGCCAGAGCGGGGAGCAGAACAGGCAGACTGACAAAATACACTGCTGAGGGGAGCAGCGGGCGGCAGGGGGGGTCTGCCTGCCATGTGGGGCCCTCGCCAGCCCACTGGGATCGATCGAGCCGGCGCTGCAGAGGCTGCGGGCAGCTACACAGCGCTGCGCTCAACCACCTGCGCCACCAGGGGAGGCCCTGGATCCTTCTGTTCTGCTCCCCACTCTGTCTGGTGAATCTTCTCACCCCGCCTCCCCACACCTCTGGCCTGTACCCCAGTTCTTGTATGCATAAATAAGTAAAACTTAAAAAAAACAAAATGAACCACAAGAGCAAGGCATCAGACTAACAGAGCTAAAGTTTTAAAACGAGACTCGGGCTCTCTCCTTGGCTTTCCCGGGCCCTTCGTCCACCTGTGCATCCTGCCGGCCGGGGTGGGAGCTGAGGCCTTCGTGGGGTGCTCTAGCAGGTGCTCGTGGCGCCCTCTGGAGGCCGGCAGCGGAGGCTGGTTTTCCCACGGAGGCCCAGCCCCTGGGGCCTGCAGGTCAGAGGGAAGCGCCAGCACAAGGCGGAGGCCCGCAGGCAGAGGGCGGCACGTGGGGCCATCAAATGCCCACGGGCTGGCCGGAACCCGCCAGCCATTCTGAAACTATCTCAGCACCTCGGGAGGGGACGCTGCCACAGCCCCAGGTGCCTCAGGCTGTGCTCAGGCCGCAGGGCGGGTCAGCCAGAGGAGCAGCCTGGCCCCACGCCCCGGCAGTGCCTGGGCATCCTGAGCAGGGCGGCCCTGCAGGTGCAGGGCTCACGGGCACGTGGTTAAGGCCCCGAGGCCCCCAGGCCTGCGCTGCAAGCCACAGGGCAGCAGGGTCGGCACCGCTTCAGTCTTGGATAAAAATTCACTTCCCAGAGGACACGGTTCTGTACACAGGCCTGACCGCCTCTGGCTCCGGAGCCTGTGAGTTGGGATTAATTTGCCTAATTCATGCAAGGAATTCACAAAATGAACTTGTGCTAATTGCCACAACCCAGGGGGACCGTTCAAATATGCATCCTGGCTGAAGTCTGGGTTCTTCCCCTGCAAGCCTGCACCCCAGAGTCTCCCTTCATCCTGGCAGTGCCCCGCCTTTGGCAGCACCCCACCTAGGGAAAAACCCCATCTCCAAATTTGTATGGAATCCCAAAGCACCCCGGCCAGACAGAACAATCTTGAAACTAGAACAGAGTCGGGAAACTCACGTCCTGACGACAGGCCCAGCAGCAGCCGGAGGCACGGCACGGGGCTGGCGCAGACACAGCAGGGCCAGGGCTGGGGGGGGCCGGCCACTTGGGAAGGTCAGCCTTTCGACGGGCGAGGCCGGAGGACTCGCCCCACACGGGAAGGGTTGACGCTGGAGGCGCCTCTCGCGTCATACACCACAGTGAACCCCGCTCGTGCCCAAAGCCTGCGTGAGGAGGAAAAGCCACACAACTCTTAGAAGAAGCCCAGGGGGAAAGTTCAAGACACTGGACTTTTGTCAGTAATTTCTTGGCTGTGATGCAGAAGGCACAGGTAAGAAGAGAATAAAGAAGCAAAATGGCTGATAGCAAGCAGGGCCCCCCGCACGGCGAGGGACGTGGTGAGGGAAGGGCCCGCGAGAGGGAGAAGAGGCTTCCCAGGCGCCACAGCAGGAGACACGAGGAGACACAAGGGGAAGCGATTCTCAGACTCAGCCACGAGAAAACCTGATTTACCAGTGGGCGCAGGGCGTGGCCAGGCCGCCCCAGGGCCGTGCACCGCTGCCAGCCCAAAGCCGCCTAGGACCGCCCGGCCTCGCACCCCCGGAGACCGCGGAGACCCTGCGGGGACCCCCCAGAGACCCCGCAGAGAACGCGGGACGCGCTCGTCACACCTTATGACGGCCTCAGCGAAGCAAGACAAGGAAACGCAGTAACAGGCGTCTGGAGCCGTGCGAAGAGAGTGGCACCCCAGTGCGGGCGGCAGGGCCGGGGCGCAGGCGGCCAGGGGGAGATCGTTAGCGGGGGCAGTTTCAGCCCTGCGAGGCGAGAACGCTGGGGAGGGACCTGCTTCCGCGACTGCCGAAATGGCCAGGGCGGGAGGAGTGGGCTCAGCCAGACACGGCGGCTACTCGGGTCGTGGCTGCTGGCAGGGGTCTCGGGGCCACCCGGGCTGACCAGGGCGTGACGCGGGCAGTCGCGGGGTGGGCGGCCAGATGAGCTGTGCCCAGAGCAGGGCCGGGGCCTGAGCCCGAGACCCGGTCCGGTCGAACGGCTGCGGGAAGTTTGGGTCCGACATTGGGAATGACCACACCCCTGAATGTCCACTTAGACGCGGCCAGAGCGGCCAATCTTGTGTCCGCGGCACCTGCCGCAACAGGCGCAGTCACTGCCGGGAAAGGGGGCGAGACCACGGCGCCAGCGCCGTCGGGTGTCCTGCCCGCTGGACGCTGCTGAGCAGCCGCCCGCAGCCTGGCCAGCTGACCACGCGGTGTCTCTTCTGAAAATCTATCTCCAATTCCATCATAGCATTAAAAAAGCCGTAGTAAATATTAGTTATAAGGGGAAATCTAATAACGGGGAACAGCTATGTCAATTACACACGCGCAGTTCATGAAAAATTACTCAGTAGTGCATCGGGGCAGGCCAAGTCCCGCAGGCGCTCGACGCGCTCAGCTCACGGTCAGCGAAACGCTGATGAGATCGCACGAAAAGCAGGCGCTCGCTAATATTAGAACAACATTAACGGGAGTTCTCTTTGGCTAGTAAGATGATAAAGAAGTAAGATTTTTCTTTTCTCTTGTTTTTCTTGCAGAAAAAGCCGGACCTGCCCCCAACTCCTCTCAAAGGCGCGCTCAGGACGCTGTTCCCGGCAGCCCCTGGCTTGTAAAGGGGTTTGGGGCAGGACCGTCTCCCCCACGGCCTGTGCCTGCGTGTCAGCCTGACCCTCACGCTGGCCTCTGGGGCCTCTGGGCTCTGCCCCCGGGACCCCCGCGCGCGGCCCCTGCGGCCTGTCCTGCGCGTGCCACTGAACAGGCTCAAGAAAGGACAGGAGGCAGCGGGCCGTTCACTTTTGAAAGACCCACAGAATCTTCCATTTTTCTTTGGGGATGAGGGCGCAGCAGAGAGCTGACGACTCTGTGGGCAGGAAAACCAGCAAACCCCGCCCGCTGGCAGGACGGAACCCTGGCAGGCCGCGAGCGTGGCGCTGACCCGCGGTCGCGAGTGGGGGCCCCCGCGGCCTCAGGCCGCTCTTCCATGGCGAGTGTCGTCCCAGTCTGAGCACCTTTAGACCAGACGCTGAGCCTCGGCTTGTTTGCTGCGTCATGGGCACCGGGCCTGGGAGCTGGCACCAAGCCCCTCGGTCCTCTGTCCAGCAGCGCAGGGCTCGGCGCCGACCCGGCAGGGTGAGGTGCCCTTGTGGGGAGCCCCTGTGGCAGGTGCGCTCGTGGAATCAGGAGGAAAGTCACCAGGGGGCCCCAGCAGCCCCGAGGGCTAATGTCCTGCTCTGCGTGGGGGAGCTCGTCGCCCCGCTGGTGCCAGCCCCAACCCACGAGGCCCAGCGACCACGGCAGGAGTGGCCCCAAGCACGTCGGCCTCAGGCCTGGACGGAGAGAAACTGCCCCTTAGCCATGGGCTGTGGACAGGCCGTGAAAGGATCAGCTCCTCGGACAGACCCAGGGGGCGCAGGGCCTGGCCGGCCGGGCTGCAGGACAGGACGCTGAGGCCACTCCCCCAGGAGGTCGCGGCGCACATGGGCTGGTGAGCCACAGGCGGCTGCTTACGGACGGCACCCCTAAAGCCGTCACCCCTAAAGCCAGCGGGCTGGGCGGGCTTACTGTGGCTCCACGAGCGCTGGGCGAGGTGTGTGCCCCATGGGGGCTTGGGCCGCTCTTCAGCGCAGACGGGAGGCGTCACATTTTCTCTGGGATGATCCATAAACACGAAGGATCCCGCCTGCCCCCAGGCCGGAGCCTGGAGCCCAGGTGTGCCCAGGAGCCAGAGCTCCCCGGCCCCAGCCTCCCCGCCCCTGCCCCGCCCCCCAGGGCTGGCCCTTTGCTCCCTTGAGTGGACCCAGCTGGATGCACCAGGAGACGGGCCTGTGCTTACTCTGCAGCTTGTCCCGCTGGTCCCCCGCCGCCTCCCCTCCTCCCCGGCTGGCCCTCCCCCCCACCCCTCCCCCTCTCCCCCCTCCCCCGCCCCTGTCCTTCCCTCCCTTTTCTCTTCCTCCGCCCCCACCCCAGGAGCAGCCCTGGAGGCTGGGCCGGGCCATTGTCCCCTCAGGGTCTGGGCTCTGCCTCCCGCTTCCTCTCCCCTCCTAAAGCACAATCGCTGCAGACCGAGGCTGGAGAGGCTGTCTATTCATCAGACCTCCCGCGGGGACCGAGGGGGGCCAGGCGGTAACCATGGAAACCAAGAAGCAGGAATAGCGGAGAGCTTGGGGTGGTGGGCGTGGAGGGGGGCAGGGGGTGACCCCGAGGCCTGTCACGGAGGGAGCCGGTCCCTGGGGAGGGTGTGGTGAACGCTCCAGGCAGGCTGGGCGCAGGTGGCCCAGCAGAAGCGCTGGGCGAGCCCTGGGGCTGGGGGGAGAGCCGCCCTCAACCCGAGACAGCCCTGCCCAGGCCTGCCCACACCAGGGGGGCTGCCTCCGTGCCTGTCCTCCCGGCGCCCGGCCTGGTGCGCCCCGGCGTCCCCGTCCCAAGGCACTGACCGCCACGCCGCTGCCCGCGCGCTCTCCCTGCGGGCTGGAAGCAGCTGAGTTTTGCAGCTGCCGAGGTGCCCCCCTGGCCCTGCCGAGCTCCCCCACCGCCCACCGAGGAAGGTGATGCCCCAGGCCAGTCTCTGCCTGGACACCTGGGCCGCAGGTCTGTGCTTGCAGTGATTTTTCGGGGATTGAAAAAAAAGAATTTCGAAGCATTGATCCCGCTAGATCACTTACACCCCCATCCAACACGAACCTAAGTCTGGGAGGAAAGGAAGCAACGAGTCAGACATCAACCCGCTGGCGATTCTGGGGAGCCCCAGCACCCCCCACGTGTCCGCGAGGGAGGACTCGCAGGGGGCACCGAGACGGGAGAGGGCCCTGCTGCCGAGTCCTCCGGCGTCCTCTGCGAGGGCGGTGAGCACGGCGGCTCCTCGGGCGCGGGTGGAGCTGCCCGCCTCTGCGCAGCGGCCGCGCTAATGAGCTGGAGCAGCAAGCACAGGCCGCCCGCCCGGCTGAAGCGCTTTCCCCGCACGCTAAGGCGGAGCCGCCAGTCCACGGAGAGAGCACGCGGGGAAGAAAAGCCCCCCCAGGGCGGGGGGCGGTGAGCAGAGGGGAGGAGCGGGTGCCTCGTGGCCCAGGGCGTGCCACGGGAGCCCCGGGGCGGGGGCACCCAGCTGCACCCACTCACCGCAGGGCGGACGTGGCTCAGACGTGAGACCAGAGGGCGACGCGGACGCCTGCGCCGAGCGGCCGCTGTGCTAACGTACATCGGGGCACAGAAAACACCTTTTTTACCACTTAAGGCAAATGTTCAATCTCTGGAGGGTAAATTGCACGCTGCCTCCGTCTGCGGCATCATTTTCTCCTGTGATTGGCACTGGGGTGTGGGGTGGAGGGGGGCCGCGCCGAGCGGCTGGTGGGCGTGCGAGGCGCTCGTTAGGCTCCGCTCCCAGGAGCAGCGTGTCCGGCGCCCCACAAAAGCGTGTCACAAGTCACGCCCATCACGCTGCTTCTCCTCTGCCGGTGCGAACGCGCATCTTTCTGAGGATGACAGACACTTGCAGGAACACCTGGAATGCGGCAAGCGATGCCCCGATCTCAGAGGACGAGCCGGAGTGTGGGCGACGATTAAACCTGACTGACAAACCCTGGACAAGCAGCGCCTCGTCCTCGCCGCCGAGGGGGGCGGGTCCCCGGGGCTCGCTCAGCGCCTGACAGCAGCAGGGAGAGCGACTGAGGAGTCAGCTGCACCCTGACGGCGCTCAGCGGGGGGCACTCAGGAGAGGCTGCACTGAGGAGAGGGGTACACTCAGTGGGGGGTGCGCTCAGCTCGGGACACAGAGTGCTCCAGGCTCCGGGAAGACGTGGGCCCTGCCCCTGTGGCCAGCAGGGACGCGAGTATCTGGGCGGGACGTAGAGTGAGGCTGCAGCCCCAGGTACGGTCAGCAGGGTCTGGGGGCGCCGGGGCCCATCACAGGTACAGGCTGCTGCTGCCGCCGCCAGCGCCTTGTGTCACTTTCCTGACAGGAGGGAACCCCCTCCAGAGAGCAGCGCTGTCAGAGCAGATTTCCAAAGTATTCAGTGGCTCCCGAGCCCAGGGCCCGGCAGGACCCTGCAGCGGGGCGCAGGCCCGAGCCTCTTCCCGCTCAGGGCCAGGTGCCCACCTCCGCCTCCAGGTGCCGGCCAGTCCCCCAGAGGACAGGCCCCGTGGGGGTGGGGGGGTGGGGGAGGCACAGCGGCCTCCGCCAGGGCAGGCACCGCAGCGACAGGGAAGAGACGTTGGGTAGACCACAAAGGCCAGGGGCCGTCTGCACGGGACCTGCCGAGGCCCAGGGCCTCACTGCGGGCCACGCCAAGGCCAAGCCCCTGGGCAGCCCCGGGGTGACCTGCCCCGGGCGGTGCCGTGGCCCCCCGCAGGAGGGCGGCCCAGGACTGGGTCCCATGAGTGCACAGGGCTCTGATGGTGCGGCCCGGGGGCACAGCCACTGCCCCTGCTCTGGGCAGCACTTACTGACCGTCCTGTTCAGCTCACCCTGCCCCAGGAGACCAGCTCCGGCCCTGAGGGTGGCGGCGCAGGGGGCCCAGCCTTGGGGCGAGGGCGGCCTCAGGCCCCAGCTCCCCCGTCTTCCCGGACCAAGCTGGCTTGCCATGCGGTCAGTCGCGTCCTGGAGAGGGGCCCTGGCGCCCGAGTGCTGGTCCAAGGGAGCCCTGGGGTGTGGACGGTCTGGTCAGCCTGGGGCAGCCTCAGGCCACGGGGAGGCGCTGCGTGTGGACTGGCCTGGCCTCTGCCCTTCAGGTCACGCTGATGATACGAAGCTCGGCAGCTGGGGGTGGGGTCACCCCAGTCAGTCGCGCCGCCTCTGGCTGCGCCCCGCCCTGGATCCTGAGGCTGCGCCCCGCCCTGGATCCTGCTGGTGCCTGGCCGGCCACCTCCCAGGAGCGCCGCCCACAGACCCGCAGTCTGGCTTGGCGCGGGTGACGGGGCTTGGCGCCAGGCGCCGGGACGCCCCAGGGCCCTGCGGTCAGCGAGCGGCAGGAAGGCCCCGGGAGGTGCGGGCAGCAGAGGCCCCCGCGCCGCAGCCTCCTGCGTCTTCAGCTCTGGCTGGGGCCAGGCGCCTTCCTCCCGCCTGCCCGCCGGCCCTCAGCAGAGGGGCCCCCTCCCCGCATCGCTTCCCCTCCCCCACCCCTCCCCCCTCCCCCATCTCCAGGACAGCGGTCACGGCGTCCAGCGTCTCCCTGTCTCCCCGCCACTGCCTCAACCAGCCCCTGCGCCCCGGGGGCACCCGAGACCCTGGCCCCCGCCCCAGCCGCTTGGGGCTCTGCTTCCCCGCAGGGCGGCCAGGGCTGCAGATCGGGGGAGCTGCGTGGAGAAGGGGCACAAGTGCCTGCGGCCGGCGCGTGGGGCGCGTGGGGGGGCGACCCTGTGCTCAGGGCGACCCGAAGACTGAGCCGGCGGGAGAGGAGGAAGCCCCGGTTCCCCCAGTGGGAAGGCGCGAGGGCCCCGCCTGGAGGCTGCTCCCCCCTTGGAGGCTGCTCGGGGCAGCGCTGCTGAGATGCAGGGCGGCCGGGCATCTCCACGCGGGTCCAGGTGGGGGTGCGGGTCCAGGTGGGGGCGCGGGTCCAGGTGGGGGCGCGGGTCCAGGTGGGGGCGCGGGTCTAGGTGGGGGCGTGGGCCCTGGTGGGGGCGCGGGTCCAGGTGGGGGCGCGGGTCCGCGGACTTGCTGGTGAAGGTCCTCAGGGCCGATCCCACCAACACCCCACCAGAGTAGGGGTGCGGTCTCCATGGTGACGTGGGTCCACACGCGTCTCCCGAGCCCAGCCGTGCCCGCGCTGACCAGTGAGGACTTTTGTGATGCCCAAGCGGCCGCGGCCGGCTGCACGACCACATTCATCGCATTTTTGGGGCCCCGCGGGGTGACGCTCAGGGCGGCCGCGCCGTGACTCCGGGGCTCCGGGTCCGCGCAGTGCTCACAGGAAGCCGCGCGGCACAGCGTGGGCCCTGGGCAGAGGGCACGGCGGGCAGGAGGTTGCCCTCCCGCTGGGGCTGCGGTGCCCCGGAGCTGAAGCTGGGGAGGGCGCGGCGGGGTGGCGCGGCCAGGCCCCAGTGGGTCCGGCGCGGGCTCGGCTCCCCCTCAGCACTGCCCGCCCCAGCGCCGCTGAGCCCGCGCCTGGGCTGGGCCCTGGGGAGGTGCTCCTGGCCCACGCCGGCCGGCCGGCTCCCTGCGTGCAGACCCTCACTCCAGCGGCTCGGGGCGCCCTCGCAGGGCGGGCCCCTGGGGAGTCTCTTGGCGCCCGTGCTGGCCGCCTGGACAGGGCACCCCGAAGGCACGCGCTGGTGGGGGAGCAAGGAACTGAGGGACAACGCCAGGCCGCTGGGGGGCAGTGCTGTGGGCCCCACCACCCCTGCCGCATCCGCCCGCGCCAGCCCGAGGCTTCTGAACGAGATGACCGCCCAGGCCACAGGCCGCAGGTGCGGGGGGGCCCACAGCTGGTGGCCTCCTTCCCGCTGCTCGCTCCACCGCCGGCCACCAGGGCCTCAGGGCTCGTGGGAGCGCCAGCCTCTGCTCCAGGACAAGCATGAGCTCTCCAGGCCAGCCTCCCATGGGTTTGTCCTGCAGGGACGCCCACCTGCCCGGGCCCCTGGCGTCTCTGTCCCCCAGGAGGAAAACCAGTGTTTGTCTTCTCCCGTCTGACTCATTTCACAAGCGACCTCCCGGTTCTTCCATGTTGTTGCCAAGGGCAGTATTTCATCTTCCACAGCTGCGTGTTACTCCTCGGCGTGCAAACACCGGCTCCCCGTCATCTGCTCACCTGCGAATGGGCACGAAGCTTGTTTCCAGGGGCTGGCTACTGTGACTCATTCTGCAATGAACGTGGGGGCGTACACATTGCTCTGAATTCCTGTTTTTGTATTTTTTGGGCAAATACCTACACGTGGACGACTGGATCACATAGGGTTTCTGTCCTTGATTTTTTTTAGAAATCTCCGTATCCTTTCCACAATGGCTGCCCATTTTACACTCCCACCGTCCGTGCACAGGAGTATAACTCCCCCACCTGCTCACCCACCCTTGTTTCCGGCCCTCTGGGTGACAGCCCTGCTCCCAGGTGGAGGTGCTCCCGAACAGGAACACAGACCCACAGGTGGAGGAAGAGCAGCAGAATGTGAGCGGTCCTTGCCTCCAGCAGGGAGTCTGAACTCAGCTCAGTCCTGACACCACATGCTGGGGACAGCGCCAGGCTCATTGCTGAGGCCCAGTCCTCGGGCAGCCCTCCCCGTCCAGTGTGGACACGGTCCACAGTTACCTGGGCTTCTTGCCAACCAGCCGCAGGTGGGAGGGCCCCGTGACTGCCCCTCGGAGGTCAGGGCCTGTTCCAGGCCAGGTACTATCTGTGTTTCTGACAGCGGGCATGGGCCAGAATGTCCCAGGACACCCCCTCGGCGTGAGCTTGCAAGAACGGCACATGGAACGCAGAACATGCTGCTCACTAGATCTCCCATTTACTGTGAAGGACACTCGGGGACACAGACCCACAGGCGGAGGAAGAGCAGCAGAGTGTGAGCCCTGGGAAAGGTGTGCGTTTCCCTGACCTCTCCAGGCACACCATGCCCCCCCAGTCCTCACCTGCTCACCATCCAGGGGTCCCCACAGCCCCTCCCCGTGGGTAGTTAGCAAGGCGTCATGATGGGCAGGAGGGCCTGAGTTGCTGGCCACTCGCAGCCGAACTCGACCTCCAGCCCCTCTCCTCTTTTGAGGGGCCTGGGCGTGGGCGAGCAGCCGCAGGTGCTTCCCCAAAGTTCCCCTGCTAACGAACAAGAGACGCCTTCAACACTTTGCATACACGGGAAATGCCAAGGCTCCGGGGGACCAAGAGACAGGACGACTGGATGAAGATCAAGGGTATACGAGAGACAGGACCTGCTCACCTGAGTCACCAACATACGTATTTCCATACGACCAGCATCGAGAGGCCCCTGCCAGGACGTGTGGCCCAGACACGCCGCCCCACCCAGTGGCGGCCTTCTCGCTGGGCAGAGGGCTCTCGGCTGGTAATGCTGGCGTGGGGTGGCTCCGCTCGTTTGCTTCTGCTCCTGTTTCCCTGCTGTTGGGGACAGATCCGCAAAAGCAGACCAAAGCAGCGTCACCGAGCTCATCCCTGCTCGCGTCTGTGCGTTCAGCACGTCCAGGCTACACTGAACGCATTTGGTTCTGGTCTATTGTCTGTGTGTGTTTTCAGTCCAATGCCCTGCCGTTTCGGATGCTGTTGCTTCGCAGTGTAGGCAGAAGCCAGAGACAGTGACACCTTCGTTCTGTTCTTGTGCTCAGCTGGTGATGGCTGGGCTGCGGGGTGTCTTGTTCCCCAGCAATCGCATGATTTTCTGTTGTCCTTGTTCTTTTCTCGTGAAGAAAGCTCCTGGGGTTCTCACAGAGACCTGCCCTCAGGGCTCACGGTTCGAGACAAAACGGCCACTTGAACCGTGACCTTCCCACTCACGAGCACAGGGCGCCCGCCCCTTCACAGGCGGCCTCTTTCCCCTCAGCGGGCCTGTTTTCTGCGCAGGTGCCTCCTGGTCCTTTACTCCCAGGCACTTTCTTCTTTTCGGCGCGATTGTCAGCAGGATTGTTTCCGTGCTCTCGCCTCGGCTTGCCCGTCGTCGGCATGCGGAAACGCGACCGGCTTTTGTGCGCCGATTTCGCGGCCTGCAGCTTCCCTGTGCTCGTCACTATTTCTAACAGTTTTGTACTTTTTAAATGGACTCTTGGGGCTTTCCGGGCATGAAACCACGTCTCCCGCACCAGGGACTCTCCTGCTCGGGCGTCTTCCGCCCTGACTCGTTCCTGCCGCGCTCCTGCGGCCCGGGCGTCCGTCTGCGCGCGGCCCGCGGCGGGGGCGTCCTCGCGCCTCCCTTCAGGGGACGCCGCGGCTCCCCGGCCGCCCCAGGGCCTCATGAGGGGTCGCAGGCGCGCGCGGTCCGGCCTCCGGGCCGGCGGGCAGGGCCTGCTCCGGGCCGCCCCCCGCTCCTCCCCGCTCGCTGCTGCGACGTGTGGGGCGCGGGGCTGTGCTCGCGGGGCGCTGTGCTCGCGGGGGGCTGTGCTCGCGGGGGCGGCGGAGACGGGAGCGGCGTGGGCGCGTGACGTTGGCGCGCGGCGCGTCTGCGTGAGGCGCGTCTGCGTGAGGCGCGTCTGTCTGAGGCGCGTCTGCCTGAGGCGCGTCTGCGTGAGGCGCGTCTGCGTGAGGCGCGTCTGCCTGAGGCGACTGCCCGACCCCGCGCCTCCCTCGGGGCTCGCACGCCGGTCGCGGCTCCGGAGACGATCCCGGCGGGTCAGGCCGCAGCCCCCGCCCGCAGACGCGCCTCCGTGTCCAGCCCCGGCGCGGGCAGACGCGCGCAGGCCCACCGCGGGGCGCGTCCGGCCGGGCGTGGGGCGCGCGGCCGTGTCCAGGGCGCGTCCAGCCGGCGCGCAGACGCCCACGGGAGCCGCCGGGAGCCGCCCGCAGCCGCGCCCGCCGCAGGCTCGGCCGCTCGCCTCCACGAGCCCCCACGGGGCGGCGCCGGGGCCGCCCCGACCCCCGCGGCCGTCCACGCGGCCGCCGCGACAGCGCCCCGGGCCGAGGCCCCGGCACGCCGGGCGGGGAGAGGCCTGTGGCCGCGGCCGCCGCCAGAAGCCCCGCCGCTCCGGCAGCGAGGCCGCCCCGCCCCGCGCGGCCGTGACTGGCCACGTCTCTGGCGACCCGCCCGCGGCCTTCGCGCAGGGCCCGGCTGGCCGCGGCCCCCGGCGCCACCCCGGCCGCGGAGCGGGCCCCCCCCCGGCCCCCCGAGCCCGGCGCCGCACTCCCGGGTCAGACCCGCGCCCCGAGACCGAGACGCTGCGCCCCAGAGTGCCTCCTCCCCCGTCCCGTCCCTCGGCCGGGCCGGCAGCGGGGCCTCCAGGGCCGCCCACCCCCCCGGCCTCGGCAGCTTCATCGCAAAGGCGGTGACTCGACGCGGAGGCGGCTGGTGGGCGGGGCAGGGGCGGGGCGGGGCGGGGCCGGCGGGGCGGGGCGGGGCGGGGCGGTGGGCGGGGGCGTGGCAGGGGCGTGACCGACGGGCCGGGGGCGGGGCCGGGGCGGGGCGGGCGGGGCACGCCGCCCACGCAGCCCGGCCGGGAACGCGCGCAGATGCGGGCTGGGCCCAGACCGCTGACCGCGCAGGCGCGAGCGGGATCGAGCCGGCGACCTGCTCGGGCCGCGTCCGTGGACCGGCCGCAGCAGCAGGGAGAGGCGCAGATCAACAGGCGGAGCCCCCCGCGCCGGCATCCCCAGCCGAGAGCCCAGCGGGAAGGCGGCCCGGGGCGGGGCGGCGCGTCTGGCCACACGTCCGGGCAGGGGCCCCTCCATGCTGGCCCTGCACACCCGAGGGTCTGCCGCGCCGCCCCGTCCTCCAGCCCGTCCCGCCCGGGCCCGCGCCCCCCCTGGCGCTCCGGCCGATGCCCACGTCCTCCGCCAGCACGAAGCGGGAGCTGCGGAGTCCGCGTGTCCCCCAGGCGCGCCCTCGGCGGGCGACTGCCCCTGCCCCGGGTGCCCTCGCGGCTGGGCCAGAGAAAGGCGCCCCCGCCGCGCTCGGGCCGCCTCACCCCCACCCCGAGGGGCCGCCCGGAGCTCCACAGCAGCGCCCAGGCTGTGGGGCCGGGGGCACCAGGGGGACCCGGAGTCCAGCCTGCGCTCGCGCCGCCTGGACGCAGCACAGGGGCCGCCAGGGCCACCGCCACGGGGTCGAGGCCCAGGGCGCGTGTCCTGACCGAGCCAGCTTGCTCTGTGGTCACCACATCGCGGGGAAGAGCTGCTTGGGGCACCCGCCCCACCAGTGCCCGGCAAGCCTGGCACCCCCGGGAGCAGAAGCGGACGCTGCGGCCACTGGACCCTACCCCTGCGCACAGGAGCCGGCGTCAGAGGGCGGCTCGCCAGCTCCAGCCTCCAGCGCTCCTCCTGGGCCTGGGTCGGGGCCTCGCGTGGGTGCGGCTGCGAGGCAGGAAGCGCCGGTGCCCAGCCCCTAGGGGGTCGCCAGCGAGGGCCTGGTGTGGCCTGGGTTCTCTTAGGAGGCAGAAAGACCGCAGGACGCCTGTGTGGCCCCCGTGGATAAGCTAAAACCCAGGATCTGGGGCGACAAACACGCCAGGTCTGCACGGTGGCTTGTCCATTCGCACCCTCTGTGGGCTCCCCCCCCCCCCCGGCCAGCCATTTCACAGCAACGGCCAGCCCCGCCACGCCCAGGGACACCCACGTCCTCCGGCTGCTCTGGGGAGAGGCGTGGCCACCCTACCTGCAGTCCTGGCCACGTCGGCGGCCGTCACGTTCCGGCCATTGGGGCTGACAGTGAAGGTGACCGCGGGTCCCAGGACGCTGGAAGACACCACGAAGAAGGGCTCAGCGCCGTGTGGCCGTCTGCCCGGGGTGCACCCACATCCGCCACCCCGCAGCCCCCGCCCACCCGGGGCGCGCGCCCCCCAGCCCCCAGACTCCAAGAGGGGCTTGCAGAGCCGCTGGGGAGCTTCCAGGGCTGAGAAGCAGCAGGAGGTCAGAGTCTGGCATTTTTAAAATTCCCTTGAGGGAAACAGTTGCAACCCAGCAGAGTCATCAAGAGCTGGTTAGTACAAGCGGCGGCCAGACAGGAACTATTCACAATTTTTGAAGTTTTTAAAATACTTGCGGCAAACACTGCTCGTGCTCTGGCCTGGCTGTACTGAGCTGCCCGCCACGCACCCCTGACTGGAGGGTGGGCGGCCCCAAGGGCCGGGGCAGGGCACTGAGAACCCGCCGGCCCCGCCGTGCTCCCTGCAGCGGGCCGGCCGCGGAGCTCTCAGTGGGAGAGGAGCCGTGGGTGACTGCGGTCAGCAGGGCTGGGGTGCTCCCACTGGGCAAGGTGAGGGACATGTGCAGCTTCACAGAAGGAGCCCCCCAGCCCACCCACTCCTGGGGCCTCCTCTGTGGGCCGCGCCCCCGCAGGGTCCCCAGGGCGCCTCCGCCCCTCCTGGTGAACGAGCCACAGCCCAAGGCTTTCAATGGTCCTGGGGCTCCCCCATAGGTCTCAGACCGGGCACCCCTACCGAGCTGCCCACTTTACTACATCAAAGTCCCTGCCCAGCGCCAGCCCCAGGCCTCCTGGCTGCACGGTTGTGTCCCTGGACAGCTCAGGCCTGGAGACAGCGCGTGCACCCCTGGCAGCAGGGTCCTGCGTGCTCGTGCGCCCCAGGGGTGGAGGGGGCCCTGTGTGTGCGTGCCCCAGGCTTCTCAGGGGTGTGGGGTCAGGCCAAGGGCCACCCGGGACAAGCGCCCGTGGCACGACCGGGTCGGGCCTCGGCCGGAGCGGGTCAGACACAGGAGATCCCAAACCAGTTTAGTAGATGAACACTGGCAAGAGGTCCCGAGGGGGCTGGTGGGGCGGGGGAGGCCACTCCAGGGCCCACCCTCATGCCCCCCACATTCTCAGGTGGCAGCTCCAGTTGGCACCGCCCCTGCTCTGCGGCCCCGTGGCACTCGCTTGGCCCATTCGTCGTCACGTTGCAATGAAGCCTCAGCCCCAGCAGCGCTACTCATGGCTGTCCCAACAGCAAGCCGCTGCCCCACAGCCCCCCACTGGGGTGTTTGCACCCACTTAGCATGTTGCTGCCTCACGTGGTGCCCTGGTGTGCCGGCCCCACACACACCGGTGTCCACAGGGGCCGTGATTCCAGCGATGCAGCCAGGCCTGGCTGTGGTGCACGGCTCCTCCTTGGTGGTCTCCTGGGCAGTGTCTCTCTGCTGTCCTTGGCAAGAGCCGCGGGCGCCCTGACCCTTCCCTCCCAAAGTGGGGCCTGGCGGGGCCCAGACGCACTCACACTCACCTGGAGGCGCCCAGGATGCCCGCGGGCAGCTCCAGGAGGCCGGCCACGCGCTGCAGCAGCTCGGTCGCCTGTGCTGGTCCCAGGGGGCTGTGGGGAGAGAGGGGAGCTGTCAACTGTGCCCCGGCCACTCTGCTCTGTCTCCCACTGTGTCGCAGGCCCAGATGCCCATGAAGGGGGAGGGAGGGGGCGCAGGTGCCGCCCGGCTTGAGCAGGACGCGCCTGTGGGCGGCCCAGAACCCCAGTTTGGCTCGGGCCTCCCAGAGCACATGGCATCGGGGATACCAGCGTGCCCCCCGATCACCCCCGGGGACAATGGGAGGAAAATGGGGACAGCTCAGTATGTGAGGCCTGAGACGCCGTGGCTGCCCCTTCCACCCGGACTAGCAAGGACCTCGAGGGTCGGGAACAGAGGAACGGCGGCAACTCCCTGAAGGCCTCCTCTGCTCACCGCCAGGACTGTGTGTGCAAACTGCCGGGTTAACGCTCACGCCGGCCCTGTGCAGAGCCGCCCTTAGCCTCAGAGATGAAGCCCAGCGCGCGCTACAGGTAACCCCGCGGGAAAAGCCAAGAAGGGACCGCGGGATGCGGTGCCTCACGCCGACGCCCAGAGCCTCGCTGCAGCTTCTCCCCGGCTCCTCGCAGGTGTCACTCGCTGGCTGCGGGCCAGGTGAGCTCAAGCTAAGGACAGCCGTCCTGGCCTGGGCATCCCTGTGCAGCGGACACTCACACCCTGGACTCTCGCTCAAGAGCTGACCGTGTGCGTCTGGTGCTTTACTTCCCGACTGTAGACATTTTACTATTGATTTGCAAATTCACTCAAGGTGGAAGCAGAGGACAAAAGGCAGCAGGATGAAAGGGAGTCAACTCTGCAACACACTTGTCTGGTAAGACGATGCCTGAAAGCAGCGGTGAGGGGGGCTGATGATGTGCTCACCCCATGTCCTAGGCACCCCCACACTCACTGTGCCAAGAGTGACGTTCCTTCCTTTGCAAGGAATTAAAGCTTTTGCTAACCCGCAGGAATCCTCCCCGTGCTCAGAAGTGATGCTTCTGATGAAGGCGGTGGCAGGGTAGAGGGGAAACAATGACCCCAAATTCCAAGTTGGCACCAAGCTGAAGCCCAGCGCTCTCAGCGCACGCGTGAGTGGGCGGCAGCCGCGGGCCCAGGCTGGCTCTGACCCCCACAGCGTCCTACGGCAGCACGGACCCCCCGGCACGGGCGCTCCTGAACATCGCTTATTGGTAAGTTACAAACCGCCATCGAGTCTTCACATGAATAATCCACAGATGAAGAGCCACTGTCAGCGAACACCTTGTTGCTTTTCCACCTCATGCTACGACTGCACTTTTCACTGTGAATATATTTATTTCCCCAGATCTCTCGGATAAAAACATTGCCGACAGCTTAATACGAATATAAGTAGACGCTGTCTTGGAGTCACGTTTATAAAAAGGGTGTTGACATCAAAAACATGAAATGGGGGCAGTGTAAAAATGTAGTGTTTGTCTTCCAAGTTGAGTTTTATCCGACGAAGACAAACTGTTATAAACACAAGCTACTGCGCTAAGACTCTGGTTAACGCAGCGGAGAGCCCCCGGCAGATGCTCTCAGGACAAGGACAGGGGAAGCAGCCGCTGCTGAGCGCCCACACCCCCGGGGGAGAGACGGGATTCAGAGCCATCGGAAGTGACTGGCAACGGTAATAACACACCCGCCGACAGGCGCTTTACATGCAAATGGATTAAATGTGATCGAAAGATGAAGACTAGGTAAATGACCAAAAGCAAGCAAACCAACAAGAGCCGGCTATTTGCTGCCTCCGAGAAACCCATTTCCGCTTGAAGGACGCACTGAAAGGGAAGGAACGGAGGAAAACACGGTCCAGGAAAACGGGAAACAGAACCGGGGACAGCCGTACCCACGTCAGACAGAAGAGACTTTTGGACAGAAATGGTAGCACGAGACAGAGCAGGGGTTTGAAGTGGTTACGTGTGTGATGGGAACGTGGTGGCCACTTTGCGCGGGGAGGGAAGGACGCGGCCGCCGGGAGCAGGCGTGCCCGGCAAGACTCTGCGACTGGAGGGGAAGTTCTTGTGCCATTTTTTGAAAGCACGCGGGCAGGGGGAAGCTGATCATGTGGCAGCGCGTAGGAATAAGGTCTGGGGGCAAACAGGGACAAAGTTTTATGAGGAACAGAGAAGGGGACACTGTGGTCATACGTCGTGAGACACCCGCATCAGCAAAACCTTTGGTGTTATCACGGGCAGAGTTCGCCGAGACCAGCATGGAGAGAGTCACGTCATCAGGTCAACGGCGGCCTGGGCTCCCCGGCCTGCCTCAGGACACGGGCTGGCGTCCACAGGACGCGCTGCTGAGATCTGTAGACAGCAAATAGGTCACAGGTGCACATGAGTGGCCAGTTAGTGGCCAGCTCATAGCGACCCCCAGCAAAGCACCCCAGTCATCAAGAACGCGCGAGATTTGTGGATGTTCCCACATCCGACACAAGACCACCCAAGCATCTGAAGCAAATATTAACAGACCTAAAGGGAGCACAGACGGCAACACGGTAACAGCAGGGACGGTAACACCCACTTCCGCCAAAGGGCAGACCGGGCCACAGAAGACCACGAAGGAAACATCCGTCTCCGGTGACACATCAGGCCACCTGCGCCTGAGAGCACACGGAATCCAGGCAAGAGCAGCAGCGCACCTCCCTCCAGGCGCCCGCGAGCCTCCCCGGACAGAGCGTATGTTGGGCCACAAAACAATCTTAATAAATTGAAGAAGACTGAAGTCGTATCGCACGCCTTTTCTGATCACAGGCATGTAAGTCTAGAAATCGATTGCAAGAAGGAAATTGAAAGTTTCACAAATGTGTGGAGACTAAACAACATGATACCGAACGCTCGGCTGCTCACAAAGAAATCAAAAAAGAATAAAAAATGTCTCGAGGAAAATGAAGATGAAAACACGACCTACCACACCTTATGGGAGGCACAAGCAGCAGCTCCCAGAGGACCACCGCTGCCTACGTGCAGAAAACCGTGCTGACCCCCGGGCCCACACAGACGCCAGCCTGCCGACCAGCGCCCCCACGGCTGCCTCCCGTCAGGCTCTCCCTCCCGGACGCTCAGGGTGGTCAGGACAGCAGGACTCTCACCACACATTCACGGCATAGGGTCATGAGCAGCTTCCACAGCTGAGGACCCAGACCCCCGCCGGGGCCTCTCCCCTCCCTGTCACGACTGATTTCAGGGCCAGGTGTCAGGCTCCCTGCTGACCAGGACACGCTGTCTCTTTGGACCACGATTCCCTGCCTGCCCTCTGCGGCGGTCAGGACAAGGCAGGGCTCTCTGGCGCTGCAGACTGGCCCGACTTGGGGTCCGGAGGCTGTGCAAGAGCCGGCTGCCCGGAGCCGTCCTGGTGAAGCAGGGCCGAGCTGCGCGGGGGCTGTGTCTCCACGCGGCCCCTTCCCTCTGGCTTCCCTGTTCACGTGCAGACGCGCTTCTGTTTTGACAGCACAGCAAATTTTTTCATACCTTTTCCCCTCTTTGCTGCCTCCTCCTATGTAGGGATGAAATGTGAACTGCTTCGCTCAGACAGATTTACGTCTAGGCCAATTTATAACGCACAAGACACTTTGCAAAAATCAATTCCCGTGGCTAGGTCCCTGCCGAAGGCGCGTGAGGGAGTCACAGCAGCCGACGGAGCAGGAGCAGCGCGCCCAGCAGGCACGGACACCCGACAGCACGGCAGGCTGGGGGGACACAGCACGCAGGACGGGGGGTGGGGGTGGGGCCCGTGGCCAGGCCCCGCCCTCCCGAGGGCTCATCTCCTCCGGCCTCTCTGGAGCTTGGGGCTCAGGCAGGGCCCTGCCCACGCTGCGCTCCAGCCTGGCCTCGGTCGGGCTCATACTCGTGGGTCCCACCCCACGGGGCCACGCGCCGACCCTGGGGCAGCCCGGGCTGGGGCCGTGTCTAGGGGACAGGGGCCCCCCGGTCTCTGGGGGCCGCGCTGGTGCAGGGCAGGGCCTCCGTGGGGGCAAACGGCTGTCAGCGACGCTCAGGGAGCAGCTCGCACTGTGGGTTCCTTGACCCTCTGACCTCAGATGCCTTGGGAAGAACTTTCCTGACTTCACATCATTTTTTCTTGAATTTCCCAGACGCCCCACAGGGGTGACCCTCGGCTGGGCTGTCCCAAGGAGCCCCAGGTGCCCAGCCATTCATGGCCGTGCCGCGGTGAGGGCCAGGCCTGCGAGCACCGGGAGCCCCAGGCCAGAGGGAGCCCCGGGCCACGGGCCACAGGGGACGCCCACTACCAGCCTGACCAGTGAGGGGGCGGACGCAGCCAGGGAGGCACAGTGGGCATCCCTGGGCTGTGTGGTGAGGCGGTGCTGAACCTGGGGCAGCGATTTAAATATGGGGGGCAACAGGACTCCTTGTCGCTTACCAGGGCTCCAGCCCCACTGAGAGCCGTGCCCATGTGGTAAATCTGTCCCACCAGACACGGCTAAGACATGGGCCAAAGGGCCTTGGGGGGGCTCCATGTGCAGATGGCGGCCACGGCTGGACCTGGGGAAACCCCACAGGCGCACACGCACCCCCCCACTGCTGGCCTTGCTGTCCCCCAGGCAACTGCCCCGCCCGGCCGGCCCTTCTCTTGCCACGGGCTCCCCGCACGGCTGGGACACTGGGGGGCTGTGGGCACAGGGCGTCCAGGCGCACGCGCAGCTGCACACGCACAGACACACACGTGTGCACAGGCAGGCGGCGGCTTCCCTGGGAAACAGCCTGATGGAGGCGCGTGTCAAAGCCAACGTGGTCGGGGCGGCAGGCTCGGGGGGCGGGACAGCTGCGTGAGCCCAGTTCCTGTCATAGAGTGTGGGGAGGACGCGGGCCTGAGGCCGCCCTGGGAGGCTGCACGGGGCTTGGGGCTCCGCGTGAAGCGCGACTGCAGTGTCCCACCTGGGGGCCGGGCCCGGCCAGTCCCGCCCGCCCCGCCGCCCGGGCCGCCCTCCTCAGAGCCGCAGCCCGGAGCTACTCACTCGCGGTCAGTCACCAGGTAGCCGCGCTCCTCCTGGGGAGGGGGGGCCTGCAGCTGCAGGCCCTGGCCGGGGCGGCCCCCCACCGCTGTCCCGGGGTGCCAGGCCCCCTGCTCGCGGCCCCCAGGCGGCAGCTCCCTGGAGTAGGTGCGGCTCCTCACATCTTCCGCCCCCGCGTGCTCCTCCTCCGAGGACGGGGGCACCTCCGACTTCTTCCTCTCCACGGTGAAGGGGGCCCGAGGGGGCGGGCCCCCGGGTAGGAGGCGGGCGCCGGTGCCTATGGAGGGGGCTTGGGGCGGGGGGCTCAGTCGAGGGGCCTGAGGGAGGGAGAGGCGGGTGAGCTGTGGGACTCGGCGCAGGAGCAGGTGACACAGCCCCCTGGCCCAGCCGCACCGCTCAGCTCAGACCCACCTGGCGGGCACCCGCCCGCCCCGCGTCTCTGCCGCAGACGCCGGCCACACGCCACCTGCACCCTGCCCGTGCACTGGCCGCAGCCCCGGCTCCCTCATGCCGCCCTCCCCGAGCGCCTCAGGACGCCCAGCAAGGCCAGAGGGAACTGAGTCCATCTTGAACACGGGTGGTTCGCGACTTTGCTTCAGGTTTGGAACGTGGAAGGGCGGGCGGGTGGGCGGTCCGGCCGGCTACAGCCTCGTTTCCAGGGGCACCGGGGACAGGTGAGGCCCCCCGGGGGATGGAGCCCGGGAGCCGGGGGCCTGACCGGATGAGAGTCCCCGGGCCGGGCCCACAGCTGTCTGTCCCCTCCCAAAGTGGGCCCCACCCAGATGTCCCACGCCTGCATCCCGGGACCCCGGGGATGCCCCGACCTGTGCAGGCCGGGAGCTGCTCTGGGGTGGAGGCCGGCCACAGCCCCGCTCCGGGAAGTGGCTCGGGCAGGGCCACGATTCCCCTCCGGTTTCCGGGCTCTGCACCCTCGGGGGTGTGCGGGGCCGAGGCTTTGGGAAAATGGCCGCCTGCGAGCGGTGGCTGCGGCAGGCGTGGGGACGTCACCACCCGCCGGTGTGAAGCCCCGTGCAGGAGCCACGTCTGCACCCACGCCCCGCGGGGCCGCCCACAGGGTCGGTTCCCTCCTCCCACTTTCCGCGTCTGTGCGACCTGGACACGCTTTGCCCGCTCGGTCTCCTGGCATTTCCCGGGGGCTACGAGGATTTTCCCTTTCTTTTCTGGGAACCGGCTTGTCCGCGACCTCCCGCCAGGCTCACCTCCTCCTGCGCTCGCCGGCTGGCGTCTCGCTCACGGGCACCTGCAAGAGACGGCCTTATGGACCCTCCGGGCGGTGGCTCTGCACAGAGGGGGGCACGCCCAGGCCCCCCGCAGGCCGGCGGTGGGGGAGCAGCCGCCCATGGAGGAGCCGTGTCCAGGCGCCCACCGGGCCAGGCACCCACGGGCAGCCCTGGGAAGGCTGCGGTTTCTCTGGAGAAACCCTCTCTGCGCCCAGCCCCCAGCCACTCACGGACACCCAGGCCGGTGGGCCCAGCCCCTGCCCCTCAGTCAGGTCAGCATGGCCCCAAGGACACACACAGCCTCGAACTCGCCCGACTGCAGCCGCCCACTCAGAGCCGGGGTGGGGTGAGGGGCGCTGGCCTCTGACTGACTGTTCCGCGGGCTCAGCCAGTAACGAGCGCTGACCTGACCCTGACGCATCCCGAGGGCCCCCGCCCAACAGGCCAGCCTCCCCGTCCACAGCCTCCCTTCCAGCCTCCCTCGAGGTCAGCGGCCTGGAGCGGGGTGAGCTCACCTGACAGGCCGTCGCTGCCCCTCCTGCCGCCGGGGTCTGGCAGGGCCGCCTGCTGGCCTGGGTCCTCTCCGGCCTCGCTGCTGGCGCTGTCCAGCTGCCCTCCCGGCCCCGCACCCCACGCAGCACTACCGGTCAGACGGGCCATGTCGTCGAGGCCCAGGGGGCCCGGCGCGTCCCCGTCAGCCTGGCGCTGTCCCAGGTCCCGCAGGAGCGCCTGGACGCCAGGGTCTGAAAAACACGCACAGCGGTGATGGGGGGATGCCGCGCCCAGGCCTCCCCACAACCCCCGCCAGCCGTCACCGGCTCGGGTCTCGGGATGTGGGGGCCGGGGAGGAGGAGGACGGCACAGACCAAGATGGGGGTCAGAGCCGGACACGCCAAGGGCAGCGCCACCTCCCACCCTGGGGTCTGGGCGGGAGCCGCGCCCCCCACTGCCCGGACAGAGCTGGCCTGGCCTGACCAGGCCGCCCAGCAGGCAGCAGGCCAGAGCAGCGAGGGAGGCCCTTCCAGGAAGACCCATGCCTGGCAGCCGCCCACCCGCCCCCCGCCCCCCGCACAGGCAGGGCCAGGCCAGGCGGACAGGGCTCCGCGCACCACGGGCCAGGCGCCCTGGGTCTCTGCAGGCAGCGAGGCGGCGCTTACAGCGATGAGCATGTTTCTGAGCACCAGAGACACTGCCCCGGGGCCGCAGGCGCGTCTCCTTCCTACTGGGACCTGGCCAGCCCTGAGGGGCGAAGCGTGAGCCTTGCCGTAGCCAGATGGCGAGCGGGGTCCTCGCCCTCTGGGGCCAGCTGCATGGCCGCCCGGTCTGCTGCCCAGCAGCCAGGCGAGGGCGTGTCTCGTGAGTGGGTCACTGGACAGCAGCGGGCGTCTCAGTCACGGGGCCCACACATGAGCACCGCAGGAGGGCTGCCGGGACCTCATGGCCTGGGCCTCGGGAGGGGCTATGGACACCCAGAGCTGGGCAGGCAGAGGCAGGCTGGGCTGGGGAGGGGCAGAACTGAGGGACAGTGAACCCTGTGGGACCTGGGGGAGCCCCAGTGCAGCCTCGAGGACCTGTGGGAGCCAGACGCTGTAGCAGCCCATGGGGGTTGGGCCCAGCGGGGCCCGGTTCAGGGAAAGCACCATGGATGCGGAGCGTGGAGCAGGGCACAGCTCAGCGGGAAGGGCCAGAACTGCGCGGCCGAGAGCGTGCAGGAACACTTGCCAGCGGGTCACTGGATGGAGGACAGGATCTTTAACGCGCTGCTTCAGAAACGTGTTTCTGGAGATGGCACAGTCAGCCAGGAAGTTCGGCAGGCAAAGCCCTCCGCCCGCGTGCTGGCCTGGCCTAGGGCCTGGCCCTGCCGCCATCCTTGTCCCCGTGCCAAGGGGTCCCCTGGAGCCCCAGCCCCGCACGTCCCAGCCTCAAGCTGCCTGAGCCTCGGCCCGGACCTGGCGGGAGTCAGGTGGGTCAGCCCCGGTCTGCCCACAAGGGTGGCCCCTCGAGGCTGCGCCCGTAGCTCCACGCCCGCCCGGGCCGGAGGGGAGCTGTGCTGACGCGTGCGGGGAGGGCGGCCGGCAGGAGCAGAGTCCCCGCGGGGAGGCGGCCGAGGGGCCCCGGAGACCATGCGAGCCGGGTCTGCACATGCTGGCCCCAGAGACAAAACAGGCCGGGTCTTCTGGGGTGTGTCCGGCCGCGTGTCTCTGAACCACTCGTCTGTCTCTGTCTGGGGGCCCAGGCTCGGTGACTGCCCCGCGTGTCCAGACACCCTCCCTGTGCCGGCACAGCCTCACCCCCGCGGCCTTCACCGCCACGCAGCCAGGCAGGCACAGCTCACTCCAGGTCCCGGCGGGGGCTGAGCTCAGGTCCGGGACTCCCCCGCCAGCCCCGCCGCCCGCGTCCCCCGCTCCGTGCTCCTTCCCCAGCCCAAACCACAAACTCCTAACCACACCCACCCCAGATCCCTAAACACAAATCCTGAACCACAGACGCCAAACCACAAACCACAGGACGTGTCCTGTCTAGCAGGTCAGCCCGCAAGGCGCAGGGACGCAGTCAGGGGGCGGCCTGTGCACTTTCAGCCATGCCAGAAAGGCAGACAGCAGGCAGGCTCTCCTGGGGAGAGCAGCGGAGGGATGCCCCACCGCGAGTGGCGCCGAGAAGGCTGGCCTGAGCCGGGCGGGGGCTGGGCAGTGGGAGGGCTGAGCCCAGGCCCTGAGTGGGCAGCAGGGACGCTGGCCGGCTGGGTGCAGGGGCAAGGCAGGCCCTAGCTGGTCAGAGGCCTGCAGACCACCCTCAGCACCAGGGATGCAGGCTGCTGTGCAGAAGCGCCGCTCCCGAGCTGGAGATAGGCCAGCAGGCTTCCGGCCAGGAGCAAGGCGCCCAGCACCATGGGCCGGAGACGTGTGTCTGAGGGGGCTGGGGCAGGAGGCGGCCAGGACCCATGCGGGTGGTGGGCAGTGAGTCAGGCAGGGTGGGCTGTGGAGTCGGGAAGGGGCCCCGCCAACCCACAAAGCCCCACCCGGGACCCGGGAACGCTAGGTTCCAGGGCAACTGCTGGGGAGACGGAGCCGGTCGGGCAGAAACCCCAAGGCCCTCAGCAAACAAGAAGGCATCTACAGGGACGCCCGGGCACCAGAGGAGAGGTGAGTCCCGGCCCCGGGCCCAGGCACAGCCCAGGCCTCGCAGTGTGCCAGTGCCTCCTCTGAGCACCAGTGCCCACGCCAGGAGCTCAGAAGGCCTCCTGCTGCGCTCACCACCCTGCTTCCATCGGTCTGTCTGTGGGAGGGGGCGGGCAGGTCTGGGAGGCCGCCAGAGGGATGCGTGCGCCTACCAGGCCCACGTGGCTCTTTGGACGGAACGAGGTTCCTAAAATGGTGTCCTCTGACCAAAGAGAAGCTTTTCAGGTTCTCCTTATGAGAAAGCCCATAGGAAGCCACGAGCGAGCAGCGCAGGCACAACGCAGCAACAGTGGCCTGCAGGTCAGCGCCGTGCCCACGTTGTCCTCCGCGGGCCCCCAGCGCTGCCGCCACCCAGACCACAGAGGGAATGGATTCTTATCAAAGCCTGGCGAGCCTCTCTGGACAGAGGGGCCACCACAGTCCTCCCGCATGTCAGTGACACATCCTTCCGTCCCTTCAGCTGCACCACGTCACCCTGAGACCAGGCAGCTCCCGGTGACACCTGAAGCAGCGTCCACACGCAGAGCTGACTCCAGCGGAGCAGCCACGCTGAGTCACAGCATCAGGCAAGGAAGGGCTGCCTGGAGAACGCTCCCATGCACGGGACCGCGGCCTGACATGCTGGGATTACAGGCCCCGGGCAGCCTCAGGACAGAATTGCTTTACACGCTGTGGATCACACACACTAGCACTGCCCTCAGGACTCTGCCACCACCCATCTGTGAGAGCACAGTTCAGCCATTTCCAGATACACACATCATCATCTCCACCATCACCTCCACCACCAGCACCACCATCACCATCACCACCATCACCATCACCACCATCACCACCATCACCATCACCACCATCACCATCACCATCACCACCACCATCACCACCATCACCATCACCACCATCACCACCATCACCATCACCATCACCACCATCATCACCACCACCACCATCACCACCATCACCATCACCACCATCACCACCATCACCATCACCATCACCACCATCACCACCATCATCGTCACCACCGTCACCACCATCACCACCATCACCATCACCACCATCACCATCACCATCAACACCATCACCACCATCACCATCACCACCATCACCATCACCATCACCATCATCACCATCACCACCGTCACCATCACCACCATCATCATCACCACCATCACCACCATCACCACTGTCACCACCATCACCATCACCACCATCACCATCACCATCACCACCATCACCACCATCACCATCAACACCATCACCACCATCACCATCACCACCATCACCATCAACACCATCACCACCATCATCACCACCACCATCACCATCACCACCACCACCATCACCACCACCATCACCACCATCACCACCATCACCATCACCATCACCACCATCACCATCACCACCATCACCATCACCATCACCACCATCACCATCACCACCATCACCACCACCACCATCACCATCACCACCATCACCATCACCACCATCACCACCATCACCATCACCACCATCACCACCATCACCACCATCACCATCACCACCATCACCATCACCACCATCACCACCATCACCACCATCACCATCACCACCATCACCATCACCACCATCACCATCACCATCACCACCATCACCATCACCACCATCACCACCATCACCACCATCACCACCATCACCATCACCACCATCACCACCATCACCATCACCACCATCACCACCATCACCATCACCACCATCACCACCATCACCACCATCACCATCACCATCACCACCATCACCACCATCACCACCATCACCATCACCACCATCACCACCATCACCACCATCACCATCACCACCATCACCATCACCACCATCACCACCATCACCATCACCACCATCACCACCATCACCATCACCATCACCACCATCATCACCACCACCACCATCACCACCATCACCATCACCACCATCACCATCACCACCATCACCACCATCACCACCATCACCACCATCACCATCAGCACCATCACCATCACCACCATCACCACCATCACCATCACCACCATCACCACCATCACCATCACCACCATCATCACCACCACCACCATCACCACCATCACCATCACCACCATCACCATCACCACCATCACCATCACCATCACCACCATCACCACCATCATCGTCACCACCGTCACCACCATCACCACCATCACCACCATCACCATCACCACCATCACCATCACCATCAACACCATCACCACCATCACCATCACCACCATCACCATCACCATCACCATCATCACCATCACCACCGTCACCATCACCATCACCACCATCATCATCACCACCATCACCACCATCACCACTGTCACCACCATCACCATCACCACCATCACCATCACCACCATCACCACCATCACCATCAACACCATCACCACCATCACCATCACCACCATCACCATCAACACCATCACCACCATCATCACCACCACCATCACCATCACCACCACCACCATCACCACCACCATCACCACCATCACCACCATCACCATCACCATCACCACCATCACCATCACCATCACCACCATCACCATCACCATCACCACCATCACCATCACCACCATCACCACCACCACCATCACCACCATCACCATCACCACCATCACCACCATCACCATCACCACCATCACCACCATCACCATCACCACCATCACCACCATCACCACCATCACCACCATCACCATCACCACCATCACCACCATCACCACCATCACCATCACCACCATCACCATCACCACCATCACCATCACCATCACCACCATCACCATCACCACCATCACCACCATCACCACCATCACCACCATCACCATCACCACCATCACCACCATCACCACCATCACCATCACCACCATCACCATCACCACCATCACCACCATCACCACCATCACCATCACCACCATCACCACTATCACAATCATCACTACCACCACCATCACCACTATCACCACCACCACCATCACCACCATCACCATCACCACCATCACCACCATCACCATCACCACCATCACCACCATCACCACCATCACCATCACCACCATCACCATCACCACCATCACCATCACCATCACCACCATCACCACCATCACCACCATCACCATCACCACTATCACTATCACCTCCACTCAATCTAATTCTCTCTCCACATGTGTAATAGTGAAGGAGAGAAAAACAAAATCAGCCTTGCGACTGTCACGTGACTTCAGCTGGTTGTGGAGTTGGCAGTCACTTTGCTTTATAGAGAATTTTCCATTTTGATTCACTTAACGGAAGTCTGTATGGGCAGAACATCCTTTTGCCTGTGAGGGGCAGCTCCTGGGTGTGGGCGGCGACGGTGGCAGAAAGGCTGCAGCGTGGGGAACTCAACTAATCCCGTGGGGCATCTGGTCCCACTCATGGAGATGCCTCTGACTGGAGCGGTGCGAACCCCCCTCTTGGTGGCAGTGCTTGGGGGCACAGCAACACCTTCCTAACTAGAGCTCGGTTTCTGACCCACCAGGCCCTTCGCCGCCCAGAACACCCTGGGTAGGCACGGAGACCCCAGCCCCGCACCTCACAGTGGGGGCGGCCTTTCTCAACCCCATCCTCTGTCCAGCTCCCCAACACCGCTGTGCCTCCAGAAGGACAGACCCCAGGGCAGGCACCACCATCCAGACTTCTCAGGCTGGAAGCGCAACTGGAGGGCCCAAGGCTGCAGGGGGCCCCAAGTCCAGGCTGCTGCAGAAGGCACCAGGGCTGACAGTGGGAGGAGGCAGGAGCAGTGGGCAGGTGCCTGACCCTCCCCCTGCAGGAGGAGGAGCTCAGCTTGGCACCCGTGTGGGAACTGGGCCCGGCCCAGGCGAGCATAAGGAGCGGCGGGTTCCCCTGCACAGCAGCGGCCCTCGCAGGAGAAGCCAGCTGGGCCACAAGGGCCACCTGGACACCACCAGGAGAGCGAGCTGGATGCAGCGACAGCCCCGTGCCCATCGGCACTCGGCAGACACCCCGGCCCGTCCTGCTCCCCCTCTCACCTCCCGTCCTCAGGGCCCTGGGACACTTGAGCGTCGGCAGGAACCGCAGACACTATACCCCCGAGGTGCTGGGCTGAGCAGTGAGCCCCGCACTCGGCGTCGCAAGCACCATGGCCCACAGCCTGGGCAGTTCAGCCCACTGCCCAGGCTCCCGCTGTCTGTCTGCGAGGCCACAGAACCATGGAGAGAGTGGGAAGGAGGAGGGTCAGGGCGGCTGCAGGCCAGGGCGTCAGCGTCAGCAGAGTTGCAGGGGTCCCCGCTCACGCACACCTGGTCTCCGCGGGGCCCACACCCCAGGACAGCAAGCATCCCCGCAAAGGGGACATGGTGGGCCAGCCCTGGGCAGGTGCTGAAAACCCAAACAGCCAACAAGAAGCACCAGGGCTGAAGGTGACTTACCAGTGCCCACACTCAGAGGGCCGAGGGGGTCTCCCAGAGATGAAGGCCATTTATGGGGGTCGGCAGGCACTGAGAGGACCCTCTGTGCTCTCCAAGGCCAGGGAAGAAGCTCCAGGGGCCCAGGGGCCCTGTCTCTGGGGGACACCGGGGGTTTTCGGGCCATGTGGGTGCCCAGAGCTGCAACCAGATTCTGCCTGTCCACGGTGCTGTCCCCCTTCGGGCTGAGATCGTCGGGCTGGAGGTGGCCGCGGGCTTGAGGCGGGAGGCTGCCTGGGTGATCGGCCTGGGGGCCGTAGGTCAGGGCGGACGTCTGGGTCATGTAGGTGAGCACGCTCTCGGGGAGGGGCTCGGCCCACTGCGGACAGAGAACAGCGGAGGTGAGTCTCTGGGGCCAAGCTCACCATGGAGCCGGGCCCCCCGCTCGCGCACACCTGTGGCTCCCGGAACACAGCTCCCAGACGTGAGGCCGCTGCTGGCGTCTGGAGTGTTGCGGGGCAGCTGGGCCTCCCCACCACCAGCCCGCACGGGCCCAAGGGCCGGCCTGACCGCCCGTCTGTCTGTGCTGCAGCTGCGGGCGCGCGGGGGCCGGCGCGTGCTGGGGCGTCAGCAAGAAGCAGGGCCCTCCCTCGCTGACCGATGGCCCCTGCTTAAGCACCAGCAGGTGGGCCTACCTCTGTCCACGCTGCGCAGGGCCTCCAAGCCCCAGACTGTCCGCAGCCCCCTGTGGGAGCCCGCGAGGAGGCTGGGGGCACCTTGCCTCCCCACCGCTGGTGCCCGCCCGCCACGGCCACCCGCCATCGGGAAGGGCTTCACGGGACGAGCCACCCGTGCGCCCGCCCCATGCCTCCTCGCCCACCGCGCAGGCTTCCTGGAGCGCCGGCCCTCATGTCCCCACTGGACAGGCCGCGGGGCGCACCGCGGGTGCCATGACATCGCTGAAAGTGGCGCCCTGGCCCTTCCTGGCCCCACCTCACTCAGCGGACGGAGTCTCCAAGTCACGCTGCCTGGTCCTTCTGTTTCCACTCTTCCTGGGGCTCGCGGGTGCCCCGGGCCTGGGGAGGGTGCCGGCCCTGGGCCTCAGGGGTGGTCCAGACCCTGAGAGTGTAAGCACTTGGGGGCAGCCTCCAGGAGAGGCCGGCGCGCCGTGCAGGGTCTCGGAGGCGGCGGCCTGGGCCCCGAGCCAGCTCCTGCCCTGGCAGCGCCAGCAGCCACTTAGCATCTTGAGACTTAATTTTCTTCTGCCAAAGATGATGGGACATTGTGCCTGAGACTGTTCCTATTTCTAAAATTATGTCACTGAAATTGCTGAATTTTGTCCTGGTTCCAGCTGAACTCAACGGCTTCTCCTTCGGAAAAGGAGGCCGCGGCCCGCGCCGTCTCGGAGCGCAGCCTCGGGGGAGGGCTGCAGGGAAGGATTTCTGGCTTCTTTGTGCCCGAATCTAATCAAGGCCAAGTGGGAAGCCTCCGAGTGGGCGGCTCAGACCGCAGGGGCCAGTGGTGTGGGGCTGGGGGTGGCTGCACGGCCGGGAAGAGCCGTGCGCTCCAGGGGCCTCCTGCAGCTTCGCACCCGAGGGCGCCACCTGTGGACCTGGGTGTGGGCCAGGGCTGAGCCGGCTCCGCGGCGGCTGGGTGAGCTGAGAGCCTGGGCACAGGGGGGACGTGGGTGGGGCAAGGCTGCGGACACCCTCCACCTCTCCTCGGCGGAGCAGGTCAGACAGCTGGGACGGCCGTGCCTGTCCACGTCGCTGCCCGTCACTCTGCCCTCCTCGCGTGTCTCTCGGAGAAGACGGACCCTTCTGGACGAGGTCCGACTCGGAGTTTTCCTGAGGGGCTGGGCTTTCCGCGAGGACGGCGTGGGCTGCGGGCCGGCGAGCCTCCGCTCCTGCCGCTCCCGTGCCGCCGGGACCCTCGCCCCCCAGCCGCCTCTGCCACCCGGGGCGGACGGAGCTGTCGCGCGGCCTCAGTTCATCCCTCGCTGCTTCCTCCTTCCGCTGCTCGCGCAGACGCCATTTTGAAGGCCCAGCACCTGGCGCCGGCCGGTAACAGACACAGTCGGCTCCTGAGCGTTTACCCGACTTTGCTGCACTTGCTTCTTCAGCCCGTCCTGGGGCTGCCGCTGCTGCGAGGCGGCGGCGTGCAGGGGACGCCGCCCGTGTCTCTTCTCACTTTGCCGCATGGCTGGGACCTGCGGTGCAGGCCCGGCAGGAGAGGGCGGAGCGGCCTGTCCGCTCGCCTTCCGGCAGGAGGTCCCGGGAGCCCCGGCTTCGATCAGGGACGGATGCCGGCGGCTTTGGTCGGATGCTGTCCCTGCGACTGGGGGGCTGTCCCCGAAGTCAGCTTTCTCTCGTGGGCACGGCGAGTCTGGGCGCGCAGCCCTCCGGTCTGGCCGGTCTGCACCGACGGGCCTGGTCTCCCTCGCCCGTGACGCTTTATCTTTTTTTTTTCGCTTTATCCTTTTGCTGCGCAGTTCTGGATTTGCTTTGTTACCGCTTTCTCCAATTACATTATTTGTATTGCGGTGACCACAGCGCATCTGCTTTAGGGGTGCAGGTTCACCTCCCGTAGATGCGCGTCGCCACAGTGCGCCCGCCGCCGGGCCCCCCCGGCCTGCACCTCGTCCCGGCGTCCGCCCTCCGCCTCTGTCGTCCTCCGGGGGGCAGGCGTTCCAGGCCCGGGACCCTTCCCTGTGCGACTCTGACGCTTTGACACTCACTGAGCTTTACCTTGGCTCAGCCGATGCTGTCCTGGGAAACGCCCCTTCCCTCCTGGGGGTCAGTCGCGCTCCCGCCGGAGCCTGGCCTCGGACGCTGGCTCCGGCCTTGGCCCCGGGGGCCCTCACGGCTCGCTGATCTGACGGAAGTCGCCGGCCTCCCGCCGAGCCCCTCGTCACGCTCACCTCAGGTCTCTTACTTGGCACCTTTTCTCGTTCATTTCCAGGACGCCCGCCGGGCCCTTCTCGAGGGCTCCTCTCCAGCGTCCACGACGCCCCTCGAGATGCTGTCCGCCCTCGCCTTCGGTGTGCGTGTCTTAGTCACCAAAACGTCCTTTCTAACTGCCCCAGCACCTGAGGTGTACCCGGGAGCGTGTTGATCGACCGTGTCTTCTCCTGACCGGTGTCTAATTTCTTGTTATTTCAGCTTCCTCCAAATTTCTGGCTGCGTGCTGGACATTCTGCGCAAGACAGTCATGACAAAGGCAGTAAATGGTATTTCTCCCTGGAAAATGGCTCGTCCCTTCCTCCGCCGGCTACTGCTGTGGAGGCTGAGGCACGTCAGCTGCGGCGGAGGCTGCTGTCCGCAGTCCCGGCTCGGACGCCTCCGCCTGCAGCCGCGTTGAGAGCAGCGGGCACCTCTTCACAGCAGTGCTGGGATCCACCCTGCAAGAGCGCGGGGCGCCCGGCCGCACGCAGCCGCTGGCGTCTGAGCCACGGGGTGTCTCCCCCACGGGGCAGCGGGCCCCCGCTGCCCTCTCCAAGCCCGAGAGCCAACGTGCCGGGCCGAAGGCTCCTTTCCGTCTCCCTGCCCACCTTAGCACGTGTATGGCAGCTCTCTCTCCCCAGCTGCACTGTCCCAAGTCTTCAGGGGGACACTGCGCTGTCCTGGGCACAGAGAGGCCTGGGGCTCCTCGGGGGGCCGCCTCAGTGCTGTCCCCTCTCCCAGCCTGTGGTGCGTGGTCCGTGTGCTCGGTGCCTCTGCGGCCGTCTCTGGAGAGTCCATCTCCCCACCCCCGGCACGCCCACCATTCCTGGAGTCCACTCCCTCCAGGGCTGTTCCCTCGCCCTGCTCCAGCCTGTGCAAAGGCAGCTGGGGCGCTCCCTCCCGAGGACGGCAGGGTGCCCGGAGCTTCCGGTCAGCTCTCCCCTGAGTCTTCAAGAGCTCCCTGCCAGCTGGCCGGCCTGCTCCTGCAGTCGGGGCAGGGCTGGGTGTCTCCTGACGGTCTGTTTAAGCCCACCTCAGCGCCTTCACCTGGCGATTCTAGCTGTTCTTCCGACACGCGACCTCTGAGAAAGCCGTGCCCGCCGCACTGCCCTCTCCGGCCCTACTGCCCTCTCCGGCCCTGCCACCGGCTCGCTGGCACCACCGCCCCTGCAGTCCTGCTCTTGCTCGGCTCATTTTCTCATCTCCGTGGTCCAGGAAGACTCAGCTCCTCACGGGCAGAGACTTTTCTTTCCAATCCAAGCACGGTTTCTGGTCCACTGAAGATGCTTAAAACAATGTTGTCAAACGAAGTCCGTTCATTCGGGGCGTGTCCAGACGACAGGTGTTGGTTTAAACCTCATCGACAGCGCAGAGCAAACAGGGGGCCGTGGGGGGCTCCACGGCCGCACACACTTGAGCCGGCGCCACTTGGTCAATACGAGCAGGAGCAGAGCAGCTTCCACCCCAGCCACACAGAAAGAGGAGTCGCGCTCGCCGGGTGATCAATACGAGCTCGATGAGAGTGTCAGCGTCGGGCCAGCTGGCCTGATTTAGGAGGAGCTGTGTGATTTCACTCCCTCTGGCTCTGCTCCGAAGCAATCAGTATCAAGGCGCTAAAGATAATAGACCCGCGATACCGCGCGCGGAGCCAGAGACAGGCTTTTGATGACAGATGCACAGAAAAAGATGATTTATAAAATAATTCATTGGAAACTGATTGCCCTGGGAAGCTCATCGGTGCACAAAGCTCACGGCGAGCCTTTCGTCAGCTGCAGGGAAGGGAGGAGGCAGCGGCCGAGTCCGCACGGGGCTGGGCGCCTGGGGACGGGCCCCCCACATTCACCAGTCTGTCCCCCGCGAGAGGACAAGGAGCCTCCTCGTTTAAACACTGGGCGGGAGAAGCAGCGAGCGCTAGGTTTTCACGCATCTCTTTTCTGGCTGTTGAGAAGAATCTATCTCAACACAGAAGAAAAATACTTGGCCCCGAATGCCCCAAGTCCTGTTTGCTGGACGACCTCGTGGCCGCCACGCTGGAGACTGTGCGGGGGGGCTGGGGCCGCTGGCACCCGGGAGGGGTGGGCAGCAGGCGTAGGCCCGAGCGTCTTGCCGGGCGGGACCTGCAGAGACCCCGGGGCCAAGCTCCACAGCAGCGTGGACGGGTCGCCGGCCAGGACGGGGAGCCCCGCGCCTGCTTCCGCCTCTTGAGAGGGGAGCACGAGGGGATGGCAGTCCTCTCCCAGGGTCGGTGGCCCAGGGTGGCACCAGAGCAGCGGCCCTGCACCCCCAAGCTGGCCTCCTCCCAGGACCGGCTCGCAGGGTGAGGTCGGGGTACGGACGTCAGCGCCTTCTGCCTGGAGCCGCTGAGCTGAAGGGCTGGGGGCGCAGGGGCCAGGACTGAGCCCTCACCTGGGTGGGGGGGTCCTTGCCATCCACAGGCCCTGCCTACCAAGCGCCGGCTGGGAGCTAGCAGGCGTGTGTCCCCAGCGGCGGCCGGCGGGCACGGCGCCCCCAGAGCTCAGATGCCCCATTCACACGGGGCCTCGCAGAGCCCTGCCGAGCGTCCACGCCGCCCCCCCAGGGGGTTTCAGTCCTTGTTTGGGGAGCAGATTCTGTCTTAGCGTGGCTGGTCCCACCTCGGGCCGCTGACCGACACCTTCATCGGGGAGACACGCCGAGCTGCTCCGCTTCCTTCCCTGCCCCCCACCCGGGTCTGCAGCTTCCTGACCCTCGGCGGCCAGGCCGGCTCTGGACAGCCCTCGGTCGCCGGCCGTCACGCGTGTCCCGTGGCCAGGGGACGACGCGAGGGCGCCTTTCCAGGAGCCAGAGCCACAGACGGCCTGGCCCGAGGCCCCGTCCTCCCGGCAGGGCCGAGGGTGCACACGGGCCTGGGGCCCACCCAGCCCTCAGCCCAGCCTGGGGGCCGCAGCCGCCCTGGGCCAGGCCCTGACCGTCCAGGCTGTGCCCAGCGGGGGCCTCCGGGGCCCAGCACCGTCTCCCCTCCCAGGAGGCTGCGCCCGTCGGGCAGGAGGGGGGGCCGCGGGGGCCGCGGGGCCGCGGGGTGGGGCTGGGCATGGGGGCGCAGGTCCCGGGCACCTGGGCGGGCGGGGCTCCTGGGGCCTCTGCCGAGTCCCGGGGGGCCCGACCACGACGCGCCGCCCCGGCTCGGGGCGCACATCTCGCTAGAGCCGCGGGGCGACGCCTCCCTCGGGCGCCCCTGGACGGAGCTGACCCCGCCCAGCCCGGCTGCACCCTCAGCCCCCGCCAGGGGCGCCCGGGCCGGACTCGGCGGGAGGGAGCGGGGGGCGCAGCAGAGGGCGCGCCCGCCAAGCCCCCAGCCGCGCCCCCCCCCCCGCCCCGCCCCTCCCCCCGCCCCTCCCCCGCCCCCCCTCGGGCCCGGCTCAGTCCCAGGACGCGCCCCTCGCTGGGAGGCGGCTTTTGGGGCCCCCCCGCCCCGCGTTGTCTGGCGGGCTCCGGCCTCGGGGCCTGGTCTCCGCCTACTCGCAGGGGCGCCCGCCCGCTCCGGGCACGCGGGGTTCGCCCGAAGAGGGGCCCCGGGGCCGCCCCCCACACAGGCCCTCCCCCCGCCCCCCCGCCCCCCCAGCCTCCAGACCGACCCGCGCTGGGAGGGCGGGGGAGGGGGAGAGCAAGGGGAGGGGGGAGGGGGAGAGCAGGAGGAAGGGGGAGGGGGAGCGGGGGCAGGGGGAGGGGGAGAGCAGGGGGGAGGGAGAGCAGGAGGAGGGGGGAAGGGGGGAGAGCAGGGGGGAGGGGAGGGGGAGGGGGAGAGGGGCAGGGGGAGGGGAGGGAGAGCAGGGGGAGGGGAGGGGAGGAGAGGGGGGAGGGGGGGGAGGGGGGGGGAGGGGAGGGGAGGAGAGCAGGGAGGGGAGGGGGAGAGCAGGGGGAGGGGAGGGGAGAGCAGGGGAGGGGAGAGGGAGAGCAGGGGAGGGGAGAGCAGGGGAGAGGGGGGAGAGGGGGAGAGGGGGGAGGGGAGAGCAGGAGGAGGGGGAGAGCAGGGGGCAGGGGGAGGAGAGCACGGAGGAGGGGGAGGGAGAGCGGGAGGAAGGGAGGGGGAGAGCAGGGGGAGGGAGGGGAGAGCAGGGGGAGGGGAGGGGGAGAGCAGGGGAGGGGGGAGGAGGAGCAGGGGGCAGGAGGAGGGGGAGAGCAGGGGGAGGGGGGAGGGGGAGAGCGGGGAGGAGGGAGGGGGAGAGCAGGGGGAGGGGGAGAGCAGGGGGAGGGGGAGGGGGAGAGCGGGAGGAGGGAGAGAGCAGGGGCAGGGGAGGGGGAGAGAGGGGAGGGGGAGGGGAGAGGGGAGGAGGGGAGGGGAGAGCAGGGGGAGGGGGAGGAGGAGCAGGGGGAGGGGAGAGCAGGGGAGGAGGGAGGGGGAGAGCGGGAGGAAGGGGAGGGGAGAGCAGGGGGAGGGGGAGAGCAGGGGGAGGGGAGAGCAGGGGAGGGGGAGGGGAGAGCAGGGGGGAGGGGAGGGGGAGAGGGAGGGGGAGGGGAGGGAGCAGGGGGAGGGGGGAGAGGGGGGGAGAGGGCAGGGAGGGGAGGGGGAGAGCAGGGGAGGGGGAGAGCAGGGGAGGGGGAGAGCAGGGGAGGGGAGAGGGGGAGAGCAGGGGGAGGGGGAGGGGAGAGCAGGGAGGGGGAGGGGAAGGGGAGGGTGGGGGAGGGGCGGAGGGGGAGGCGGGGGCCCGGCGCCCACCTTGCCCGGGCCGGAGCTCACCTGCGCGGGGGGCGCTGCGCGCTGCGCCCAGGGGTGCCCGCGGGGAGCGGCGGCCGCGGCCAGGGCGCGCAGGAGCGGCGGGGAGCGCTGCAGGGCGGCGGCCCAGGCGGCGGCGCGGTCGGGGCCTGGCGGGTCAGCTCGCGGCGGCGGCGCCCTGGAAGGCAGCGGGCGGCGCGGTCAGCGGGCGCGGTCCGGGGGGGCGCGGTCGGGGGGGGGGCGCGGTCAGGGGGCGCGGTCAGGGCGGGGGCCGCGGTCAGGGGGAGCGGTCAGCGGGGCGCGGTCAGGGGAGACGCGGTCAGGGCGGTCGCGGTCAGGGAGGCGCGGTCAGGGGGGCGGTCAGGGCGGGGGGGCGCGGTCAGGGGGGCGCGGTCAGGGGGTCGCGGTCAGGGCGGTCGCAGTCAGGGGGGCGGTCAGGGGAGACGCGGTCAGGGCGGTCGCGGTCAGGGAGGCGCGGTCAGGGGGCGCGGTCAGGGGGGAGCGGTCAGGGGGGCGCGGTCAGGGGCGGTCAGCGTGGTCAGGGCGGCGCGGTCAGCGGGGCACGGTCAGGGCGGGCGCGTCAGGGCGGGCGCGGTCAGGCGGGCGAGGTCAGGGGGGCGCGGTCAGGGCAGACGCGTCAGAGGCCGCAGCCCCACTCCCCGCACTCCCAGCCCGCCGCGGGGAGGCGAGGGGCACGGAGCTCCGATCTGGGGGATGCCCGCCTGGGCAGCCCGGCAGGAGCGAGCGCTGCCCGCAGCTGGACCACAGCCCGAAGGCCTGAGGTGGGCTCTGGCCTGCGGGACCGGCCAGTGTGTGCCCGCCCTGCCCGCGGGGGGGACCCGCCCTGCGCGATCGACTGCAGCAGGGAGCAGTGCAGCTCCCACACACTGATGCCAGACACCCCCGGAGGCAGGGACAGGGTGGGGGTGCCCTGCAGGTAGGTTGGGGTGCCCAGAGGGGGGACAGGGTGGGGTGCCCTGGAGGCGGACGGGGTACCCTGCTTTCTAAGAGCGCGTGGCCCCTTGGCTGCCCGTCTCTCCCTGGAGCGCCCGGCAGGGGTCTCGGGCTCCGTCCCCCGAGGGGGTGCTGACGCTCCTCGGCTCAGAGCCGCGTCTTTGGAGTTCCCTGATCACGGGGACCGGCTAGACCGGCTGCCACCAGCCCGGGTCGTGTCAGGGGCCTCCGTCTCCTCGCCGCGGGGTCCCGGGTCTCTGGTCTGCGCAGTCGTCCACGGGGGCGGGCGGGTCCTGCAGGTCCGGGCACCCCGTGCCTTGGCGTCTGTGGGGCTCAGGCCATAGTTGGGGGGCGCAGGAGAAGCAGCTTCCATTTCTTGCTCATCTGGGGCCGGCTGGAGTCGTGGCTTGGGCGAGACGCAGCCTCGGGCTGGTGGCCCCGGCGTGGGGTCCGACCACGGGCGGAGACGCTGCCTGCGCCAATGTCCCGACGCCTCCTGCAGGTGAGTCTCCTGCCGGGAGGCCTGGGTCTGACAGGCAAAGACGGCCTCCCCGAGGCTCTTCCCCAGCTCTCCGGGGGCACCTTCTGTGGCCAAAGGTGCTTTTCCCATGGACACATGGCCAGTACTGGACACTCGGCGGCCGCCCCCTGCCTGCTGTCCCTGGCCAGGCCCTGGCCGGGCACCCCCGCCCCAGGGTGTCCCCAGGTTCTTCTCTCTCTGCTTCCGTCCTCACTGCTGAAAACCCGCTCCTGGTGGCGCCAGGCAGCCCTGGGCCTCGCTGGGCTTCAGCCCCTCGCCGGCCGCCTCCTTGTCCCGACGTCCAGTGTTCTCCGGGACGCGTGCGCTCTGGCGTCTGTCTCAGGCAGGACAGCGGGCCGGGCCCCCACCGTCCACCCTGCGGCAGCAGTGGTGACTCGGTCCCTGGAGCCCACTGGGCTGCGCCATGTCCACCAACAGGACGCACTGGGGGGCCTGACAGGCACAGGGGGTCACTTAGCTGCCTCCAGCTCAGGGCACAGCGCCCTGGCCAAGGCCCTTCCTGAAGGGCTGGCCCTTGCCTTCCAGGCCCAGCTGGGCGCACGGCCCTGCTCACACCCAAGGCCTGACCTCCCCGACACCCCAAAGCTCACGCGAGACCCTCCGAGCTGGGCACGGCTGCAGGCAGGGACATGGCCCGTCCCACAGCAGTGGGTAGCCCCACGTCGTGGCACAGGTGGTTCCCGGGTGCCAGCTCCAGGGCGCAGGGCCAGCGGGAAGGGCCGTGCGCACTGAGACCGCCCCCCCCCCGGGGTGGGCAGGGCCTCCAGGCTGGACACTGCCTGGGCTGGGCCAGGCCTCTGGGAGCGGCTCCGCTGAGTGGGGAGACCGGGGGAGCCCGGCTCCTCTGGGTCCCCCGTGTCCAGGGCGCTGACCTGCCCGCAGGAGCCGGGTTGCCCCAGGCACTCCGGGGCTCGCCCCTGTGAATTCCTAAGTTGCGCGTCCTGGGGTGTCTGGGTAGGCCGGGAGCTCCCGCCACCAGCCCAGCGTCCTTTTCGCTTGAAAGGTCCCCATCTGGCTCTCCGCGCTCCTTCAGGCTCCACTTTCCCGCCATGCCGAGGCCCCTCTCCTGTCGCCCTGCTCTCCCCTCATCTGCGCCGCACGCCCACCGCCACCAGCACCGTCCCCCACTTCCACGGCCTCCCCGGTCCGGCCGCACCGGCCGCCTCCCGGGGCCTCTTCCCGAAGGGCGCGCCCCGTGCAGCTCCACCCCACCCCTGCCCGCGGGTGGCCTCCCTGTGCACGGGCTCGGTGAGGCTGTCCCCCCGGAGGCCGCCTGGTCGTGGACAGTGCTGGGGTCCTTCACCAGGCGGTCCCCAGGGGACGCGCCGAGCTGGCTGCCGCTCCCCGCCCCACAGCAGGCAGAGCGGGCGTCTCCCCGCCGGCAGGCCGGACCGGGCACTGGGCGCCACAACCGCAGGACGGCCGGGGCCCTGAGCGAGGGACGCCCGCGGCCGACCTCACAGCGGCGCCGCTCCCGTTGCTTTTTAAGAAAATGTTTTTAATTTACGTGAAAACACGGCGCTCCCGGTCTTGGGTCGTCCTCCTGACAGCCACGGACCCTGCTGGCGTGGAACCACCCGTTTCCGTGGCAACATGCAGACCCGGCCGGTGCTGTGCGCGTGTCCGTGCACGTCTGCGTGTCTGTGCGTGTCTGCGCCTCTGTGAGCTCCTCGGGTGCTGGTGGCCTCATTCCTGGGACGTCCCCGACGCGCCCATCCCACCCCGGGACCGGGGAACAGGTTGATTATTTCCAGCTGCGTGTCAGTCGCTGCCCCCTGCGTCCTGCCAGGGCTGGTCCCCTCGGGACGGTCCTCGGCCACGGGGCACGCCTCACAGGGTCCCATGGATGTGACGGCGCAGGCACTGCCAGTCCCCTCTGGACAAGCCGCCGGCTGGGGACGTGTGGGTGCCTCGCGGGAGCCGGGACGGAGAAGCGCGCGTCTATGCCTGCGCCGCTCCCCGCTAAGGCGCCAGCTGGCATGTCCTGCTTCTCCGACGCTTCCTCGGCCTACACAGCTCAGACGTGGCTGCGAGGGAGTGGTCAGACACCCGGGGAGAGCGGCCAGGCCTGCTCCGCCCTGTCCCCCTCTGTCCTGGTGGCTGGAAGGCGCCGGCGCATCCATTAAGTCTGGAGAGAGCCTGGCGGATCTGGCCTCGCCTGGGAGGAGCAGCGTCCGTCCATCTGTCGGTCTGCGCTGTGCAGAGCTGCGCTCCCCAGGCCGGCGGCCTCTGCGGTGAGGGCCTGTGGGTGAGTGCACCTGCACAGGACGCCGCACAGGACACCGGCCAGAGAGGACACCACACAGGATGCTGGACGTGGGCACGGGCCGTGGAGCCTGCCCGGGGACCCGCCGCCCACCCTCTGGATGCACGAGGCAGCTGACATCCGTCTCGCCCCGACCTTCCCAGCTCAGGGCTCTGGGTGCAGGACACTCTCGGAAAGTGGCCCCGGGGGGGAGCAGGGCTGGAGCCAGGGCTGCGGGGCCTCGACCCCAGGGTCTCCCCAGGCCCAGCCCCCGAGGTCCTGGGGAATGAGTGGGGCTCCCGCATCCCAGGAGGAGCTGCTCGGGGCTCCCTGCGGCCGCTGTGCAGCACGGCAGTTGCGGCCACCACGTCGGACACCCACCGAGGGCAGCGGACCTGAGGGAGCTGGGTGGACAGGACAGGCTGCGAGGGGAGGGGCGAGGGTGGGTGCAGGGCGGGAGGACTGGGGAGCGGGAGGGCCCCAGGAGGTGATTCTGCCCTTTGGATCCAGGGAAGGGCCCCAGCCGGCCACCATGGCACTGCAGGGCGCAGCGGGGGCCCCCCGAGCCTGGCCCAGGAGCCCCACAGCTGTGGGCAGCCGCACCTGGCAGGGCCAGAGGCCGCAGGACTTGGCAGCTCGTAGGTCCTGGGGAGGCCGGAGAGCTCCTGGGTCACCTCACGCTGGGCGTCACCGTCCCGCCAGGAGAGACCTGTGGGAAGAGGCAGAGCCGTCATCCGCTGCGGACTGCAGGGGCGGGGGCAGGAGACCCCCAGCTGGACGTCCCCCTCGGCGCGCCCACCCCCCAGGCCCCACCGTGCACCTCCAGAGCAGAGCGGCGGCGTGTGCTCTGCTGGGCAACAGGCCCAGCTGGATGGATGTGGGGGCAGGCTGGGGCCGGGCTGGGGAGGATGGGGGGCCAGGTTGGGGTGGACGAGGGGCTGACTGGGATGGACACAGAGGCCAGGCTGGGGTGGACCCTGGGCAGGCTCAGGCCCTGATGTGCGCGCTGAGTTAGGGGGGTTTGTCTCGGCCTTGGGGGCCCAGCGCAGGCCCCTGCTTGGCCTCCTGCCCGCTGGCCGCCAGGTCTGGGCACTTTGTCCCGGGCCCGCCCTGAGGAGCCTGCATCTGGAACAGAGTCCGGGGTGTCGCCGCCGGGAGAGCAGTCATCAGGGGCTGCGTGTGCTGTATCTGGGAGCTAATCACATTATATTTATACTCAAATGTTATGACAAAGAGCCTTATAACAAGGGCGAAGTAGTTATGAAGGCAAATCCGTGTGATTATGCATTAATTACATGCACTGCAGATCACATGATAATTACACTCAGAACCACCAAATAACTCCCAAGAATAATTATTATGCAATTTGTACACTTTAGATCTTATGGTGACACTTCAGCACTTAGACCTACCCCGTGCAATTATCCGTAATTATCTAATCACTGAATATCATGTAATTACGGAGATATATTTTTATGCCCTCTGCAGAAACACACCACCCAAGCCCGGAGGCAGGACTGTGCTGGGGGGCGCGACGCAGGCGCGGCCAGGACTCGCAGGTCCTGGGCTGAGGGGTTGGCTCGGTGGCATTTTCCAAATGTGAATCTCACTTTCAAAAAACGTACAGAGGGCGAGATCCCGGGGGGCCGATCAGCCTCGGGGGCGCCACGGCCACGGTGTCACCCAAAGTGGATCGGGGCCACGCGGACCAAGCGCGAGCGTCAGGGCTCCCTCCTTCGCCATCTCGCGGACTCGGCAAAGGGCAAGTCCTCCCCATTTACCAAAAGCAGCTAAAAACCGCCACCGTCACACTCGGGAGCCTCCGCTCCAGCCCCACGGCTCAGCAAAGACCGGCGGGTCCCAGGAGGCGGCGCCGGAGGGAGCAGAAAACCCAGGGCTCGAAGGGACTTTGCCCAAATTCACTGTAGAAACATAAATAATGGAACGTCAATGGCGTTTTTGTCTGACAAGCGCGAGGGTCTGGGCTGTAGAGGGCCCAGTGGCTCCAGAACCACAGCTGGCTGCTCACGGGCGTCCGTGGGGACACGCAGGGCCTGACCCCGCCTGGTCTCTGACCGTCCTGGGCCGGCGGGGTGGGCACAGCCCAGGCCACAAGGAGGCAGTCCCTGGAGAGGATCAGCTTTTGAGGATGCTCCCCGTGCTCCCCACCGAGACCCTGGCGCCCTGGCCAGCGGGCGGGGGAGGTGTGACCACGAGGGCCCACCCTGGACCTGCGGCTGCCCTGGCTCTTGGCCTTGCAGATTCAGGGCCCCAGCTGCAGCCTCTGCTTTTCCGTCAGAGGCCCAGGAAAGGGGCAACAGACTCACAGTGCTGCCCCCCCAAACTGCACAGCCACCACCCAGGCCAGGAATTCCAGAGAGCCCTGGGCAGCCTCCTTCCTGAGGCTGTCCCCACCGCCCCGGTGCCAGGGGCAGCCGAGGAAGCCTGACTCGGCCCCGGTGCTAGCTGCTCCTGGTGCCAGAGGAGCGGGGGCGGGAGGTGGAAACTGCCCGGTGTCAGGCAGGTCATGGGCGCCGGCCTCGCACCCCCACCCGGCGGGGCATGCAGGGAAGAGCCGTGGAACACAGTCCACGTGGATTCCAGGCCCCACACGACACGCAGGCCCCGCCAGTCTCCCCTCTGAGACCCACGCCCTGGACGGTCGGAGACGCCCAGCAGACACCAGGCCTGATGCCGCCGGCCAGCACCTGGCCACGCGTGACCACGGCCAGAAACACCAGCAGAAACGCCCCAGGGGGAGCGAGCTGGGGAGAGCAGTGGGGTCCCCCGAGTCCCCACCAGAGAGGACACGGTCTGGAGAACCCAGCAGGGCGGCAGGGCGCGCGGGCTCCCGTAGGCGTCATCGCGGCTGGAGACGCCTCAGTCCTGGGCAAATCCCACGGCGCCGAAACGGGCTCGCCCCACGCAGAGCGAGGCGGGCGCAGGCGGCCTGCGGGCGCAGGGGGGGCGCCCCTCGCCCCACTCGAAGCACCGGCCTCCCCAGGAGCCACGCGCCCCGGGGGCGCGGAGCAGAGGGTCCCCTGCGTGCCGGGGCCGGGCCCTTCTCGACGGCTCCCGGGTGGCCGGCGCGGCCAAGCTGAAGCCCGCGCGGCGGCCCGGTCCTGCGGGCCGGCGGGAGGCTCCGGGCTGCGGACGAGGCGCGCTGGGCGGGCCCGCGCGGGCACCCTGGGCTGTGGGCGCCGGACGCCGGCCAGACGGGGCCGCAGGACGCGGGGAGGGGGACGGGGCCGCCCCGACGCCCCGCCCTGAGCGGGCCGCAGAGGCCGGGGGCGCCCGACCGTGCTGCGCCGTCCGCGGAGACTCACCCCGCGCCGCGCGGGTCCAGCGGGGCCCCTCCAAGGGGGGGGGTGCGAGGCCGCGGGGGCGGCACCTCCGGGACAGAGCGGCGGGCCCGGGGCCTGCGGGCGAGGCCCGTCCAGCCAGGAGGGAGGCGGCGCCGGCTGGCGGGCGAGGACGGAGGCCGCGGGCCGCGCGGGACTGAGGCCGCGGCCGCCGGACCCGCCTCCAGGCCAGGCCCGCGGCCGGCGCGGGCGCCTCGTGCGGGCGCGTCCAGGGCGCGTCCAGCCCGGGCGTCGCAGACGCGCCCACGCGGAGCAGACCGGAAACCCACCAAGCCCCGCCCAGCACTCAGGCTCAGCCAATCACCCTCAACGAGCCCCACCCATCAGCAGCGCCAAGGAGCCTCATTTGCATGGGCCGCCCCGCCCCCGCCCCGCCCCGCCCCCGCCCCGCCCCCGCCGTCGCCCGCTGGACGGGCCGGCCCTGGCGCCGTGACGGGAGCCCAGCGCGACCGCGGGCGCAGCAGGTGACGCAGGCGGCCGCGGCCCTGGGCACCGGGCTGTGGGCTCCGTCCTGCCGGGGCCGCGGGGGCGGGGCGCGGGGGGCCGGCAGAGCAGCCGCAGCAGACGCCCCGCACGGCCCCGCCGGACCAGCCCCCCAGGGGCCCTCCGGGGCCCAGCCCGGGCGGCGCGGGGCTGCGGGGCAGGGCTCGGGGTCGCCGACGCGGGCTCGGCCCCTTCGCGAGCCCCCCGCGGCCACGGCCCGCCGCGGGCCTCCGGCCGCCCCTGCCGCCGTCTCCCGGCCTTCGCGCGGGGCCGGGGAGCGGCGTCCGGCTTTTCCGCTCCCGCCGCGGCCCTGCAGCGCGGGCACGTGGGGCGGGTTCTCCTGGGCGAGGACTGGGCCACGGAGGCGGGGCCGCGAGCAGGGCAGAGAGACCCGAGAGGCCGGAGGGCCCGGGGGAGAAGACCCGCCCGCCGCCCCCGCTCCCCGCCTGCCTGGACCTGGGGATCCCAGGAGAAGCCTGAAAGGCCGCCGGGGCTCCAGGACTCCTGCCCCGTCACGGCTGCTGGTCATAGAACACCTGCCCGGGCCTCTCCTGCCGCTCCTCTCAGCCTCACCGAACAGCGGCGGCCCCGCGCCCGTCTGTGCCCGTCTGTGCCCGGCAGCGCGCCCTGGTGTTTTATCGGCGTTCTCAGCCCTGTGCGTGGGGAATTGTAAAGACTGGCGTTTCCAAAGCTGCTTAAATCCGATTTTCACCCTGTTAAGGTGCAAGATTTGCCGCCAAGGGTGCCCCGAGCACTCCTGTTTGCTCGTCAGCTTCCCCTGGGCCGGACACCTGCTTGCTGGCCTCTGGGGATGTGCAGTGACAGGCCCACCCCGGGCGGAGGGTCGAGCACAGCGAAGCAGCCCCTGAGGCGATGCCCCTGCTTCCACCTGGACACGCAGCCCCGGGCAAAGGACAGACCAGAAATGCTCAGCCCATGCCAGAGCCAGGGACAACCGCCCTGCTCCGGGGGCTGCCCCCGTGTCCCCGGGCGTGGCCTGCAGCGGCAGGGCTGTGAAATAAGGGGCTGGTCCTCTGCCGCCCACCTCTGCACTGACAGCGGCCCTGGGGCTACACTGGAGCATGAAGGGCTCTAGCGCCCTCTGCGCCAGGGAAGTCACGAACCCCTGTGACCCCCTCTGAGAAGGTCCAGCTGCTCTGTCTCCTCTTTTCTTGTTCACGCTTAAAGCACAGGTGAGCCTTGTCTCCACTCGGTCCCTCTGCTCGCAGTCAGGTCTGTGCGGGGATGTGCTGCCCTTTGCTCCCTACCCTCTGCTCCCACCCACGGAGACGCCGCTGGCAGGTGCAATTGCTGTTTCCACTCAAAGGCCAATCAGCACAGGCTGAAAAGGTCAGTGCTCCCGAGGCCCTTCTCCCGCCAAGGGCCCTCTTTATGGTGCGTGCTCCTTCCATGGCTGCTCGTGGGCAGGAGGTGCCATCTGTGCGGGCTTGGGGGGGGGGCGGGGGGCTCCCACACAAACTGCCACAGCTGGCGCGGCTGGGCCAGGGAAAGGCAGGGCCTCGAGGGCAGCCCTTGCAGAGAGGCCTGCGCCATGGGCAGAGGGGAAGCCTCCCAGGCACCCCCGTTTCCTGTCCCTGAGCCCGTGGGAACACTCACCCTGCCTCCCGGTGCAGACGGCAGGGGGCCCCTCAGCGGCCGCCCCCACGGCTCTGGAACACGTGGGGCTGCGGCGGCCTTGCGGGATGGGAGCGGCCCGCAGGGCTGGGGCCAGAGGCCGGTATGTCCCTCCCAGAGAGCCGCCCTCCAGCCCTCACTCACGACCCTGAGTTGTTCTCTGAGCTGACAGGATCCCCTCAGACACAGAAGCACGCTGTGTCAGAGAGCTCGTCTTCCAGGATGCGACGGCAAGACTTCCCCAAAACCCACTGGTGCCGCCGTGGTGGGGTGCGCAGCTGGGGAGGACGGAGCGTTGCAGGGTGGGGCCTCGCAGGCCGGCCGCCCCCCACCCCGCCCCTCTGCCGCGCACCCCCCGCCACTGGAGGGCCGCGGTGTCAGGCCGGTGGGTCACGACCAGCGGGAGGCAGAGGGCTCTGAACACTGGGTATCTCTGACACACCCTCTGGGCGACCGGTGGTGACCGTCACTGCTGGCCAGCGCTGGCCAGCTTTGCTGACAGGTGCTGATGCTCTGCTGGTAGGTCTGGTGGGTGCTGGGCGAGCCGCCGCCACTTGTGGCTACAACACGCTTTCTGCGGTGGTTGTTCCTAGAGCTCGAGGCCTCTGGCAATTGCACGGTGAGACCCAGAGGCTGCCCTGTTCTCCGTCAGGCCTGTCCTCCGCCAGCCATAGCCCCTACGGCTGCAGCCTTTGGTTTTGGCCTTTTGGGGCTTCTTGGCGGTCTTCTTGTCAAGAGCCCAGGCAGGTGGGTGGCCGTTCCGGCCTGTCCCGCCCTCCTGCCCAGCACGCCGCCCTGGCTCCACCTCGCTCCTCACGTGACCAGTTCCCCTCCTGCCCCGCACGAGGGCGTCTGCCCCAAGTCACAGGGTGAGAAGAGGCTCCGTCCACCGCGGTGGGAGCCGAGCCTGGATGCTGCATCACAGCCGCAGGAGCCCGCCGTCCGCGCGGCTCTGGCCCTGGAGGGTGAGGGTGCCCGGTGGGGTCACAGCGCCTGCAGGGAAACACACAGCTGGGGCCTGAGTGCGGGACCGACGACAGGGAGAGCCTCTGAGATGCCCCTGCTCTCGGCGACTCCCACACACCACCCGAGTGTCCATCCGGCTCCCGCGAGCACCCGTGGGGAGCAGGGGTCAGCGGCCGCTCAGCCGGCAACGCCTGGAGCACTGCGGAGAGCGAGCCGGCGAAACGGGGACACCGTGGCGGCTTGGGGGAGGCATCCTCTGGGGACAGGCTGGAGGCGCGCCCCACGCGGGAGAGCTGCACTTGCATCAGCCCCGCCGCGCCCACAGCGCAGCCTGGTCCGCAGCCCACGTGGAACGCCGGCCCCAGGAGCGGGCAGGAGGCGGGTCTTTGGGCGCCGAGCCCCGCGGCCGCCGATGAGGAGACGGGGTGCCTAGGAGGCCGCTCTGGGGCGTGCGCCTGGTGGAGTCTTTCCATTCCCGGCCCCAGGCCCGAGCCCCTCGTCTGGGCCGGCTTCTAGCGCTTCACGCGAGGCGTCGCCCGCCCCGCCCCCGTCTGGGAGCCGCAGACCCAGCGTGGCGGCACCTTTGTGGCCGAGTGCGGGACAGCCCCGCGGCCCCTGCGGCCCTGGCCGCGCGGACTCCTGGGGCCCAGCGCCGTGCGGCCCCGCGCGGGCGCCCACGCTGCAGCCGGGCCTGACCACATCACAAGGATGTTTAATAGCGGGGGGGGGGGGCGGGGGAGCGAAGAGGAGGGGGAAACCATCTCCGAAATGAGAGGTCCAGAAATCAATCTGTAATTATCTGTCCACACGGCTAAAGGCTTTTATGCGAGGAGGCAAGTCAGACACGCGCCGTAGCAGGAATTATTTCAGAGAATAAAAGCCTAATTGTCTCCGTGACCCGCGGAGCTTTTAGTCAGGGTGAGGACGAAACCGCGGCCCACACAGCGCCCCTCACGCCTTCCCGCCTCCCGGCGCCTGGCGGCGGTGCCGTCCGGGCGGCCGCGGGTCTCGCAGGGCCTCGCTCTCGGGAGGGGACTGTCGCCCCTGCTGAGCAGTGCCCGAGTCAAGCTTTTAGCCTTTCTAGTCTGAAATAGGGGTGAGGTCTACCTGACCTCATGCTTTGAAAAGCAAAATCTGTAGTTTGCATCAGAGAAAAGTGCAACATTTTACACTGTTGGAAGAAATTTTCCTCGTGAGGGCGATGAACACGTTCACTTCTTGAAACTGCAGGGGCCCGGGAGCCGCCACATGCCCTCAGATGCACACACGTGAGAACGACTTTAATCTTCCCGAAGCAGCAGGTGGGAGGGAGGTGCCCGTCTTGGCACTGACCGCTTGTGCCTGCAAGTGAAGGTCCACTCCGCTGCCAGCCGATCGCACACTAGCTCAGATGGCGCCTTTGGGCTCCTGTGTCCTCCCGGCCCTGAGAACAAGTCACGTGATTCCCAGCAGAGTCTCCTGCAGGACAGACTTCCACAGCGAAACCGCATCTCTGTCCCTCTGAGGTGCGGGTAGACGCTGGCAACGTGGGAGGTGGGCGGGCATGGGGGGACCCGAGGCGGAGGGGCAGCGAATCCCACACCCCTACTTCCACGCGTCCACGCCTGCCCTGGGCCTCTGGGCCTCTGCTGTGGCGTCAGAGTGACACGTCTGGGCATAGATACCTGGGTTTCTTGGGGGCCCACAGAGAACAGCAACTCACAGGGCAAGAGACTGAGGCCCTCGGCGCCGGTCCCAGGACACACGGAGCACATTCGGCTTCTGGCCTGTGGCTGTCCGGGCTGCAGAGGAAAAAGCTTAAAAAACCCATCACATCTGGGGCTCTCACTGCTGACCAGCACCGAGAAGCAGCCGCTGAGTAGGCTGCAGCATGTCTGTCCCCCTGCAAACCACCGGGCCCTGGTGTCCACCTTGGTCCTCGGGCCTGGGTGCACTCCGGCTGAAGGAGGGGCCATGTGGACAGCTCTGCGTCGGCCGCCCTCTGCCCCTCCACGAGCCCCAGCCTCTGCACCGTGAGCATGAGCTGATGTGGCCCCACTCGCAGACGGACTTCGGGCGCCCAGCACAGCATGCAGGGTGTGCACGGGGCCTTGGTCACCAGGAGGTGACCACGCGCGGCCACCAAGAGGCCACATACCCTTTGCAAAAAGCAAGAGGGACTAAGGGCCTGGCACAGTTCATCCTGTTACCCTGCGCCGGCCGATGTCTCCGCGGGAGGTGAGAACTTGGTGTGAGGGGCCTCAGTGGCGCTGGGCCGCGGACTGGAAGTAACCAGGCCCTTCTATGAGCCCCAGAGGGGGCAGAGCACAGCTGGCCGCAGACACACAGGAGGATGTGACGGTTCAAGCACCTGGCACCGGGCAGGAAGCCGAGCCAGGGTCACCAGACATTCCGGGCCCATGGGTGCCTGCGGTCGCGGCCGAGACACGGAGCGTGTCACCGAGAGCTGCAGCCGATACCCAACCGTGAGAAGAGACGGCGGAGTCCAGGGACAGAAACGAGGGACCTTCGCTGGATGGGCGTGCAAGCCCCTCGGCCTCAGTGTCCACGGGGGTCCTGCTCTCCCAGGCCGCGGCTGCCCGCTCCGAGCCACGAGGGGCCGCCCTGAGCGGGGTGGGTGGCGAAGGAGCCGGAGACACAGGCAGCTGGAGAAGAGCGTCCTCCGCCGTCCTGGCCACCTGTGCTGCCTCGGGGCTACGGCAGGTCGTCCATGCTCACAAGCCGCCGTGGCGGAAGCCGGGCCGTGCGTGTGCTCCAGTGTCCACTCCAGTGTCCGTCCCCGCCGCCGCCTGGCTGTGTGCACCGGGCACAGCCACGCCGGCCAAGTGAAATCCCCGCACCCCGAACCAGCACACGCCCGGCAGACTCGAGAGCCGACCCCACGGGCGGACCTCACGCGCGACGAGGCTAGTGACGCTGAGGCCGCTGTGGAGAAGGGACAGCCCCGGAGCCAGCAGCCTGAGGCGCTGCTGCAGTTGTGGGGCCCCACCAGGGACGCACGGTGGGGGGCGGCCGTCAGGGCATGGGGACAAACAGCCGGGAACTAGGACTCTGGAGGGACTGTCCTCACGGCTCGGAGGCGACCCCCAAAAAGAGGAAGATGCCAGCCCAGCCCATCTGACCACACACCTGTTTTGCGGGAAGCCCTCCCTGCTTTAGAATTTCCCTTTTCTAGAGCATTTTCCCTTTTTCATAAACTTAAAAAAAAAAAAAAGACACCTCTCTGGGAGGCAGGGTGGGGAGAGAGGGAATGTCTAATGTTTACCAGAAAACAGGTTTTAAACAAAAGACAACAGTAATGGAGGGAAATAGAAACCCAAAAAAGGCGTCAAACATAAAGGAAACAAACAGCAAATGACAGACACAAACGCTACTTAATCAGCAGTGACGTCCGACACGCCAAGGAGAAATACGCTGCTGGCAGGCTAGACCTTTAAAGCACGATCCAAACATGCCATCCACGAGACACATTTTATCTTCAAAGACACAAATGGGTTGGAAATAAAAGGCTGGGAAAGAGAAAGGGCATGAAGACGGTAAGCACAGAAGAGCGAGCGTCTGCAGAACAACAGGCGTGACCACTGGCCGGCAAGGCCGTCCCCCGCGGAGGAGGGCGCAGGCTCAGCTCGCGAGGCTCCGGCGGTTACACGCGCCTCGCGGGCGTCTGCAGACAGGAAACAAAGCCGGCCGCAGCGCCCCCGTGCAGCAAGCTCAGAGGCAGGCGGGCAGGCGCCGGTCGGAGTCAGAAAAACTGAGAGATGAGGGTGCAGAGCTTGAGGGTGAGGGAGAAATGAAGCGGGAAAATCATTCAGAGTGTCGGCTCAGCCAGGAGGCTCGCAGCAGCTCGCCACAAACAGCTCTTGTCGTAATTACGAGGTAAAGAAGACGGCGTCGAGGATACAAGGAAACGAGAAAAAGCAACGCGGGGAGCTGGCGCTGCAGCCGGGCGGGGGATCCAGCACACGACGAGAGCGAAGGACGGAGTCAGAGCAGAAATGTCACGGCAACCACTGGGACTCGTGCCACGAGACCGCGTTCCCGAGGCGCTCCAGACACACGCGCGAGACAACTGTCTGTAGCGGACACACGACCACGCACCGCGAAGCAACACAAGGCACCCCAGGACCCTGACCCAGAAGGACCAAAGCGTGTCAGCTAAGGAACCGCTGACTTCACAGGAATGAAAACTTCCCCAAACGCCTGGCAAGCAGCACCGGCCAGGACGCGCTGCACGCGGCCCGGCTCCAGCCCGGGAAGCCAGACGCCTGCGTGGCCCCAGCCCGGGTGGGGTGGCCGGGCTCCCCTCCCCCCACGGCCACAGGTTCCAGGGCAGAGACAGCCGCAGGGCAGGGAGGCGGGAGCGGTGGCGGGCACAGGCCGGCAGGGCGCTTTTTTTGCAAGGCGGGGTGCAGGGGACAGGCCGCCCGGTCAGGGTGCACTGAGGGCGCGGGGCGGCCGCCGCAGTCTGCGGCTCTTGGGGCTCCGGCCTCACCTGCGGCTCGGGGCGCCCGGGGCCGACTGGGAGGGGAGGTGCAAGGCCCGTGACTGGGACGCGGGGTCTGCCTCCGTGCGGGCACCTCCACACACTGTTTCTTCCCGGAAAAAGTACATGTGCAGCTCGGGGAAGAGCCTTGGGGCTTCCAGCCTCCGCTCGCCAAACAGCCCGCGGGCGTGTCCTGCCCAGACGCCCACTACGTTGTCGAGCCCGTGGCCAGGAGGAGCCTGGCCCCTCCGTGAACTGCGGGAGACGCGGGTCTTGAGAGGAAACTGAGGCCTGGGGCGCCCCCTGCAGCCACTTCGGGTCTGTCGCGGAGCCACGCCTTCTGCGGCTGAGGCTGCGGCTCCCATGGGCTTGGAACAGGAACGTTCCAGGAGAAACCGAAACAGCTCGCAAAGGCTGAAGGGGAGACACCAGTAAGGGGCTTCTGAAATGCTTGACGTTCGCTATCCATTAGGAGCTACGAGTTGGAAAGGATGAAAAAATTGAAAGTGCCGCGCAGACCAGCGGGAAGGCTGTGCTTGCTGGCGAGGGGCTCACGGACAGGGGCTTTACTTTGGTGAAAGGAGGACACAGGAAGTAATTTTGTCAAGTAAAACGACTGTTTCGTGACCAACAAAAGGATGGGGTATGGGGTGGACGCAGCCCGGTGTAGATTTGGGGGTGCAGGGTGCCCAGGAAGGAAGGGCGGGAGGTGTCTGATGACCTCCTGGGGTGGGGCGGGCTGGAGCCCAGCGTGGGAGGAGCCAAGACCGTGGCCTGGGCTGGGGGCCGGAGCTGGGGACGAGGCTGGGGGGCCGGGCCGGGGACGGCCCTGCCTGAGCCGGCTCTTGCAGCTGTGCGCGCGCCCTCGCCGGAATCTCCCGGAAACTGGGATCTTCTTAATTTCCATAATGGGCGTTCACCAAATATCCGGATCGCTCTGTTCAAGTGTTACCCGCCGGCCTGGCTTCCTTTTGGAACTAAAGAGATTTTATCTCTGAACAAACCGTTTGTGTCGCCTGCAGGTCCCGGAGCCGAGCTACCTGAACGGACCCGCGCCTCACCGACCAGCCTGCTGTGCAAATAAGCTTGTTTTGCTATAATTATTTGGGTAAATTAGCGTGAAGGTGGGGAGGAAATTGCGGGTCAATAAACATCTTCTTGTGCACGTGGATCCCAGTCCACAAATCTTTTTGAAGCTTTTGGTTTCTAACCTGTAGGCTGGGCTGCGTCCTGAATTTGTCTAACACCTGACTATGACTTTGCAAACTAACATTTTCCAGGTTTCTTTGCTCCTCATCTTTTTGGTTTGTGACACTTAGCCTTGGAAACAAAGACTGTCCCCTTCCCGGGCCACCTACTGGAAATCAGAGCTTCCAGGCTGCCATGGGAACCCCCTCAGGCAGACACTGACGGCCCACGGAGGCGTCAGCCTCCCAAGCCCCAGGGACGGCCCCAGGGACAGCCCCCGGGTCCCAGCCCGCTGTTGTTTGCTCCCATAGAAAGGGGACGCGACTGGCGCTGAGTCCAGGGCTGCCTCCTGAAAGGGACACGCGGGTAACCAGGCTGTTCTCACGACTGAAAACTGGACCTGAGAGAGAACGGGAAAGCCCAACTTGTAATCTGTGACCTTGTCGAGGTTGTCCAGCGCGACCGCTGTGCCCCACTCTCAAGATGACAGCGTGCAGCCCTCGGGTGTGACGAGACCAAGTGGTTAAGGGACTGTCCACCTCAGAGAGCCCAAAGGAAACGGACTTATGTCGCTTCCACCTGCAGGCTTCGGTTCACAGGTGAGTGACGGCAGCACCTGGGAAGGAACCGCAGGGAAGGGCCTGGGGCAGGCACCTGGGGAAGCTGAGCCCTGCGGCTCCTCTGCAAACACAGTTGATTGCACCTGGCGGGGGCGGAAGTCCCTGACCTCTGCCCCCTGCAGACCAGGCAACAGGCGCTTCACCTCCTTTGTCTCTGACCCTCTCCTGAATGGCTTAGTTCCCTTTGTCTCCCAAAGTAGGACACATTAAAACTCCCAAATAATGACAACTGGGGGCATAAACTAGGGAGTAGGGAGCGCAGCCTGTCACCCCAGCCTGTTTCTAGGCAGCCCCTGGGCCGCCCGCACCCGCTCCACAGGGAGCAGACCCGGAGGGGCTCCCCCGCTGCCCCAGGACAGGAACAGGACCCCACTGACCACGGAGCAGTCATCGCGGCCAGGGCTGGACTGCAGGTGCGCTAAGGGGGTGCGGGGAGGGCTGACAGGAGGGAGACCCACAGGACGGCTGCCCACGACCCCAGGGACGCCGCACACTTAGCGTGTCCGACCTGTGCTGGGAAGCCACGAAGACGGGGCCACTGCAGGTGTGTGTCCAGGCAGTTCCCGGAACCGGCAGGAAACACTCATGTGGGCAGGGCAGGAGGCCCGGCTGCTGCTCCTCGCACTGGCCAGAGGCTGAGTCGGAGAGGTGGGCTCTGGTCTGGCCTATGCCCGGAACAAGCCTGCCTGGCTGCGGCCACAGCCCCAGGGGACACCGGGCACCCACCCCGCGGCCACCCCCGCCTGCCCCAGAGGCCTACCTGCGCGGGACAGCTCCTGCAGGCTGGCTAGGCTGGCCACCAGGCCCTGCCGCGTCCCCGGCCACGCTGCACGGTGGTGGGCGTCCCACAGCGGAAGCTTCTGGCACCTTCCCAACACTCCGTCTGCGAGAGAAGCGGCAGAGAAGGGGAAGAGATGGTGTTTTCCGCTCCCAGAAGCGCGTCCACTGAGGCCGGCCAGGCGGGCCAGGGCGAGGCAGAAGCTCCGGGAGCCGGGCTCGTCAGGCGGCACCGGCCCCGGGGAGAGGTGGACGCGGGCAGCCTCCCCGCGATCCCCACCCCACCTGCCCTCATTCCCCGCCCGGCCCCACGTTTCCGACTGACAGCAGCACAAGCCGAGGATGGGCAGGGCCGGTGTCCAGCAGAGAGACGGGATGCCCAGGGCGGGCGCTGCGGGGGGCCGCACGGTGAGGCCCGCGTGGGGACCGACACTGGCTCCGGCCCATCAGCCTCCTGCCAGCCACACCTTCGGTCGATCCTAATCAGTCTTCGCTGAGAAACCGTTCGCTCTAAGACCAGCTCCCTGGGGGCAGACACTGAAAATGCCCTGCGGGGGCTGCGGTCTCAGGCCAGTCCCGGCGACTGGTCACCATCCACAGCTGGTCTCCCCAGGGGCAGCGGAGGGGCCAGGGTGGGGGCCGGTGGGCGGGCATCGCTGCTGGACAGACGTGTGCGCGGAGCCCAGGGTCTGGCACAGCGGCCCGGGCACAGCCCCAGATCTTGGGGCAGACGGCGACCTCCACGGCCACCGCGGCCTCCCCATACTGGGCTCCGAATGGGCGTCTGGGGTCCCCCGAGCCGGCCTGGAGGGACGGGCCATGCACCACCCAGTGTTGGGTTTGGCCTGAAAGAACCCGGAGCCTGGGGGACACGTGAGGGGAAGAGGAGGCCAGAGAGAGACAAAGGAGCGGCCCGGCAGGCCCGAGCCTCCCTTCCGGTCCCAAGCGGAGTCTTGAGAGCCGACGCTGGACACACAGGGGCTGGGCGGCCCCCCACAGCTGACCGGAACCACAGCCACCAGGGCCCTGGCCGCCCGCTGGGAAAGCACCGCCCCGGGTTCTGCGGGCACAGGGCAGAGGTCAGAGGGCACAGCCGACACCGCAGCCTGTGGAGTGTCCTAACAAGTGGCTTCTCCCCCGCCGGCTGCTCCCCACACAACCGGCCGTCCCCCCAGCCAGGCACCTCCCAACTACTGGCCGCCCCCCCTTACCGGGCGCTCCCCCAGCTGAGCCCCCCAGTCACCAGCGCACTCACTGCAGGTGGGAGGGGGGCGGGCGCTCCTCTGGCCTCCTGTCCCCGCTCCTCTCACCGACGCTGTTTTCTGACCCCGCGGGAAGAGGAGCTACAACTTGGGGTGACAGACACCCCAGGGCCCTGGGCCTGAGCAGCTGCGGGGGGCGGGGCACCCTGGAGGCCAAGCGAGCCTGCGCCAGGTGGACGCCGCGGTGGCCTGGCTGAGGGGGGTTCCGGGGCGGGGGTGGGGGAGTCTCCTGCAAACGAGGGCAGTCACGGTGGCGAGGGGGGAGCGGGGCGGGCAGGGGCCGCGGCTTCGTGTGGGGTACGCGGTGCCGGGGTAAAGCCCCCCACCTGGGCCCAGCGGCTGCCTGCGTCCAGGTGCCAGAACTCTGCAGACAGTGACCCGACCCGCAGCCACCTCTCCGCGGCCACCCGCCCCTCTGGACAAAGGGGCAGCGGAGCCTGCCTGACCTGGCCAGCAGCGCCCTCGGGACACGCAGGAAGGAAGCCCACCTGGCCGCGGGGCCCCAGCATCCCAGAAACCTGCAACCGCCGCCATGGCTGCGGGGGGAGCGGCCAGGAGTCAGCGCTGGGCAGGCCAGGCCCTTGGGGAGCATCTTCCTCCGACCCTGTTCTCCCACTGGCCACAGCTGGCCAGGAGGAAGCGGCAGCAGTGACCCCTGGTGGGCGCTTCCCTGCAGCGCAGGGCCCGCCTAGGCCAGAGCACCCCAAGCTCTGCACACCCCTCCAGACCCACCAGGCTCAGGGGGCGCCCCCCAGACACTGGCGCACAGTGGGGCGGCCCCACAGCTGCTGCCTGCCACGAAGACACGCAGCGCCGCTGCCAGGAGAGAGCAGGGAGGCCCCCAAGCACGCACGCCCCACAGGACCCCGAACGCTCACCCAGGCGGGGCCGGGCCAACTGGACAGCACCCGCCACGCACCCCCATGTCCCCAGCCTGTGACCCCAGGAGGTAAAGGGAGCACGCGGGCAGCCGTGGGGGCACCAGTGGGGCTCGGCGCCTGGGTGGGCCCAGCCTCCCGGGGCCAGAGTCCCTTGGCCTGCAGGAGGGGCCCGGCCCTGAGACCCAACGGGGGCAGCTCTTCAGGGAGGAGGCCGGCCCGACCCCAGCCGGGCTCTGAGCAGGAGGGGGACGCCACCCCAGGCCGCTGGGCGCCTCCCTCCTCCGGGCGCCCAGGTCAGAACCCCTGTCACTGCCTGTCCTCAGGGACCCCAGGGACCCCAGAGCTCCCGGACGGTCACGGCCCTCGGAAGCCGGACCCCGCTGAGGAGCCTCTGGAGAGGGGCCCTGGCCGACGCGGCTGCAACAGCAGAGGGAGCCGCCGGCCTCGGTGTCCGTCTCGGGGTCCCCCCGGGTGCCGGGTCACCCCCGTCCCCCAAGGGCCACGCCGAGGCCTGGGCGGCAGGCCTGGTGAGCACACAGCCCAGACCAGGTCCCAGGCGGGCAGCGGGCGGAGGGCACCGGCGGACACCTGACGCCCCACAGAGCCTGGCTGAGGCGAGACGCCAGCGCGGCCGGCAGCCCCTCGGACCCTCGCCCCGAGCGCCGGCTCTGAGGGCCTGGGGTGGCCACGAGAGGGGGGCGGCGGAGGGCAGCACCCCGGCCTCTAAGCCGCAGCGTCCCGCAGAGGCCTGCACCCCACTGGCCGCTGCGTCCCCTGCGGCGCCCTGGCCCCACGCGGCCGACCGGGGCGGCAGCGCATCGGCTGAGGCGCGGGGAAGGGCTTCTCTCAGGCTGGCCTTCCGCAGTGGACAGAGTGGCCGGCCTGCCTCCGCCCCGGGGTGCTCCGGCGCCCGCCCGGGAGCCGTATCCTCAGCGCCTCGCCGTTCTCGCTCCCTGCGGGCGGCGAGGCCCTGCACCGCGCGTGGGGGCAGCACGGTCCGGAGCGGCCGGCAGCCGGCCCTCCCGCAGCGTCTAACCCTGCCCTGGACGGCCCTGTGGGTGCGACAGGCGGGTGGGCGCAGAGGCCCCAGCGGGCAGGCTCCCGGCCGGGCGCGCCCGCTGCCCAGAGCTGCCGGGACAGCCTCCAGCGCGGGGGGCGGAGCTGCCTCGGGGAGGCGCCCCCGCAGGGCCGGGCAGGACACGGGCCCCGGGCTGCGTGCGGGGTGCGGCGCGGAGGGCAGCGGGCGCCCTCCTCCTGCAGGTGGAGCCCAGGCCGCGGGCTCCCGGGAGCAGCGTCTCCCTCCTCTGAGCCCCCCGCCCCCCGAGCTCCGCTGCATGAGGGCTCGCCGGACTCGCTCGTCTCCCCCTTCTTCCGCCTGCCGGGAAGCTCACGAGCCGTGCTGGCCAGGGCGCCCTGCTGCTCGGGCGCCGGCTGCCAGCCCCGCGGGTTCGCTTTCCCACTTGGGTCGCCCGCGGAGGAGGACACGGGACACGGTGGAAACGGAGCTCCCAGCGGGACTCGCCTGTATCCCCGGCCTGGCGGGGACGGCCAGTGCCCAGGGATGGACGCCCGTGGGCACCGGACGCGCTCTGCCCTCCAGGAGCCTCCCCCAGCCAAGAAAGGGCAGCAGCGGGCACCCCGGCCGCCCACCCGTGCTCCCGCCCTGCCGCGGAGGGGGTAGGGGCCCTGGCACAGCTGCGCCCCCCGGGCTGCCCGCGCTGGGGCCCACACCGGCGCCCCCAAATCCCGCGGGTGGCAGCGCCGCGTCCGTGCAGGGCTGAGATAAGCAGCCGGAAGGAAGGGGCGGCGTCCGGGCAGCTAATCTCCCATCAGCGCGGCTCAGCCCGTTGCCAGGTAACGGCCTCTTATCAGCGAGCCCGGCCCGGCTGCAGCACTGAAGGGCGCGCGGCTCCGGGAAATGGCGCTTCACGTGGGGCGAGGGGAGGCGGCTGAGCCCCAGCCTGAGCCGTGCGGGGCGCAGACAGCACCCACCTTGGTGTGCCCCTGCAGCCGCCGCAAGGGGCGCCCGCCCACTTCGGTGGGGGGAGGACAGGGAGGAGGAGCCTGCAGGAGAGAGGAGGTGACTGTGGGGGCCCCACTCCCCCGGGGGCCCAAGGCCGCCCCGGCAGCCTCCACTCCCAGCCTTGCGGCCATCAGGACACATCCGGGCCTGGCCCGTCCTGGCCAGCACCCAGGGCTGCCCCCGGGGCTTGGGGGGGCCACCTGGCCAGCCCACCACACGCTGAGGCCCTGTCGTTGTTCCCCACCTCTCCCTGCGTTCTCAGGCCACCGTGGACAGACGCTGCCTGCAGAGTGGGCTGGGGCACGAGGTCCACAGCCAGGCCCCGGCCTGCGGGGAGGGCAGGTCCTCCCTGACAGCCCGCCCACCGGAGGTCCCAGGCTGCCGTGGCCGGGGAGCGGCCCTGTCCCTGCCGGCCAAGGTCCAGGCACACGTCCCTGCTTCCCCCTCAGGCCACGAGCCCAGACGTGGGGAGGACAGGGGAGGGACAGGGCCGCTGCTCCTTTAGCCTCTCCCGGCCAGCGGGCACCTCCAGGGGTCTTGTCCGCATCTCTGTCGAGGGGCCTGGGCGTGTGGTGGGGATGCCCCCACTCTTCTATGCCCCCTCAGGCGGGATCACCCTCAGGCCCTGCCCCCCCACCCGGCGCAGGAAGGTGAGGCCACGGAGATGCCCCACAGGACGCCGGGGTGAGGGCGGCCGTCCACTTGCCTACGGGGTGGCCTCACGCACGCGGCCAGCCCGGGAGCCACCCAGCCACAGACGCCCTGGCCCTAGGGAGGAACCGAGGCTGAGGACAGAGGCTCGCGGCCGCTGAGCGGATCCAGGTCCTCGGGTCACAGAGACGGCCGGCGGGGGCAGAGGCAGCAGGCGAGCGGGGCAGTTTCAGGGAAGTTCCGGAGCTGGACATACAGCAGCGCGAGGGGGCGCCCGCCGCCCGCTAGAATGGCTGAGCTGTGGGTTTTGTTTCCGTGCGTCTCACTTTTTTTTTAAAAGATGTATTTATTTATCCAAGCACGGGGCACAGTCAGAAGCGCGGGAGGGTGGGAGGATCCACCAGAGCCAGAGCGGGGAGCAGAGCAGGCAGAAGGACCGAAGGACACTGCTGAGGGGAGCAGCGGGCGGCAGGAGAGGTCTGCGCGCCATGTGGGACCCTCCTCCGGCAGCCGGGATCGAACCGGCGCTGCAGAGGCTGAGGGCAGCTATGCAGCCCAGCATGCAACCGCTGCGCCACGCGGGAGGCCCTGCCTCACATTTCTCAAGGGTAACCCTGGATGGGAGGGAGCGTGACGGTGCCGGGGAGGACACGCTGAGCGGGGGACGGGGCGCCGGGTCCGCGTGGACGAGGCTGCTCTGCTGTCTGTACACGGTGGACCCACAAATAACAGCCGAGTCTGGGCCAGGCTGGTGGCCTCCCGGGCGTGCCCCGACCCTGCACGGCTGCGACGGTGACGCTAGCCCCGCGCGCGGCTTGATGAGCAGGAAGGCGCCCGCGGTCTCGCAAATGAAAGGATAATGAAAGCAATTTATTTGAAAATTAAAATATGATGAAGAATGGCAGCCAGCCCTCGCGACAGCCGGCCGCGTGCCCCCCGCCGCGCCCCCCGCCCGGGCTGGAGTGAAGTGGCCGTCTGGGGGTCCCTCTGGGGGGCCGTCTGGGGGACGCTGCCACGCTGCCCACCCCGCGCTGGATGTGCCAAGGCCTGGGCTCAGTCGGCGCCGGCGGCGGGGCAGCACGGAGACCCCACGGCCTTCTCGGCGGGCCTGGCCGCAGCCGCCCGGGCAGGAAAGCAGCCCCAGAGGGTCCCAGTGGCGGGGCAGGAGCTGTGGAGTCGGGACCGAAACCCCCCACGGGGCCTGGAGCGGCTCCCGAGCGGGCGTGGGACACCCGCTGGCCACTGGCCCCGCTCCAGCGGGCAGCCTGGGCTCCCCAAGAGCTCTGTGCTCGGGGCTGGAGAACCGCTGCCCCTCCTGACCGCGCCCACGGCCCCGAGTGGACTCAGGGACTCGAGTTCCCTTATTTCGTGTTGCCACTACCCTCCTGCCCCCCGATTCTGGTACATCATTGAGGGCCCGGCCCTGTCAGGATGCTGAGGACACCATGGCCAGCAGGCGCCGCAGCCTGCCTGGAAGCCCAGCCCTCTGGGGCGCCACAGCATGTGGGTGCTGGGCCCGAAGGGGTTGCCGCGCTCTGCAGGGCCTGGGCACCAGCCTGGAGCACCTCCCAGGTGCTGGACACTCCCTGCTGACCCTGACCCAGTCCCCAGGGGCTGATGGACAAGTCCCGCCTTCACCGCCGCCACCCCCAGGGGCCTTCCCACTGGCTGCGCTCGGCGCCTGGCGAGAGAACCAGCCTTAAATATTCCCGGGACCAACACGGAAGCAAAGAGATGGAGCCCGGAGGGCCCCAGAGCGCAGTGCCACCCTGCCAGGAGCATCTGCCTGCGATGCACTCCCCAGGGGGCCCCTGCACCCGGCGCCGTGGAAGGACAAACACTGCGCAGGGAGGCCAGGGTGGCGCACGCCTGTCCCGCCCCGAGTCGCGGTAAACTCAGGTTGGCTGTTCCAGGCAGCACCTCCAGCCCCCGGAAGCGATTGGCAGAGTCCCAGCTTCGGCATCTCCCGACCCGGACAGAGAGCGCAGGCCGGGCAGCTCGCCCCGGGCGCTGTGGGCTTGAGCCTGAGGTCCCAGCGCAGCTCCTCGCAGGGCTGCGCTTTCTTCGTCTCTCCGCCCGCCCCCCGCAGACACGCCACACGCATTTCTGGAGCGCAGGGCTCCCCATCAGCTCCTGGGGAAGGAGACGCGTGTCCCCTGCACAGCCCCGCGCGCGGGCAGAAGATCTCCAGGGCTCGAGGAGCTCCTTCCTCAGCGGCATACGTGGTGCACACATGCACACACACGCCCACTCGTCCAACTGCAAAGCACACGCATGCACACACACACGCAGTCACATACGTGTGTGTGCAGTGCACTCACATGCGGTGCTCACATGCACACACGTGGCGCACACGTGATTGTACGTGCACTTATAACACAGAGACGCAGTCAGATGCATGCGTACATATTGCACACAAGCAAATGGTGCACACATGCATGTACACGTTCACACGCTCATGTTCTCATGCACATGTATGCAATGCGCAATCCACACATGTGGTACACATGTGCACGCAAGGCTCACACACAGTACACATGTGTGCAAATGCACATGCAGTATATGCAATGCACACTGGCATGGTGCACACATGCACACACATGCAACAGTACATGGCACAACTCACACACGTGCCAATGATATGCACAATGCACACACATGTACTCACACCTGCATACATGGTACACACTCAGAATTCATATCCATGTGATGCACTGCACACATTTGGTGCACACTCCCACATGTGTGTGCGTGCCACGCACAATGTACAGGTATGCACATGTGCATGCTCATACACGTGCACACATATGTACATGCAGTGCACTGTGCACCGTGCACACTCACACATATGCACACACTCACGCACAACCATCACGGAGAAACTGCAGGGCTCAAAACTGTCAACAGCTCACCCCGATTCCCTGTGCTATTTGGTGAGAAGGCAGCGTTGCCATGGCAACCTGCCCAGGCGCCGGACGGCCACCGCGGCTGTTGGCGGCAGGGGCAGTGCCTCGTGGCTCTCGCTCTGCTCGTCCACAGCCGCTGTCAGGCGCAGTTCTTGCTTCTCGACCTTTGTCATTGGCTCTGGTCACTGGAAAACCGCTGCCCTTAACCGGCTTTTATCCAAACCTGGGGCACACCCAACGAGGAAGCAGAGGGCCACCCCGAGGTGCGCAGGGCCTTCACTGGCCCTGGAGGTGGTCCCTGGCTGGAGCCACACCGGAGTCTGGGGGTGGCTGGGAGCAAATGCACCGGGGTCACCTCGGTGTCACGCGGCCCTTGCTGGGAGCAGGCAGGGCCGCAAGCCCCCCCAGAGCTGAGCTGGGGCACGCCCGGGGCCTCCTCGAGCTGTGGGGCCAATCTTCCCTGACACTGGGGCAGGACTGTGCTCTGGGGCCACGCTGCAGGGGCACAGCCACGACCAGCTGGAGGGGCGGCGGCTCCCCCGCAGCCGCCGGGCTCCCCACGCCCCTCGCCGCTGTGTGGTGGGAACTTCAGGCCAGGAAATGGAGGGACAGTGACCAGAAGAACTCCCATGGCTGGGGCCAGGGCAGCAGCGTGGCCGACCGGAGCGGGCAGGACCGCACGCCCACGCCAGTCCCCCGCGCCTCTCTCCAGCAGCCGGCACCCTTCTCCCCCAGACGTGGCTGGCGGGGGCCACCCGGCATCTCACCAGAGTCAGGCTTGAGTCCCTTGAGGCCATGCAGCCAGGGTGGTGCTCCAAGAGGCCCCCAGACACTGACCAGTGGCCAGCTGCGCCTGGCCCTGCTCCATCCTTGCTCTGGTGGGTGCCGAGAGCCCTGGAGAGCCGTCCTGCCACCCCACTCCCAGGGCTGCCCCCGACCATGTCAAGATCACACACTCACGCCCCATAGCAGATCCCGTCAAGGTCAGTGCCCGTGTCGGGTGCACAGATCAGCTAGGCAGCAGCTTCCCGGTCATGCCACGCGGGGCTCCCATGTGCTCTGCTCTGAGCAGGCCTGTGTCCTCCGCTGCTCCCCAACTTGGACACAGGATGGCTCCCCATGGGCAGGCATACAGGTGGCATGCAGGTGCGTGCAGGTGGGCATGCAGGTATGTGTGCAGGCGGGTGTGCAGGTGTGTGCAGGTGTGTGCGGGCGGGCATGCAGTTGTGTGTGCGCGGGCAGGTGCACAGGCGTGTGCAGGAGGGTGTGCAGGCGGGTGTGCGGTGCGTGCAGGTGTGTGCGGGCGGGCATTCAGGTGTGTGTGCAGGTGGGTGTGCGGATGTGCGCGAGGGCGGGTGCGCAGTCAGGCATGTGGGCATGTGGGTGTGTACGGGTGGGATGTGCGTGGGTGTGAGTGCGCTTGTGTGCAGGTGTGTGCAAGCTCACTGCCTTCTGCTTCAGGGTGAGCACACCCTGGGCTCACACTGCCTGGAGACCTGCCCCACGCACCCTCTGAAGGAGCGAGGAGGCCGTTCCCACCGCCGCGCCGCCTCCTCCACAGAGAACCTCGCAGAGCGGCGTGGGGCGCGGCCCCCTCATCCCGGGCCTCCGTCCTTCGCTCTCTGCCCAGGAATGACAAGCCGCCCGAGGCTATTTAAGACCATTGTGGCAGCTCCTCTCTCACGGGTGCCGCCTTTGCGGTTCATCAAACTGCTCCAGGACCCGCGCGTCTCCCCCTACGGCCCCGCGATTACCTGCTGTTCTCTCTCCCCCAGGGACACACAGGAGAGGGGAAGGCGCCTGGGGCTCGCCAAGCTGCACCGACAAGACCTGCCGCTGCCCTCGCCCGGCGCCTGCCACCCACGCCCACGCGGGCCCTGGGCCGTGCGCGGCGCCCACGGGGCCCGTCCTTCCGTAAGGGTCCTCGCTCCACGCCACGCGGAGCTCCTCCTCCCTTCTTGAGGCCGCCAGGTGTTCCCCTGCGCCTCAAGCCGCTCTGTTCCCGGGGGCGCGCCTATGTGCTCCCCACTTCTGCTGCTCCCGTGAGCAGGGTGTGCACCTGTGTTGTTGACACCCGCCTTCGATTCTCGGGGTCCTGGCCCAGAAGTGGGACGGCTGAGTCACGCAGTAATCCCTGTTTGAAGTTTCTGAGGAAACACCACCCTATCCCACGGTGGCTGCACCATTTTACCCCCTCCCCACCCCCAGATGTCACATGCCCGGGAGCACCTGCTGCTTTCCGGGCTCCCTCCAGCAGCCGTCCCAAGGCGGACCAGGTTGCGGTTTTCATTTGCATTTCCTAAAGGTTAGTGATGTCGAGCGTGTGCTAACTGGTGTGCTCATCTGTGCTAACTGTGGTGCTAACTGTGCTAACTGATCTGCTCATCTTCTCTTTTTAATATTTATTTAGTAGGAGAACTGGGGTGCAGGCCAGAGGTGCGGGGGGTGAGAGGATTCCCCAGAGACAGAGCGGGGAGCAGAACAGGCAGACGGACTGAAGACACTGCTGAGGGGAGCAGAGGGAGACAGGAGGGTCTGCTGCGCCCTGTGGGGAGCTCCCTGGCCGGGCATGGACTGAGGCCGCAGTGGGGACAGCCTGAGACTCCACCCCCAGGCCCCAGGGAGGCCCTTTGCGCTTCTTCTTTGGAGAAATGTCTATTCAAGTCCTTTACCATTTTTCAAATCAGGTTGTTTTATTGCTGTTGAGTTGCAGAAACTATTTATATATTCTGGATATTTGAAGTGCAAATATTTCTCCCGTTCTGGGGCTGCCTTTTTACTCTGTGGGTAGTGTCTTCTGAAGCTGGGGCTTTTTGTAATTTTCATGAGACCCAATTTGCCTTTTTTCTTTTGTTGCCTGTGCCTCTGGTGTCACAGCCAAGAAGCCGCGGCCAAGCTACATCCTGAAGTTTTTGCCCTGAGTTTTCTTCATGGAATCTTGTGCTTTTAGGTCTGACATTTAAGTCTTTGATCTCTTTTGAGTAAATCTTTGTGTGTGGTGTGACACCAGCGTCCAATTTCATCCTCTTGCACACAGGCATCCATCCCAGCACCACTGGTTGAATTTTATGCAATATATAAAGTCCTTTGTTATTGTGAACACTTTCCACGAGAGCCTGTTTTCTCTGCTGCTCGTGCACCTGTGCTGCTGTCCACTGCTGGCCACCCGCAGGCGCCCTCTCATTGTCCTTCCACTGCTACCTGTGCGCCTTTGGATGGTGAGTCGGCAACAGCATATAGTTGGGATTGGGTGTGTGTGTTTTTAAGGATTTATTTATTTATACAAGAGCTGGGGTACAGGCCAGATGTGCGGGGGGGTGAGAGGACTCACCAGAGACAGAGCGGGGAGCAGAACAGGCAGACTGACTGAAGACACTGCTGAGGGGAGCAGTGAGGAGACAGGGGAGGTCTGCTGCGCCATGGGGGTATCTCCCTCTCCCAGGGGAGGATCGAACCCTCGCTGCAGAGGCTGCAGACAGCTTCACAGCGCAGCACTCAACCCTCTGCGTCACCAGGGAGGCCGGGGATTGTATTTTTAATTATTTTGCCAATCTCTGACTTTTGACTGGACAATTTTGACCCTTTATGTTTAACATAGTTGGGGTCGGGGGGCCTTGCTTCTGGCCTGTGCTGTTTGTTCCCTACACGGTAGAGTTTTGGTCCCTCATTTCCCATATTCCCCGTTTCTTCCATGTTTTGTTGCGGTAAAATGTTTAAATTCTTTCTTAATTTCCTTGTGTATATATTCGATAGTTCTCGCCTTTTTTGGTTATTACGGGGATTACATTTACGATCTTCGAGTTACAGCGCTCTGACTTCCATTTACAGAAACTCAACTTCAATAACCAGAATCCTGTTCCTCCGCAGCTCCACTGCCCCCCTTTCAGCTGCTGATGTCCTAAAATTGCATCTTTATACACTGTGCACGCAAAAACATAAACTAACAATTCTTTTAAATGCATTAGTCTCCCAAATTATATGAAAAACAAGACTTGGAGTGACAAACTAGCACTACAGTAAACTGGCTTTTCCACTAATCATTTTCTCCTTTCTTTGTACATGGATTTCCAGATGTGAGCTCCGGTGAACAGCCTGAGATGATTTTTGCACGTGGTTAGACACAACCTGGTAAATCCTTTGTGAACAGACATTCCACGGACAGCCCCCCGTCTGTCTGACGACGACTAGAGTCCCCCCATGTGAACGGAGCTCCCACTCTCTCAGTGGTCAGTGGGGGGTGCCATGTGCTGAGCCACCAGGTACTCGTGCCTCTGCACCAACATCCTGAAGCAGGGCCGAGCACATCCGTCAGAATGTTCACAGCTCGTAATTGCAGATATAATTAAAGCGCAGAGTCTTTCCCAAGGTAACAAGTAATCATCTTTCACAAAATTATATTCTTCTAAAACAGGGCCCCAAGGTGCCCACTTGCCATTTGTGCCTTCAGCACACCTACTCCCAGCAGCCAGATTCACGCTGGCTGGTGAACTCTGCAAAACAAAGATAAAACCCCCCTGCCACTTCCCTGCCACTGCGAGCTGCGAGAGGACCGGGGCCTGGCCCGGGGGCCGCGCCTCTGGGCTGACCGCGCAGCGTGGACACCTGCCTCTGATTCCATCTCCTGCAACTTCCAGCCATTCGCGCAGAGCCGCGCTTGCGTGGGCTCCTTCAGCCGCCTCGACTCCTCTCCCATCCAGCCTCCGCCACGGCCACCGCATGGGCAGAGACGCAACACTCTTCTGCAACCCAATTAACTCGATGCGGCTCTGCCCTGTCACGCTCCCCTCGTGACGGGCGCCTTGTTCACCTCGTCCACCTCAGCCTCTTCCAGACGTATCCAGGTGCCATCTGACGCGGAGAGATAATTGCAGGTGGAAAGAGGGGGCGTCCCCTCGCCACCCCGCATCTCTGTCAGTCAAGCTGATGTGCGCTCTCGTGGGTGCTGCTGCCACATCGGGACACGCGTCAGGAGGCTGCCAGGGAGACGCGGCCCTTGTCAAGGCACACCCGGGGCCTCCTGCCGCACCGCGGGGGTCACCACAGCCTCGGCTGCGGCTCCTCCAGGTCACTTCAGGGTCTACGGCAGCTGAAGGGAGGGTCGGGAGAGCCAGGCAAGCAGGAGGCCTCTCAGGCCCGGCGCTGAGGCTGACCGTCCGCAGCGCCTCAGGGCCAGGCGGCTGCCTCGCCTGGTGCTGTGTCCCCGCTGTGGGTCTGCATAAGCACCAGACTCCCCACCCTGTGTCCCCCAGACCGCACATGGGAGTCAGGGACACTGGGCAACCCCGGGTCTCCCACCCCTCAGCGCCCCTCCGCGCGCCACGCACGACGGCCCGCTCCCGACATGCTCCCCAAAGCAGAGGCTGTGGCGGCCGCGAAGACACCGTCTGCCCAGCGGCCACGCGCAGCAGGGCCCCGGCCCCGGCCCCGGCCGGCGTCTAAAGGAGACGGGGGCTGCTGAAAGCCAGGGGCACTTCCCTCTCGTGCGGCTCGGGGCTGGGGGTGCCAAGGCGGCAGAGCGGGGGTGGGGGGTCTGGCGTCTGACCTCAGCAGGCATCGGAGCCGCGGGAAGCGGCCGCGGTGGAACAACACGCCCGGCCGCGGACCAACGGGCAGCGCCGGCTCAGCAGACCCGCCTGTGCGGCCTGCGGGGCGGCCACGGAAACTCACTCTCCTCCCCAGGCGCGGGGGGCCCAGGGCAGGTGCGGCAGGCGCTCCCCGGAGAGACCCCGGCCCGGCGCCGCCCCCGCGTGTCTGCCCGGCTCGCCCGTGTCCGGGTGGGGCCGCCCTCTCCACGGCTCCTCGCAGCCACACCAGCGAGCCCGCCCCGGCGCTGGCCCTGGGCTCCGGTCTGGGTTCCCAGGACACGGCCCGCCCGCAGCAGGGCAGGACCGGGGACGCCAGACACAGCAGAGCCTCTCCGACCCCGGCCCCGCGTCTCCGCCCTCAAGCCGCGCCACCCTCAGGCTCCCCCCACGTCCCGGGGTTCCACACCGGCCCTTCCCCGGCGGCCAGGACCGTGGCCAGCCCTCTCCGGGATGGTCCGGGGAAACTTCGACTTGAGACGCGGGCGGACCCACCCCAGGGCAGCCCCCCAGAGTCTGGTGAGGTTTCCTGACATGGGTGACCCGGCCGCAGACACCTGCGCAGCCTCCGTCCCCACGGCCTGTTCGGCGTCATTCCCCTGCGGCCTGGGCGGCTGCTGCTGCTGCTGCGGGGGCCCCGCCCTGGGGCAGGCTGGCAGGGAGCGAGAGGCACAGACGGCTGCCCACTGGGGCCGGAGGGCAGCCCTCAGGAGCGCGCCCCTGGGGAGCCCGGCCCCGCACTCACGCAGAACGAGGCTGCACCGGCCCCCGCGTGCCCGGCAGGGCCGTAGGAAAGCACCCCGGGGCGGTGGTCACGGAGGGGGGTGCTCGCCGAGAGGGCAGCAAGGAGCCCAGGGGGGCGCCGGCGCAGCTGCAGGCAGGCGGCGCGGCGGGGGGCGGGGTGGGGTGGGGGGGGCGACCCCTCCCTCCACGGCTTCCTGGCGGCCGCAGGATCCGAGGAGGATCGACCTCCTGGACGAGAAGCTGAGGCACGGACAGCGCTGCCGGCCAGGGGCACCGCGGCCCCCAGAGCCCCGCGTGTGGGGCCCTCGCCGGCGCCCAGCCCTGCCCCGTGCCGGGGAGCCGCGCCAGCCGGTGCCGGGGAAACGGAAGGGCCGAGGGCTCGGGGAAGGGCCCGGGCAGCCAGGAGCCCTCTCCGGCCGCGGGAGGACGGCGCAGAGGCCCTGGGGTGACCCGCCCGGACCGTGTCCAGGCAGCCCGCGGATCCGCCGCTCTCCCCGAGTCGCTCGCAGCCTCACACGGCCCTGGTCTTCGGGCTTCCCTCTCGGGCTCGGGTTTCGGGCCCCAAGTCCAACAGGCGGGGGCAGGCGGCGGCGGCGCTGACCTGAGGCCCTGGGCTCGCCTGGACCCGGCCCCTGGCCTGCCACGGCGCGGCTCCGCGCGGCACCTCGGGCTCCGGGCTCCCGCGCCAACAGCAGGGGAGATGGGTAGGGGTACCCCACAGCCCCCCAACAGCGCCCCGAAGCGCCTCCTGCTCGCAAGGACCAGAAGAGAAGGGGAGTGGCCCGCGGCCGGGCCGGGCCTGCCAGGCGGCGCTGCCTGGAGCCACACTGACCCCTGGCGGCCCGGCCTTCCCTCCCGAGGCGCCGCAGGGACCCTCTTGGGGGGGGGGCGCGGAAACCCCGACACAGCCCAGGAACACCTTCCGCTGCTGACGAGCCAGGGAACAAGCATGTTCATCCCACGCGTGACGGTGGCTCAGAGCAGCTCCTCACCTGCGGGGCTTTCCGGGTTTCAGACAGAGGCGGCGAAAGAGAGACGCGCTCCAGGCATCTGCAGAAGCTGCCCTCTGCAGCCTCGCCGCGCTGGGGGGGCTGGGCTGGGGCCATGCTGGGGTTAGGGGTCGGGGTTGGGGCTGGGTTGGGCTGGGCTGGGCTGAGGCTGGGCTGGGGCAGGGCTGGGGCAGGGCAGGGGCAGGGGCTAAGGCCAGGCCGGGGTTAGGGGTCAGGGTGGGCTCCAGCAGGGGCGGGGGCTAGGCAGGGGGTTGGGGCTGGCCTGGACCAGAGAAGGTGCGTGGGGTGGGGGCGCCCCCACAGGCACAGCTGGGCGCAGGGGCTGAGGCCCGCAGCTCTGACGCCCTGGGGAGCCCATGGCGGGACACGGCCGCCCGCCGGAGAGACGGTGCCTGGCGAGGGGCGACCCAGCAGGAGTTGCCGAGCTGTGCCGCTGCCGCAGTGCCCACGGCCGCGCTGCTCCGGACAGTGGAGGGTGGAGGGCGGTGTGCGCCCATCGGGCTCCGAGCCCAGGCAGCCCCCGCGAGGCCCCCACCCGGCCAGGGCCTCGTGCCTGGACGGCGGCCCCTGTAGCGCCCTGGCCGGCCCCGCGGTGGTCGGGCAGGTGCGGTGGGAGGCCCGGGGCTGGGAGGGCAGGCAGCCGCCCTGCGCCTGCAGCGCGGCCCACTCAGAGGGCGAGGCCGGGTCCTGCCCCGCGCAGGACGCAGGGCACTGGTGCCCGCCCACCCGCCCGCAGGGCGCCCCGGCAGTGGGCATCTCAGAAGCGAGTGCAGAGCCGAGGGGCATGCGGACGCCCCCCAGGTCGCAGCGCGGGGCCGCAGCTTGGCCTGGCGCCGAGCGGGGCCTGCTCTCCAGAGCGCCCCAACCGGACAGAGGCGCCCCCCGTGCCTCCCGCACCCGGCCGGGCAGGCTCTGGCGGAGACAAAGCCGAGGAGGCCTCGGGGCCTCGCGGGGGGCGGCAGGCCCTGGGCGGGCCGGCGTGTCCTCCGGGCGGGCCGAACCACTCCAGGTCGCCGTCGCCCGCTGGCCCGGCCGACAGACCAGCCTCCACGTGCCCGGAGAGCTGCGCCGGCCGAGCAGGCCCAGGGAGGGCAGCGGGGAGGGCCGCGAGGCGCTGGGCGCCGGCGAGGGGCGGACTCGGGCATCCAGGCCGCCCCGCGGGCTCAGACCCAGACACGGGGGGCCGAGGCCGCCCCAGCCCCTGCCCCCAGGGCGACGGTCAGCCACGCGCTGCCGCCAAACCACCCCGACCCCCCCCCCACGCCGGCTGCGCTGCGGTGAGCCGCCCCCCAGCAGCCCGCGGGCACGTCCGGGGCCGTCCGGGGCCGGGCGGGGCAGGGCCCGGCGGCCGCAGAAGCCGGACGTCTCCTCATGTCCAGGGGCCAGAGGACAGACTGTCTCGCGGCCTGTCTGCGTGCGGCCCTCGAGGGTGGACCTGATGTGAGGGATCCCGTCTTCTGCGAAAGGTTTCAAATGATGCCTCCAGAGCCGGGTCTTCACCCGCTGAGGACACGTCCCGGGGTGAGTCGGCGGCGCCCTGAGACTCTCCTGGACGTCGGCTCCCGTCTTGCTTTACAAAGCTCCCTCCCAAATTACCAAGGATCCCCCCAGCGTTCCTCTAGGGCTTACAGAATCCCATCATTCCTTAGCAAGTCTTCCAGCCATCGGGACTTTATTTCGGGGTGAGGAGTTGGGGAGGGGTCCGGCTATAGAGTTCCTAAGCGTCTGGCCAGTTGTCCCCAAACAGTACCGAGTAGCGTAACGTGTCGTCATCACCACACACCAGACGCCCCTGCGCGCTGGGTCTGTTCCTGGTCTCTTCTCTCCTCCCGCGCTGTCTGTCCATCTGTCTGTCCCGGCAGGCGCAGGGCACCCCGCAGCACGCAGGGAGACTGGCCAGCACCAGCCTTGTCTTCCCAACTTTGCTGTTCAGCCTCATCGAATTCTCCACACGGCGTTTAAAACCACTTTCCTTTCAAAGGCGACGTTCCTGTTGTTCTGACGGCTTCCCCACGAGGCCGGCAGGGAGGGGGACGTAACACATTAAACCCTGCGACCCCCAGTGCTGCCGGCCCAGGCACCTGAGGGGGGCTGCGATGTCCAGTCTTCCGGCCATTCTGCAGGCCCCGTCCTCACACCACATCTCCCTCCAGGGCCGCAAACTCTCCACCTCAAGAACCCCTCGGTGCTGGCTCCGCCGGGCAGCGAGCGATCCGTTTCCCCAACCGCTGATAGGGTGACGCTGCCCCCGACCGCTGTCTTCTCAGGTGGTCTTTCCCCGAGCACAGTTTCACAAGAGCAGTTGTTTTCTTCCAGCTCTTCCAAGGTCTCTGTCATGCTGTCCGGCTGCCCCCAGCTCCGCTGCTGTCAGCTCTCCCTGGAAGAGGACCGGCCAGCGTCCGGCAGCCGCGTGTGCGAGCTGCGAGCTCTGAGCGTGGGAGCAGCGGCCAGTACTCTGGGGTGTGGGGGGCAGCTGGCGAAGGCATCTTCACGGCAACCCCGCATCCAGTGAGTCCAGCGCTGGGCCCAGGGCGCAGCGGCAGGGAGGAGGAGAGCGGGTGGCGAGGGTCGAGGATGTCGGGGAGCCCCCACACAACCCCACTACAGCCTGGGGTGAGGCCCCCTCTCTGGCCCGTCAGGCCGTGGGCCTGTGTCATGCTGTCCGGGGAGCTGGTGGAGCCGCCTGCTGTGCTGGGCCCGTCTTGCGTCATCCGCCTGGGGTGGAGTTTGGCCGGGTGGCCCCTCGGTGCTGTGCCTGGGGTGTGGCTGTCGCGTGCGCAGGGTGGTGCTGTGAGGTGGTGGTAGGGTGCGGGCTGTTTTGGGCCGTGCCAGCGCCAGGGGTGTGTGCGCGCGGTGCCGTGCTGCAAGCGTGTGTTGTGCCATGAACAACTGCTCACATTCTGGGGTCCCTGGCCCCACTGGAGAAACACCCGCTGTTCTGGCCGCCAGCCAGGACAGGGCAGCACCGCTGCGCTCCGCCCAGGACCGCAGGAGACTTCCCGCAGGCTGCGGACCGGGAGGCGAGGGGGCCTCCGGGGTGCTTTCAGCCTGTGCTCTGGGCCATGATCTCCCGAGGACGCGGAACTGGGGCACCCGGACCAGGCGCCTCCCGGAGACAGCCTTCCCAAGACGTCCCCCTAGACGGCCCCCCACGGCCTCCCTGAGACGACCCCCTCCCCCGCCTCCCCTAGATGGCCCCCCAGACGGCCTCCCCGAGATGCCTTCCCCCCACGGCCTCCCCGAGACGCCCTCCCCAGACGCCCCCCAAACAGCCTCCCCTAGATGGCCCCCCAGATGGCCTCCCCTAGATGGGCCCCCACGGCCTCTCCGAGATGCCCCCCCTTCGTCTCCCTGGAGACAGCCTCCCCTAAATGGCCCTCCAGACGGGCCCCCTCGGATGCCTCCCCACCATGGCACCCCCGGAGATGGCCTCCCCAAGACGCGCCACGTGCCTGGACATATCTGCGCATGCTCGGGCTGGACACGCCCACACCCGGGCTGGACACGCCCACACCCGGGCTGGACACGCCCACGCCCGGCTGGACACGCCCATGCCTGGCTGGACACGCCCACACCCAGCTAGACACGCCCACGCCCGGCTGGACACGCCCACACCCAGCTAGACACGCCTACGCCCGGCTGGACACGCCCACGCCTGGCTGGACACGCCCACGCCCGGCTAGACACGCCCACGCCCGGCTGGACACGCCCGGCTGGACACGCCCACGCCCGGCTGGACACGCCCACGCCCGGCTGGACACGCCCACGCCCGGCTGGACACGCCCACGCCCGGCTGGACACGCCCGGCCCGCTAGGAGCGTCCGCCCGTCGCCCGGGTCATCCTCCTCCTTCCTCGGGAGCCCCTCGGGGTCCCGGCCGGGGCCGCCCCGGGGCGCGACAGGAGGAGGCCAGCGCGAGCCGGGCCCTCGGGGGCCCCACGGCCGAGGTCCCCAGGCCCGCCCGGGCCGCGGGCCACGGAGGGGGGGACGGAGCCGGGCCGCGGGGCTCGCGGGGTTCGGGTGGGGGCGGGGGGCGGGGGCGGGGGGGCGCCCCCCGCCCGCCCTGCCCCACGGCCGTCCGGACGGGCCTGCCCGGCGCTGCCGCCCCGCGCCACAGCCCGCCGGGGCCGCGCCCGCGAGTCGTCCCCGCAGCCCGGCGAGCGCGGGGGAGCCGGGCCCGCCGCTGCCGCCGCCCACCCGCGCGCAGCCCCGCCCGCCCGGCCCCCCGGCCCGCAGCGCGGCGGCCTCCCCGGCGACGGCCACTGGCCTCCCGCCGCGGCGCCCGACCCGCCCGGGGGCGAGGACGGGCGCAGAGGCGGCCCCAGCCCCTGCGGGCAGCCGGGGGCTGGAAACGGCGCCCCGAGTCTCCCCGCGGGAAGCTGGAAGCCGGCGCCCCACGCTGCTGCCCCCCTCACGCCTCCGGCCGGCCCGGCCCGACCTCCGGACCCGAGGACGGCGCGTGTCCTGCGGTCACTGGGCCCGACGCGCCGGGGTTTCGCCTCCGGAACCGACGCCGCCAAGCCAGGCCCCCGCCGCCCGGCCCGCCCGCCCGCTCGCAGGGTAGGTGGACACCAGAGGGGACGGCCGGGGTCTCCAGCACCCGGCAAGTCCCGACCCCGCGGCCTGCTGAGAAGGAGCCGTGAAAACACGTGAAAACCCGAGACCGCCGTCGGGTAAGTGGAAGTCGTGGGGTTTCTCGCCCGCCCACGTCAGCACCTCTGGGGACACCTGTGCTCGGACATGCAGGCCTGACGGCCCGGAGCGTGGCTGCGGCCCTGGCGCAGGTGGCACGGAGACGAGAGACGTGCGTGTCAGGGCGGCGGGGAGCAGCGGGGGGCAGGGAAGAGCCACGAGAGAGGCAGGGAGCCCAGAGAGAGCAAGACTGCCGGGCGCTGGGAGGCCCCAGCCTCTGCCGCCCCCGCCCCGCGCCTGGATGCCTCACGGCGGATGGTGTGGAAAGATCATGAAAGGCCTGAAAAAAGCCACTGGGGCGCCAGGACCCTCCTTTACGGTCCGCCCGACCCATGGAGAACCTGCCCAGCCTGCTGGCCCTGCGCCCCCAGCCAGGAAGCCACGCTTGGTTTGAACTGACCGTCTCGGCGCCTGCATGTCCACAGCAGGCAGGCCAGGCCCTCACCTTCCCACGCTGGCCAGGCAGGCTCCTCCTCGGACACCGCTGGGACCTGTCCTGTGATCGCCTGGGGCCTGGACCCCAAGGAGGCACAGCGGGGCCTCCCTCTGCCGCGAGAGGGGCTTCCCAGAGCATCCACGGAGCGGGGCTTCACCTGGGAGAGGTGCCCAGTGGGTGTGGGAAGGACGGGGCTCTCATCCACTCTGGCCACCATCCGGGTGGTCACCTGTCCAGCCAGCTGCCCATCAACAGACGGGCCTCTGGCGTGGGATCTGCACCTTCACCCAAAAACCGATCAAGAATCAGATGGAGGGGCCTCCCCGGTGGCGCAGCAGGTTGAGCGCAGCGCTGTGGAGCTGTCCGCAGCCTCTGCAGCGCGGGTTCCTTCCCAGCCGGCCAGGGAGCTCCCCACAGGGCGCAGCAGACCCCTCCTGCCTCCCCGCTGCTCCCCTCAGCAGTGTCTTCAGTCCGTCTGCCTGTTCTGCTCCCCGCTGTGTCTCTGGGGAGTCCTCTCACCCTCCCATGCCTCGGGCCTACACCCCAGCTCTTGTATTAAAAATAAATAAATCTTAAAAAAAAAAAAAGAATCGGATGGAGGTGGAAGGGCTGGGCTGCACCCACAGAAACTGCACTAACTGCCCCCATAAAAGCTCAAAAACAGGTGTTTTGGGTTTACCCCAGACCCAGTATCATCTGTCTTCAAAGTCAGCGATTTTGGAGAGTTAATTTGCCCAATTGCAAGTCAACTGGAAACCGGGGAGAGAGAAAAAGCAAAGCTGGAGCGTGTCCACAGATGCCCGCGGGGCGCTGCACACACGCCAGGCCCGCTCGTCCTCCTGGGCCGTGGCCTCCGCCCTGGTGGGTGGACAGCAGGTGCCAGTCCTGGGAGGGAGGCGCCCGGCCCTGGGGACAAGGCCTGGCTTGCACCCACCCGGAGCGAGACTCGCCCACTCCTGAGAAGGCTCCAGCCGCTGCCTTCCCATTCACACAGGCGATTAGCGCTGCCTCCCGCCGCCTCACTCGGTAATTAATTTCCGATCCCTTTAAGGTTTGACTAATTGGAATTTGGGGAAGGAAGCAGAGCTGTGCCGTCTCGCCCGGTGCCCTCGGCCCCCCCGCAAGGAGGGACACATGGCGGGAGTGGCCGCCTGCACCGCTCAGGCGCTGCTGCCTGTGCCCTGGACAGGCCCAAGGCGCGCCTGTCACCTCCACCGGGGTGAGACCAGGTGTCGTGGGGAGACACCCACTTCTCAGTCTGTGAATTTCCACACTGCTCGTGTTTAGTAACGACAGAGCCACACGTTATTCGTACAACTCGCTCTTCGCAAGCTTGAGAACAGCTGGGAAAACGTCAGCGACTCACACCTCCCCTTTGCACTGTCCGGTTCTGTGACCCACACCGGGGTGGCCTCGCCCCACCAGGCTGCCCCAGTACCCGGAGCCGCCCGGCCCCCCGGGCGGGGAGGCGACTGGGCTGTGCCAGCCCCTGCGGGGAGGCGACTGGGCTGTGCCTCGCCTTGAGGTCACTTGTATGTGTCCCTCACTCTTTTCTATGTCCAGGCCTTGTAAGTCATAGTTTGGAAAGTACAATGACTTTTCTTATTAGAAATCCCCCGAGCAGGGTAACCCGGCGCACCGCACAACTCCGCTCCCCGGGGCCTTGGGCCTTCCTCCTCTCACGCCTCATCCTTTCCTCCAACCTGCCCGTGGCACTGATGATCCCGTGTGTCCAGTGACACGCTGGCCCTTAAACACAACGGGGACCCCGGGCTGCAGGGCTCACGTGCGCGGGGTGCGCACCAGACGCAGGGCTGCCGGGAACACGGGCCGGGGCGGTGGGGGAGGGAGTCGAACGGCCAGCCGGGAGGATGCCCGGAAGGGAGGCTTTGGCATCGCCTCTGGTGCTGCAGGCATCAGCCGGAAGGCGGCCAATGGAGGGCGACCAGGGCGCGTGGGGGCAAGGCGCCGGCACGGCTCACTGGTGACACACGCACCGTGGCTCCTAAAACACGGGGGTCCAACTTCCTACCCTTCAAACGACTGTTCTGTCTTAAGCCGACTGACGGAAGGACCCGCGCTGCCGACGCAAACGGAACGTGCCGATTCTCTATTAAAGCAAAGAGGAAACAAATCTTTGGAAGCTCAGTAACGTGTGAATTTCTAGATCCCGTGTGGATCTCAACGAGGGGCCCCGGCCACCACGCAGCCGCTCCAGATACACTCGCCTGGACACGCGTCCCCCGTCCCCCTCGCCTGGCCAGGCCAGGCCGCCTCTGGCTGCACACGCGAACCAGGAGGCCTTGTCGCAGAGGCCAGGGTCAGGCACCACCGGGCCTGCAATGCTTCCTGCGCCCCGGCAGGCAGCGCCTGCGGCCGGGGTCCTGGGACGAGGCCAGGGCACGGGCACCAGCCCACCCTCCAGGCTCCAGGGGGCACGGTCTCCCGCGTGCAGCGCCCCATGGAGAGGCCAGGGGCACCCCCAGCCCAGCCCCACTGGAAGGGCAGCGCCATCAGAAGGTGGACGCTCACGAGGAGAGGGACCCAGCACTGTGGACACAAGGAGAACCAGGCCGCCCCGACCCCGGCACATAGCCCTTGAGAACAGCAACCACATGGGCCGCAAAAGGCCCCGCGGGCAAAAGCTCGTCTCCCAGGGCAGGAGTTTTCCGAAGAAACCTTCGCCTCCAGCCGGCCGAGCAGCCGAGACCACCAGCGGCCTTGGGTTCCCCGCGGAGCGGCCCTCAAGGCCCGAGGCGGGTGGGCAGGGGCACACGGGCCCACGCCGGCGGGAGGGGACGCACTCACCATCCACACAGGTCTCAGGCGGTCTGCAAAGTCCATCCTCAAACAGGCAGCCTGGGCGGGAAGAGAAGGGAGAGTCAGGGCCGGAGCGTCGTGGGTCCCCCGCCGCGGCCCCCAAGCCTCGCAGGCAGGTCCGGCTGGGCCGGTGGAGCTGGACAGTGGGACGCGGCCCCCCTCTCCCAGGGGTGGACGCTGTGTGGGCTGGCGGCTGGGGGAGGCCTCGGAGTGCCGAGGCCCCGGGCCGGTAGTCGCGCCCTCTCTGGAGGGAGGACAGCCGAGGAGCCGGACACCGCTGAGCGCGCCGCCTGCCTCGCTCGCTTTCCCCAGCGGACACGTGTTCACCCCCAAGGCCCCAGGGGTCTCCCCTGGGGGACTGGCAGGTTAGTCCTGCGGGCGTCCACGGCAGCACCGCCAGTTCTCAGGCCCGGGCCCCAAGTCGGTTCTCACGTCGTCCTCCCCGGGGCTCCGAGGCTCCTCCCGGGTGCAGACAGCGCTCGGGTGGGGGGACGGGCGAAAGGACGCCTTGCGGGCAGCCCTTAATCAGAGACTCCGCCCAGGGTGAGGCCTCCCACAGCCACTGTCCTCGGTGTCCTCGAGCTGACCCTCCATCCCCGACTCGGGGTGAGGGACCCCGGCCGGGCCGGGGTCCCGGAGCCAGGCCCTGACCTGCGCAGCGGGAAGAAGCCGCCCCGAGCAGGAGCCCCGGGCCCTGCTGTCCACTCTGAGGGCCGCCTTCCTCCCTGCACCCCAGGGAGACGCCCCCAGGAGGGGGGCTCAGCCGGCCTGAGGGGGAGCCAGGCAGGGTCCCCCCTCCCGGCCCGCGCCCCACGCTCTCCCTCCCGGCGCCCCCCAGGCTTCCCCCACCCGGCGCGCCCAGCTCACGCGCACCCCACGCCTGTCCCGCGCAGCGCGCCCCCCGCACCGCCGCGGGCGCCCAGCGGGGACAGCGCAAGGGGCGCACGAGCCCCACTTGGACCCCTGGCGAGGAGGCGACCGGCGCCGCCCCCGGGACGCCCGGGGGCCCCAAGGCCAGGCCGGGTGCGGCGGGGGAGGGGGGCGGGGTGAGGCGGGGGGGGGGGGGTCGGGGACGGCGGGGGGCGGGGCTTGGCGGGGGGCGGGGCCTGCCCCCCGCGAGGCCCCCCGCGTCCCGGGCAGCGCCCGCACAGCCCGGCAGAGGCCCGCGCGCCCCGGGGGCGCCGACGGCCAGCGTGGCCAGCAGGAGGCGCCGCCGCCCCAGCCCCGGCCGCACCCCGAGGCGACCCCACCCCGAGGTCGGCCGAGCCAGCGGGGGCGGGGCGGCCCCCCGCGAACAAGGCCCCGTGGGGGCTCGTGGAGGCTGCGGGCGGCTCCCGGCGGCTCCCGTGGGCGTCTGCGCGCCGGCTGGACGCGCCCTGGACACGGCCGCGCGCCCCACGCCCGCCGCACGCGCCCCGCCCCGGGGCCTGGGAGCGGGGCCCCTCACCCCGCCGGCCGCCCGCCCGCCCGCCCGCGCGCCCCGGCCCGTCGCCCGCTCAGGCGCGGCGTCCCGGCCCGGCCGGGCATCGCGCTGCCCCTGGCGTGGACACAGCCCGGCCGGCGGCCCCGCCCGCGTTCCCCGGCCCCGAGGGGCGCCGCGCGGGCCCGGGAAGGGCGCGCCGGGCTGTCCCTGGAGCGGCCGCGGCTCCCGGGCCAGGGGCGCCCCGGACTCCCCGCAGGAGACGCCGGGAAGCTCGACGGCGGCCCCGCGGGGCCCAGAGCCGCGGGCGGCGGGGGCAGCCTGGGCCGGGGCGTCGCGGCCCGGGAGGGCACGTGCGGTCTCGCCCAGGGAGGCGCCGGGCCCGGGGGGAGGGAGCGGCCGCGGCAGAGTGGACGGCAGGGAAGCCGGGCGGGGGCGGGGCGCTCCCGCTGGCCCCTGGCCTCAGGGCCGGCCGCGCTGCCCGGGTCCGGGTCGGGGGAGGACGCAGGAAGACGGGCCCCTCCCGCGGGAGTGAGCCTCGTGGACCCTCTGCGTGCGCCGGCAGCGGGGTGGGGTGTTCGTCCCTGCCAGCGCGCGCGGGGACCCCCAGGCAGGCCCCCCTTTTATATGGGGGCTGCCCTGGCACAGGAGAGCCACCGGACCGCGGGTGGGCCGGCGCCATGCGGACTCGGGGAGCCGGCCAGCTGCGCGGCAGGACTCTCAGCGCCTCCCGCTGGGGCCCAGGTTTCCCAAGGGGGCCCGAGCCGCCAGCCAAGGGCAGGCCCTCCCCAGCACCCCGCGGGGCCGCCGCCAGGCGGCAGGGCGGGAGCGGGAGGGGCCGGACCCTGGGTCTCTGCTTCTCCACCTTAAGCAGCCAGTGGCCTCTCAGGAGGGGCTGTGGGGCCCACGCGAGTTTCTGGCGGGGGCAGGGAGCCCCAGACACGGCATTTGGAGCAGGCCCTGTCCCCACACCGCCGGTCGGGGGCCTCTCCAGGGGTGCTCAGTGGGAGCCGGCGGGGGTGGGCGCTGGTCAAGGGTGCCCGGGGCCCCACACCACAGTGCCCGCCAGCCCTCGGGGCCAAATGTGCACTGGAAGCCAGAGGCTGGAGGACGTCCTGCAGGCGCTGGGTCTGGCCCCTCTGTCCGGCCGCTCCCGCAGGACTTCCACGGCATGCTGGGCAGCTGCGTCCACCAGTGACGCCCACTTTCTGAGCCCGACACGCTGACCAGACGAACCCAACAGTTTCGGCGACGCTGTTCTTCGCCCAGACGTGGGGAGAGGGGCCCAAAGGAGGGCCCACGGCCCTGGTGGGGGGCAGGAGAGGTTCCCAGCAGGAGCCGGGCTGCCCACGCTGGGGTCACCCCACAAAGCATGACCTGCAAGGCAAACGGTTCTAGGCTGACCGGGCCACGAGGCCGCGCTTGCTTGGCCGGCCAGCGAGGCCACACAGAGGGGACGCCCGGTTACTTATGCCCATCTTGGAGACGCTTCATCGTATAAAAGCCGCGAGAAATGAGAAAATGCAGAAAATCCACAAGGAGCAAAGTCCGGCGCCAGTTGCCCCCCAGCCACAGACAGCGCCTGTTAATTTGTGGTTTTCCATCGTCTTTCCGTACGTGTTTTAAAGAGCTGGGCTCACACACGCCCCATTTTATGACCTGCGCATTTAGTTGTAATATCTTGCAATTTCCTGCCCTTGATATTTCTCATCACGGTGAATCTTAATCACTGCATGATAATTAACCGCGCGCACGTGACCTGCTCAGCCAAGTTCCTCTGAAATAACCTTAAGTGGTTTCCGCACTGCAAATAAGGCTAAAATCTTGGGTCTCCACGGCAAGGTCTTGGGAATATCTCGGATTTTCCCCCACGTGGGATAAATCCCCACAAAGGAATGTCACAGGCAAGAGCGCCCGCCTTAGAGATGTTCTCACGGACCCCGCGGGCGTGTTACTTTGTGGAGGATAAAGTGCCGCCCCACCCCCACCCCCAGGCGTCGCTGGGAGAATCTGGGACACCCAGCAGCTGCGCCGCGCCGTGGGGTGGACACCCCTCTTCTCCCCAGCGCCGGGCTACAGCCTGCACCAGCACCAGCCACAAAACTCACAGCAGACAAAACCACGAGCCAGGACGCCTCTGGCCGAAGACGCATCAGCCCCAAGGCCGCCTTGCGGACGAGCTCCACAACCCGTCCCCAGGCAGCCAGGCGTCCGATTACGAGTGGATGCCCGAGCATCACCCAGCGCACCCCCTGGCCACCGAGAAACGTGAGGGACAGTGGGCACCTGCCCACGTCCCAAACACTAACAGAAGCTGGGAAGCTCAGGCGCAGGCACAGCTGACGTGCCCGTGTGCGCTCCCGCCTCCGCGCCCGGCCTGGGCAGTCCACTAAGCCTGGCCACAGGCATCTGTGTGTGTATGGACGGAGCGCCCGGCCTGGCCCAGCCCGGGGCTGGGTGAGCCGGGAGCCAGCAGGCATGCCGCGCAGCTGCCCACAGTGCTGCAGGGCCCACCAGCCACTCGTGGGGCCGGCGGAGCACGGGCTGACCGGCCGTGTGGAACATCAGGCCCTCCAGGGATGGGGGGAGGGGGGCAGGCGGGGGACACTGCCCGTGGCGCCGTTGCCCAGAGCAAGCTCCCCAGGATAATTTGGAGCACCCTCCCGGGGAGCGGGTGCGCTTCCGCTTCTGCCGAGGAGAGGTGCTGGATGCCTCTGCGGCCCTGGGGGCAGCCCCGGCGGCTCCAAGTGCAGGGGATGAGGATTGGGGGGGGGCAGCTGGCAACAGGGAGCCTTGACCCTGCTCTGTGAGGCCCAGCCAGGCTGCCCTGAGGGGGCACTCGCCAGTCAGCGCCCTTCCCTGCAAGAACCGTGTGGGGGTCCAAAGGAACCGAACATTCCGGATGATTCCTGGATATGGGGCCTGGCCCTCGGGACCAGCCCTGCTCCAGGCTCACAGCTGCCACGGGACAGACCTCACAGGTGAGTGTCACCGCCCCCCGGGGGCCCACGGGGGCCGACACCACCACCTGACAGTTCCCAGGGCACCGGGGCACAGGCCTGGGGAGCAGCCACCAGCTCAGTGCAGCGCCTGCTGCCGGGAGGAGCCAGGAGAGGTCAGGCTGCCGGCACAGACATGGGCAGGCTCCCCTTGGAGCTGCGGGTTTCGGACACCAGGAGGCCGGGAAGGACTCGGGGAGAGCCCCAGACGGCGGCTGGTGGGGCGGCCCTGGCTGCTGCGGACACAGGCGTCCTGCGGAAACAGAACTCAAGCGCACTCTGCCCCTGGGCCGGCCGGGCCTTTCCAGGAGCGCCCACACCCGGGAGCGGCCGCGCTGTTGTTAGGGGGAAAGGCTGTCCTCAAGCTGATTCCACGCAGGCTTCGTGGACGCCACCCCCACCCCAGGCCAAAGCCAAAGACACCGGGAACTCCACATCCCATCCCATCCCCACCCGAGGGAAGGTGGCTGGGACCTGAGGGTGGGGTTCAGCAGCCAGGTTGGTATAAAAGGCAGACACGTGGGCTTTGGGGGGTCCCCCATGTTGGCTCCCCGCCAGCTCGCAGCGGCCGGCCGGCCAGCTCGGAGAGTGCCTTTGGGTTTCCAGGTCGGCGGATCGGGTAGGACGCAGGAAAGACTTTCTTTCCCTATTTTCTCCCTGAGTTGTCCATTTTCCTTATTTCCTTGTCCCTTGTAAATAAACCTTTTATTAAGCCGGGAATCCGTTCAACATCGGGGCTGCCCTGTAACACTGTCACCGTGTCCCAGGAGAGCTGAGCCTGGGGGCCACGCTGGGGCTCGGGAGGAAGGGGGTGCTCCTGGAGGCAGGGCTGAGGGCAGCCCGGGCTGGGACGTCCAGAGCCCTCAGCGGCTGTGGGGAGCCCGGGGGACCCCTCGGGTTGCCTGCTGGGCCTGTGGGAAACGGGGGACACTTTCCACCTGTATTTCTTGTCAGAAATGACTGAATTGGTCATTTTTGAAAAACGGAATCGTGGCGGGACCTCCCGGCTGGATCTTCTTTTAAAAACGAACGTACAAAGATGACGCTCCTGGCCCCACCGCAAGCCTGGCCTTGCTTTCGTGAGACCCCGGCAGTGACTTGGTTCATACCAAGGACGCCACTAACGAGGCACCGGCCGGGATAAGGAGGCGCCCCCCCTTCCGCGTACTCAGAGCTAAATTCAAGACGCAGCTTCGAGTCCCGCTCGCGCCCTCTCTGCGCCCCCCCCCAGCGCCTTCCACCCAGCATCGTCTTTGACATGCAAATTTAAGGCGCGGCTCCGGTCAGGAGACCGGGGTGAGGAGAAGCGGCTGAAAGCAGAATCAGGGGCACAGGCGAGTCTCCCCCCTTGCAGCTGGGGCCTCCCCCTCAGCCCCCACCCAACACCCCAAAACCACCCTCTGCCCTCTACCTTGCCACCCCCCAAAACTCCCCCGTCCTCCAGCCCCCTGACCTCCCTGACTCACCCGACCCCAGCCCCCCACCCCCTTAAACCCTCCCCTGTCCTCCACCCTCTGCCCCCTGCCCCCCACCTCCCTGACTACCCCCACCCCCTGAAACTCCCCCTTCCTCCAGCCCCCGCCCCCCACACCCCCAGTCCCCTGAAACCCCTGTGCCCCCCACCTTGGCAGGAGGCACTGCCCTGGTTCCTGCAAGTCCCGATCCACCCCTTGGCAAACGTGATTGTTCCCCTTTGGCGCTGGTCCTGGGGCCCAGACCCTTGGACGAAGGCGCCTGCCAGCCGCCCGCCCTCCGCCCTGTCTCGGGGCCTGTGAGGCCCTCAGTGGCTGCAGCGCTGGGGAGACCCTTCCCCAGAGCACTCAGGAGATGAAGCCGCCGCGCCGTGACGGCCACCGCCACGAGGCGTGTCCGGCCAGGGAGGGCCACGGGTCCGGCCCAGAGCGCCGAGGAGCCGGCAGGTGGGGGGAGCCGGCCAGTGCTTCTCGCCGCGGAGTCTTGGAGCCGTTGCCCAAAGGACTGTCCTCCACAGCGGCCTGACCCGTCCCGCGCCCTCCGAGGGCAGCCCTGGGCCAGGGACAGGCAAGGAGGACAGAGTGGCCTGGCCGAGGAGCCCCGGGAAAGCAGAGCGCAGGGCCCCGCAGGCAGGCGCCACCAGCCCCCCCGCCCGGCCCCAGAAGCGGAGCCAAGGAACCAGCAGCCTCCCCGCTGCAGGCGGCCCCCTAACCTCAGCACCCCCGTGGACGCCCCCGTGGTCCACGTCGCGGCCCCGGGCCCCAGCAGCCGAGGCCAACGTTTAAAAGCCGGGCGGCGCGGGAGTAGAAACCAGGAGAAGAGCAACGCGAAGCCATTTTCCCAGCCCCCGCCAACCTAGGCAGGACGCGATGGGAGGGAGCCCGAGACGGCAGAACCCCCGAAACAAGCGAGCAGAGGCTTTGGGCGGCACCAGAGCCCAGCTCAGCGCCTCCGCGGCCAGGCTGCGTGCACAGGGTGACGCGGGCTCCGGGGTCTGGGACCCCGCGCGGGAGCTTCCTGAGGAGCCCTCGGAGCCCTGGGCCTGGCCCTCCTGCCGTCTCCACCATCCAGCACGGCCACCGGCGCCATCTCAAGGCCATGGGGGGGCCCCGGCGCCTCCGCACAGGGACAGGGCGGGTCCGGGCTGCGGCCAGGAGGGTGCGCGGGCAGGGGAGAGCGGGTGCGGGCTCACGCCGAGGGCTGACGGTGGAGCTGCAGGCGGCTCAGCAGGCGGGTCTCGCGCACACGGGCTGGAGAGCAGCCTCCAGGGAGCCCAGGAGGCCGCAGCCCCCAAGAGCCTCCCTGCGTCACGGCCCAGAGACTGCCGGCCCGGAAAGGCCACGCGTGGCCCCACTCCTGTCCCCAGAGGGAGTGCTGAAGCTCCAGGTCCCCTGGCGAGAAGACTCCCCTCCTTCCACAGCCTCCCTGAGGGCAGTACGCCCCGTCCTGGGGGGCCGGCGGGACGGGTGGGTATTGGGAGCACCCAGGCAGCGACAGACCCTGCTGCCCCTCACCCCGCGGCCGGGGCGGGGCGCGCCGACACCCTCAGCGCTCCTGAGCCCCGCCCCAGCGGCCCAGGGGGAGGACCCTACCCTGGTGTCCGAGGCTCTTTGTTCGGAACCAGGAGGAGGGCACCTCAGCCCAGCCAGGGGGTCCTGCTGCCACACGTGGTGCCGACCCAGGTTTTCAAATCATGAATCTGAAAGAAACAACGCAGGAAGGAACGGGGCGTCGTCTACGGAAGCCTCCACGGCCTGTTCTCTTGCTCTTCACCCTGACAGAAGGCCCCGCCCCACGAGCCTGTGTCGTGCTCACGTCAGAAACATTACTCAGAACCGAGCACCCCGAAGGCCAGCTCCACACTTGGGGACACGAACCGGGAAAACGCAATTTTCATTCACCCCGAAAGCCTAGCATTTCGCCCCCAGCCGCACCCCCCCCCAAGCACACCTGCGGGGACTGGGGGTGACGCGGGGCCACCCGCCGGGGCTGAGCAGCTGGAACCCAGGGCTGACAGCCCCGCGTGTCTGAGACGCTGTGGCGTTCGTTGTTCAAGCCCCTTCGGCTCCGGCCAGGCAGGGCTGGGCAAGTTGAGGCTGGCTGAGCGCCCCGTGCCCTGTACCGGGAGCCGCCCGGCCAGGCGGGCGACGCAGGAGGAGCCCAGCTCCACGGCCAGGCGGGCGGGGCTGGGCCAGTGACATCCAGAGGCCGGGGTGGGAGGGAAGGTGCCGTGGACAGAGTCCCCCGCCCCATGGTGCAGCCGGGAGGAGGGCGTGAGGGGCGCGCGTGAGCCCAGGCTGGCGGCCCGATAGACGGGAGGGAGCGTAGCTTGTTCTCTGCCTGGTGAGGACATGGCAGGAGCCGTAGGAGGGAGCCAGAGGCAGAAATCGCAAATGCCCCCCAGGCCTGCAGGGCTCCCCTCACCAGCAGACCAGGACCACAGAGCCAGAGCTGCCAACTCTCCCATCTGACTGCCGGCCCCGCTGGGCTCAGGCTGTGGCAGGGCCCTGCATGCACCCAGGGGCCATGGCCCCCCAGCGCCTGGCTCCCTAGAGGGAGCTCTGCTCGGGCAGAGAGGCCCGGAGCCCTGGGTCACCACGTCAGCCCCGGGGAGCAGCCCCCCCACCCATGGTCACGCTGGCCCTGCCGAAGGGTCACCAGGTGCAGAGAGAGGCTCCAGCCCCCCAGGGCAGGTCTGGCTCCCAGCACCCAGCCCAGGCCACAGCTGGGTCTGCACAGGTGCCACGTTCCCCGCAGGCCCTGAGATGCCCGTCAGGCAGGTGGGTGGGCACCCCGAGGGAGGACGTGGGGCGGGGGAGCAGCTAAGAGACTCTGGTCCTGACCTGGGGAGGAAGAGGCGATGCCGACTCCTCAGGCCACGTGGAGGTGCGAGGCCCCGCCTGTGTCCAAAGAGCAGCTGGGTGGCGCGGCCCGGCCACTTGCTGCAGCCTTCACTCCCCATGTCCAGTGCTGGCCGCACGTGGCCAGGGCTGCCCTGCTCTGTGCTCTGAGTCGGGGTCACTGACAGCTGTTGACACGGCGTGTCGGACATCAGTGCCACCTCCGGTGCCGCTGCCCCATGCCCTTCTGGCGGCAGCCAGCCCCGGGGCTCCCGTCGGGTGCGGCTGAGGAGGAGTCGAGGAAGGCTCCCTGCCCAGTGCCTCGGCTGCCTGGCGCCCTCGCGGCCATGCGCCGTGGCCATGACCCATGACGGGGGCAGCCGCCCTGGCAGCCGCGCATGGCGTGGCCTGGCTCTGGACAATGCCTGCCACCCTCAGCATAGCACAGGCGGGTGTGGGAGATGCTGGGCAGGAGGGGTCTGAACCCCCTCCAGGATCCCCCAGGACCCTCTGCCCCACCCCGCCTCCAGGCGGTGCCCTGAAGGAGACAGAGAAAGTCGGCCCCAGGCAGGCCTGGAATGTCGAGGGGGAGGCGGGCTTGGTGGGAGCATTTGCATGCGTGAGTCAGGCTCTGTTTAGTGGGAGAGGACTCTTATTTTTAGAACCAAAGTTGACGTAACCCCTGGCCAAGCCGGGGCGGGGAGAGGGAGGCTCTCCCTGGAGCTGTGGACAGCGCTTTCTACAGGGCCAGGCAGCGCCTCCTGGGGCGTCAGTGGAGAGTTCCTGGCACTCCCCCTGGGTCCGGGCAGATCCTGGGATTTCAGTGCCTTGGATGTGGCAGGCAGGGCCCGGAGCACAGATCCCCGTGCCGGGACCCCGCGCACACACAGGCCTAGGAGGGGCCTGGTGGTTCAGCCTCCCGTGGGGGGTGGAAACGAGGCCAGCTTCCTCCAGGCCTCAGGCACCTTAGGGGACTCTCCAACGCACAGGCTGGGTCGCCCCCGCCCACTGGGTGGGGAAAGAGCAGATTTCTGTGTCGGGCGGGGGTGCCCCCTGGCCTCCATCTCCCACCCTCTGCCTGGTGTATCACTGACCCTGAACCCAACTCCCGCCTCCCTAACCACTCAGCCGCCCCAAAGCCTGCGGAAGACCCCGGTGCAGCCCCTCCCCACCCCCTGCGGGTACACCAAGCTGTCTGCGTCCACATGGGCCAGCCTGGGCCTGAGCTGTCCGTGTCCACACGGGCCAGCCTGGGGGGAGGTCCACGGCAGGCCGCTCTCCCTTCAGTGAGCACAGGCATGGGCACCGGGAGGCTTCTGTGGCGGAGGGCTCCGGGATGAGGTGGGGGCTGGGGCCCAGCAGGGACGGGCTCCTTCTCAGATAGCCAGGCCCTGCGTGGCCTGACCAGCAACATGGTGCACTGGCCAGGGAGCTCACCCCACTCCCTGCACCCCCCCACCCCCAGCTCCTGGCTGGGCAGGGAAAGCAAAAAACCAGAAGTGACTGGCATCGAACACCAGATGGCATTTCAGCACCGGGAGCCCACCCTTCCTGGAGCTCTGTGGCCCGGCGCTGTTTGAGGGCGGCTGCCACCCCCAGAGGCGGCCGGACCCAGCTGGGATGGCAGAGGAAGTCCCACAATTAGCACCCAGGATGCCAGCCCCTGGGGGCCTTCTCCACCCGGGTGAAGGTCTGTTTTCAAAACATGTGTGCACATGTGAGAGAGTGTGTGCATGTTCGTGTGTGTGCACGCGAGTGAGCATGTGTATGCTTATGTGTGCGCATGTGTGCATGTGTTATTGTGTGCGTGTGCACATTTGAGAGCAAGCATGTGCATGTATGCACGCAAGAGCAAGTGTGTACACATGTGTGCGCGTGTGCACACATGTGAGTACGAGCGAGCATCTGTGCGTGCTTGTGGGCACATGCATGTGCACGTGTTGTGTGTGGAGTGTGTACAAAGGTGAGAGCATGTGTACACTGAATGTGCACGTGTGTGTGAGCGAATGTGTGTGCATGTGTGTGCGTGAGCACGAGCAAGCATGCTTAGAAGACGCAGAACACAACACCGTGCTCCCTCCCGGGGGCGCTCTGGGGGCGCAGATTCCCTGTGAAAATCGCACGGGCTGTGGACTTGCAAAGGCCAACAGGCCCGTGGACGCCAGGGGAGGGCCGGAGGGCACAGGCACAGCGGGCACTCCCGGGCTGCAGGAGCCAATGCGGGCTTGGGCCGGGCCACCACTTCCAGCCTCCCCTGGACACGGCTGTGGGGCAGAGACGGGGCCGGCAGCCAGTCCTGGGGAAGCTGCTTCTCTCAAATGGTCTTTGTTCCTCATCACCCCACCTGAAGAGAAACGAGGAGGAGACGGGCCATTGCGCACTCACTCTTGTGGAGCAAACGGGCGGGACAGGACATCACGTGGCCTCCATGAGGCCGGAACCCCCAGGACTGCTGGGGGCCCATGCCCTGCCCCCCGCCCGGAGCCCCGGAGCTGCAGAGAAAACGCCACAGAGTACAGGGCGCGAAACTGCGTCTCCTCACCGCTGCTGCCCACCCCCATCTTACCGTCCTCACTGAGGCGAAGACCACGCAGGCAGAGCACGGAGCTTGCCACGGGAACCCTCCACGTGCACCCCTGGCGCAGCAGCTCTGCAGAACCTCCCCTCGTCCCCACCGGGGCTTTCCCTGCGACGCGACCACCCGCCCGGCCCAGCTGCGCTGTTCGTGGGTCTCTGACCCCAGGGCCTCCCAGCACCTGTCCCCGGCATCAGCATCTCACGCTCTGGCCCCAGAGCGCCTCCAAGATAAAGCCGTGTCGGGGCTTCTGTCCTTTTTAAGCCACGTTGTTGTGGCCCCACCAGCCACGCCCTCGGCGGGCTCCCAGCGGCCTGGCTGGCTCCTGGCGGTGGTCCAGCTCCTGACTCTCTGGAAGGAGCCCGCGTGGGCCGTGAGGTCTCTCCGGGGGACCGAGGTGTGCGTCATGTCTCACCAGGCACCCGCAGGCTGTTGTTTTCACTGATGGCCGGTGAACGTGGGGCCAGCGGCAGGGGGGCTGTGCGCAGAGAGGGCCAGGCCTCTGGGTGACCAGGTGTGGCCGGCGGGGGCTCCTCTGTGGCGAGGCGGTCTGTGGTGTCCCCACTGTGCAGGCTCCCGAGGGGATGGGCCTGTGGTGGGCTGGACCGCAGCCTCGTTCCTCTCAGCTCTTCACCTCGTCCACGGAGCCAGTCACTGCACCTCCAGGCCTCAGGACCAGGCATCAGCACGAGCGAGGAGCTGTCCCGAGGCCGTCACCCCCCCACCCCCTCACCCCCCCCCCCCACCCCGTCCTGATTATCGCTTCAGGGCCATTTTCAAAGTTAAAAATTAGCACTGCCAGTGGCTCCTGAGCAGCCAGTCAGCTGAGGCGGTGGGATGGGGGCGTCTGCTGCGCGCACACTCTTCACCGCCTTTCCTACCAGAGGCTTTTTAAAGAGAAGCCCAAATGGGCCTCCCCGGAGGCACAGGCGGTTGAGCTCAGCGCTGCGAAGCTGCCCGCAGCCTCTGCAGCGCCGGTTCGATCCCGGCTGGCCAGGGAGGGTCCCACACGGCGCGCAGACCTCTCCTGCCGCCCGCTGCTCCCCTCAGCAGTGTCCTTCGGTCCTTCTGCCTGCTCTGCTCCCCGCTCTGGCTCTGGTGAATCCTCTCACCCTCCGCACATCTGCCTGTACCCTGGTTCTTGTATAAATAAATAAATTTTAAAAAGAGGGAAGCCCAAGCCCAAATGGTCTCCACAAATTTACTCGTGTGGTTTTGCTTCCTTTAAAGCACCTGGAAGCTCTCCTGGTCCCCAGGCAGCGCGGCTGGAGCTGCCCAGCCCCCGGGCCCTGGAACCACCAGGCCTCGCTCCAAGTGGGCCCAGAGATGCTGGGTCAGCAGCGCCGGGACACACCCGGCTGGCCCGTGGGGCCTGTGCCCCGGCCTCAGTGGGGCGCGGGGCTGAGGCGGGCCAACGGGAGGTGCCGTGCCCTGCCCTGCCTCAGGCGCCCGCAGCGCAGACCCCACGTGAGACCAGCATGTCCGGGAGGGCGTGGACGTGGCTGCTGAAAGCCCTCGGCGACACGACCCTGCACCACTACCTGCCTCGGCAGGAGGGGCAGGGAGGCTGCACCCGGTCGCAGGGGAGCCCGTGCGCACCGACGCCCCGCCGCCCGCACACGCCGTGAGCTGCGCTAACAGCCCATTATTAATAGTTCGCCTGGGGCTCCGCAGCCTCACGAGATGGCCTCACGCTCACCCGGGAGCTGGGGGTGTCGAGTAGTGGACGCCAGAGCTCTCCGCTCACCACGGCCTCCAACTACCGAGGCCGTCCCCACGAACCACCTCCGCGGGCGCGGGCAGGGGCTGCCAGGGGGCACCGGGCCTCGCCACGCCTGCGGGCAGCCAGGACCTCAGGCGCGGACAGGGCAGGCCGTAGAGAGCCCTTGTGGGGTGAGGCATCCTCTGGAGACGCGCGGGCTGAGCCCGCACAGCAGGGCCAGGGCGGGGCCCCCGGCAGGTGTTTCCTGCCCCTCACAGGGGGTGCGGAGGGATGGGGTCCCTGAGACGCCCGAGCTGCCGGGAGGCGTGGCCCAAGCAGCATCAGGCTCCAGCGGCCTGTGCCTGGGTCGAGTCAGCCTATGTGGGTGCGCCAGGGGCGAAGAGGCGTGATGCCCCTGGCGAAGCCTGGCGATGGCGGCCTGGCACATGCCACAGGGCCTGGCACAGGGCTTGGTGGCGCCATCTCCCGGGACGGGCTCGTTGGCAGCTCAGTGCTCTGCCCTGGCGGTCTCCACGCCCCCGCGGGGCATCCCCGCTGCTCCACGCCGTCCCTCGGGTCCCCCAGGCTGCGGGGCTGAGCGAGCACAGCGTGGCCTGGCCGGAGGGGGCCCTGGTGTGCCCCCTTCTCTCAGCCACCGTAAGCTGGGAAAAGATGGTGCGGCCTCGGGAAGGCTCCTGCCCCCAGGTGGGCCTTCCCCAGGGCCAGGGTGAATGTGACCCGGCCCTCCCTGCAGTGGCTGCAGTGGCTGAAGCCACTGGGGACGTGCCAGCGCCCTCCTGGACACCGCAACGGGACAAAGGGTCAGAGCGACGCGCCCCCTAAGCGCCCAGCGCCATTACCGTCACCGTCAGCCCCGCAACCGCCCTGAGACAGCCCCCAGCTCTGCTCAGCAGCCCGGAGCGCCCGGCGGCTGGCCAGCTCAGGCCAGCTCATCTCCAGTGCTGGGGGCTGCGCCCCAGCATCGCCTCCCACGCCGGAGGGCCGGGGTGTGCTCCTGGGAGTGGAGCTTGGGTGGGAGGGCGGCCGTGTGTGGAGGACCAGGCCAGGTGGGGCCGCTCGGCAGACGCCCCAGCAGACAGCCCTGCCCCTGGCGTGCTCGTGTCGCGCTGGCCGCAGAGGGAACCCGCTTCCCAGCAGGGCGCCGGGTGCTGGCAAGAAGGGCTGTCCGTGCGCAGTCGAGCGATTTTCAAAACTCGACGGCACTGTGGTAAGACTAGTCTTTCCTCGGCCACCGCAGGTCACCAACCCGGGCTCAGGCCCGTCCTCAGGGAACCGGGAGGGACTCGGCAGGGGCCTGGGAGGGCAGCTGGCTCGGCCCGACTCCCACCCACGCTCTCCTCAGAGGCTGCCGGGCCGGGAGGCTCCCAGCCCCCGACTCTTGTCGGCAGTCTGGGCGCGGCGTGGGCTCGGCACGCAGGGCTGAGGCTCCAGACCTGCGCCGGGCGCCTGTCCCCTCTGACGGTCCATAACTGGCTACTCGTTCACTCAGCAGAGAGCACTGAGTGGTCCACGGACCGTGCCCACCGCAGGCCAGCTGACACTGGGCATGTTTGATCTGGGACCACCCACGGCCTCGCCAGCGCGAAGCCCCCATGTTCCGGGAAGAAAAGTGGACGGCTTCTCCCTGCCTCACACCTGCGACGTGGCAGACGGACCGTGGCCCTCCCACGCGCAGCGTCGCCCGCACCTGGCACCCGGCAAAGCACAGGTTGGCGACGACGACAGGTGAGGAAGGGGCTCAGCCGACACCCCTTGCTCTTCAGCCATGTCTGGGGCCCCAGGCTCGGCCGGCGACCTGGTGCACAAGAAGGCCCAGACTGCAATCACCCTTGGGCCTTTCTCGAACACGGCTCTGCGGCCAGCCGTGGACGGCGGGCACTGTTCTAGCTGCATTTGTGCCCTGGACACCGATAACGGCGGCTTGAAACCGGCAAGATTAAAGGGACATTTAAGAAGTAAACACGAGGAACGTCATCAGTTTCAGCCCTTGTTCCTGCCACGGTATTCGGACCCTGGTAATGTTTAATGCCTCGTCCTTCGAAACGAATCTTCTTGTCTGTTTTACGGCAGGCGCTGGGCCTGGGAGCACTCACACAGCTCGCGAGCGCACAGCCGCCCTCCCTCGGCCGCACCGTTCAGCCCTGGGCTGCCGAGGCAGAAGGAGCCGGGGAGCCACCACCGGGCACCTGGCGCCTCCATGAGGCCTGCGGAGGCTCCAAGCAGAAAATCCAGGGGTCCTTGCGGGGCTGTTGCTGGCGTGGAGGACGGCATCACAGTTCACCTGCTGTGCAGCCCCCTCCTGCCCGCGAGCCCGGGCCAGCAGCTCCCTCCGGGGGGGGGAGCTCAGGAGGCCTGTCCCTCTGCTCCGGGGCGGTGCCACATGCTCCGGCGTCCTGCCTCCTCCCCGGGGCCCCGCCTGCTGGACAACCACACTGTCCCCAGAAGGCAGGGAAGCCACCGGTCACGAGTGACCCTTTCTCCTCCGTAGCCGGCGACGGCAGCCCGCCCCCGGCCGGGAAGGATGGTGCTCCCCCCTTCCTCGTCGTGCCCTCGCGCAGCGCAGCAGCGTCTCCCGGCAGTCCCGAGACGGCGACTCTCGGGATAGGGCCACAGCACGCCGGGCAGACCCTGGATTTGGAGCCCGTGTTCACGCGACCGTCCACAACTTCCATGAGACTCAGTATTCTGTGTCAGGACCCCACTAAGAGTCTGGAACGTTCTTCGTTCCATAATGCTTAACTCTGAGTTCTCCCTGGCTAGCTGGCCTTGCAGAGCTCCTCTGAGAACAGTGCCCGGGTGGGACGTGTGCTCCTGGGCGTGGCTGTGGGCCTCGCGCGTCCTCCTGACGTCCCGGTGGGCTCCCTGTCACGGGCACACGGTAGCACGTTGCTCGCGAGCTCCCTAAAGTGATCCCACATCTGTAGTTGAGTCTTCGAGAGTAAGAGCGAGCACCTGACGTAAACATCCCTCTTCCGCTTGCCTGCACGCTTCGTTTCTCAGCACAGCCCTAGAGCGGGAGCCCCGGGAGCCGCCCTCGCGTCCCCCGGGCCCGGAAGAGCAGCAGAACCCACTCCCGGCTGGAGTCGGCACCTTGGGCGTGACACGTCCCCCTAATTCCCACTAATAAACCCAAGCGTGGCCTGTCCTCCAGGCACCCAGCCGCCGCTCGCACGCGCGTGGCCCCACGCACCAGCAGGAGGGCACACTCGCCCCCAGCGCGCCCACCCCGCGCCCGCGGCCCTGCAGCCAGGCTCAGGGGACACCAGGTCCTGACGCACAGGCTTTGGACGCCACGCAGACCTGCTTCCTAGGGGACTAAGCCGAGCCCCTGACCTCCGTTCTGGGGACTGACTTCCCCATTTCACGGCGGGTTCGCTGCTCAAGCCCCGGGCTTCCGTGTGCTTCGCCGCCCGGCCAGGGACACCCGGCAGAGCGGCTCTGGTTTGCAGCCTCCAAGCTTGAGCTTCCCTTCCGAAACGCCGGCTCCGCCCCCGAACAAGGTGACGCGAACGGGAGCCTGGGGCCTGCCCTGGCCTGGAAAGGGAGCCGTGCTGTCGCCAACGGCGCGGTGAGGCGGCCGGCGCAAGCTGACCACGCCCGGCTGCGCTGCCCGACAGCACGGCCTCCGCTCCAGCCCGAGCCTCCTCCAGGCATTTTTAAAGACAGGCCACAGGCGGGACATAAGGGGCTGAGGACGTGGGGCTCTGTCCTCGACCCCAGACTTGGAGCCCCATAGCGCGAGGGCTTCCCGTGGGACCCCTCGCCGCCCCCCTGGCCGCCCCCCACCAACACCCACGACCATGTCCCCTGGGCAGTGACGTGCCGCAGCCACGAGAGGAAGTCACGACGTGCACACACCGGGAGCTCCCCCGTCACGCCCGGCCGCTGCGTCTTCCTGCCCCTTGCACCTTCACTTTGAAGCTGCGTCGGGGCAAGGGAGGAGGCCAGGGCTCCCCCGGCGTGGCCCGGCGAGCCCCAGCGTCCTCCCGAGAGAGGCTGTGGGAGAAGCGGGTGACAGGGCCCGGCCAGCGCCCGAGCCCCACACGCCGAGCCCCACACGGCAGGTCCCAGAGGGCACCGGGAATCCCAGCCCCCCGCAACACTCGCACCTGCTCTCCCCACAGCCCGTCCTCCCCGGGCAGGCGAGAGTCCCCGAAACCAGTGCAGGGACGGGCACGCTGGCCAGCCGCCACGGGCGAGCAGGAGCCTGTGACACACGGAGGACGCCGCTGGGCGGCGTGGCCACCGGGGCTGGGGCGTCCGTGCACCCTGAGCCCCACCCGCCAGGAAGCCCACCCGCCCGGCGCCTCTCCCACAGGGTGGTAGGGGGCAGAGCAGAGGCGGCCCTGGGAGCAGCGGGCCGAGGGGAGCTCGAGCCCCAGCAGCGGGGGTCATGGCTCCCCAGTGCTGCCACGCTGGGCCCCAGAGCTGCTGCCGAGAGTAGGCGCGGCCTCGCTGGCCACGCACCCTGCGCCCTCGGTGCCAAGAGCCGGGTGTAGACGCCGGCAGACGCCGGACTCGCCGCAGCGCTGAGCCTGTGATGCCCACACACTGCGCGGAAGCAAGTGCCCCGTGGGCCTGGAGGGCGCCTCCCGCTTGCTCCTTCTGCTCGGATGTGGACGGAATTCGTGTGACTCAGCCAAGCGCTATTTCTCTCGTTAAGGGCTGCAAGCTCTTTGAAGGGATCATGTGTTACTACCGTCAGCTCTTCTCGCTGTTACAAAGCCGTCAGGTCTGTACCCTGGGTGGGTGGGTCTTTTAAAAATATGTGTATTAAGAAGCACAAACGGGTTTGTTCTGGGGCCTGGAGGCTGATTCTCACGCCGCCTGGGTCCATCCCCAGCCAGGGCGCTGACCCAGATGGCGCAGCAGACCCCTCCGGCCTCCACACTGCCCCCTCAGCAGTGGGTTTCAGTGGATCCGCCTGTTCTGCTCCCCACTCTGTCTCTGGGGAGTTCTCTCACCCCCATCTCTGGCCTGTACCCCAGGTCTTCTACACAAAAATAAATAAAAATTTAAAATACCATAAAAAAAAACAATAACCCGGGGCCTCCCTTAGCGGCGCAGGTGGTTGAGCCGCAGTGCGGTGAAGCTGTCGGCAGCCTCTGCAGCGCCGGTTCGATCCCGGTTGGCCAGCGAGGGTCCCACATGGCGCGCAGACCTCTCTTGTCTCCCGCTGCTCCCCTCAGCAGTGTCCTTCGGTCCTTCTGCCTGTTCTGTTCCCCGCTCTGGCTCTGGTGAGTCCTCTCTCCCTCCCGCGTGTCTGACGTGTATCCCGGTTCTTGCATGTATAAATAAATAAATCTTAAAAAACAAACAAACCCACAAACGATACCACAACTTAAACGCAGCGGGGATGCCTTCGCCGTCCCAGGAGTGACTGGGCAGAGACCTGGACGCGCCACAGCGTCTGCCCGCCAAGCAGATGTTCAGACATACCAGAGCTCTTTTCAGTGGTCCTGAAGTGTCGGGTCAAAGCAGAAGCCTGCCCTGGACGGAGCGGGAGGCTGGTGACCAGCCCCACTCCCGTCTGCCACCGGCAAGCGGAGCCCTCGCAGGCCTGCCTCACCTGGCTCACGACAGCGTGGCCACTGCAGAGAACGTGTCACTCCCTGGCCTGGCTCCAAACATTTGTTGCTGCCCTGAGCTGGACTGAAGCCACAGACCCCAGTGGCCAGTCCCTAGCAGCCCACGCGAGCTGTACCGGCTGCTCCGGGCGTTCCACGGTGACTAGTTTCAGTGTCGGGGTCGGAAGTGGCTGCACCTTTCACACGAGGAACAGTTTTTTGGAAACCAGGTGAGCTTTCTTCTGAAAATCCTTCTGCCAAACCAACGACTTCCCAGCGTCCGCCGCACCGAAGGCAGGACGTGGCATTAGAAGCTGACACGGGTGCCTGAGGGCCATGTGGTGACAGTGACGCCCGCGCCACAGCCTGAGAAGTCCCCCTCTTTTTTCCTGTCACCTCAGCAGACAACAGGAGCCACTGAAAGAGCCGTCCCTTTGCCCGCTCGCTACCCTGAGTCAAGCTTTAATGGAAACTACTCTGAAACATGTCTTAAAAAAAACATTTCTTATGAAAAGGGGTGACCATAACTTTGCTCTCCGCTCCGAAGAGCGTTTCTGTCATGGCGAGAGCAGGCTCCCTTGGCGTTTGCGTGGCCACATGTAAAAGCTGATGGAAGCCCCTGAGCAGGGGTGTCCGTGGACACACCAGGCCGCGACTCCCACAGCGGCGGCCCCACAGTCAGCCCCAGTGGGAAGGCAACGGCATCCACACTCACTAATTTCCAGACCCTAACCTCCCCAGGCAAACCAAATCATTGCCTCTGACACCCAGAACAAAACCCAACTCGGAAAACTGACACCCCAACCCCGCACACCAGAGTCTTCAAGTTGCCTTGGAACAGGCCCGAGGGCCAGGGAGGCCCTGAGCCCGGAGAGGCTTGCCCCCCGCAGAGGAGCACACAGCCCTGAGCCTCGTCGCTGCAGGGGCCTTTCGACCACGCGAGCAGGCCCGTGGGGGCTCATCCTCGGGGCTCCCCTGTCCCACTCTGGGATCATCTGCTGGAAAGACAGGAGGCCCCAGGCCCAAGACTGAGGACCAGCTCAGCACAGGGCAGCTACTTCCACGGGTCCAGCTTTCACACAGAGACGCCTGCCGCTGAGGTTCTCCGGCTCCTGCTCGTGGGAGCACCAAGACCAGGGGCTGCTGGGGTCAGGGGAGAAGCCACCACCGCTGCGGAGAGAAGACGGCAGCTTTGGGGCGACGGGGCTATTCTACCACCTGTCACCGGAACCCAGACACAACCGGGATACTAGGAAAGCCTATTTCACTGTAGGATAATTTTAATTAAATTAAAAAGAGAACATGCCTGTCTGTTCTGTGGCTCTGCGCTCACCCCTCCTGCCCGCCCGGCCCCTCAGCTGCCCTCTCAGAACCGCTGCCGGTCGTGTGCTGCCAAGGGGTGTCCTTGCATTTCTCAACCACAGTCAAGACCGCTGGAGGGAACAGAAAAACAACTCAAGCAGAGGCCCGAATCCACCACCACAGCAGCGCTAAGGTGGCCTGGCCTCCTGCCAGGCACACCGCGCCGCCTGCCCACCGGACCCAACAGGTGGGGCCTCCAGCTCGCGGGCGCCTCTGTCCAAAGTTCAGGGTCTCGGCCGAATGTGGGTCTCGCCCTCTTGCTAGCATGGAGGTGACCCACGGGGAGGTGACCTGGCACCGAATGGGTCCAGGCTCTCCCGGCCAGGCAATCAAACAACAGCAGAGCTGTCAGCCACGCGCAGCAGCTACAGAAAAATGTCCTCCTTCCTTCAACAAACTCGGTTTCCACTCCGTTTCCAGGCAGCAGAGCAGCGGACTGACTTCTGTTTCCTGGGTTTTCTGGCCTCCTATCAAGCAAGGTTGAAAAATAAGCCCCGCCGGGTCTGTTTGTGGGAGGCGCATGGAGACGTGCTTGCCGGGCCGTCTCGGGGCCGCTGCCTGCTGGCTGGAAACCGGACGTCTTGTCAGGAGAGATAAGATGGGGCCCAGCCGGGGGCCTCGGCAGCGGCGTGGCCAGGCCCAGCTGCGTGAAACCGCGGCCTGTCCCTCGAGGCTCCCTCACCTCGCTGCGCAGAGGCCCCCGGGGCTAGCGCTGTCCGCAAGGCCGGCTTTCCTCCAGCACCTGCCACTCAAAATCAGAGGCTCCTTTCAGCCTGCAGACAGTCATGTAGGAATGTCGAAATTCTCAGGGAACGCGCCAGCCCAGGGCAGCAACAGAAACCCTGTGCCACGAGCCGGGTGGAGGGACTGCTCTCCTTCCCGCTCCCTCCTGCACCCCCTTCCTAGCTTTCAACACTCCGAAGAAAAGTAGGTGAACAGCTAGCCACACATCAGGAAATCCCGTGGAAAGCGGCGCAGAACAAGCCCGACACACACGATCGCACGTGAGAGAACCCACAGTGGCTGCAGAGCTGAGGGACGCAGGCTCTGGGCACGAGGGGCTGCCCCATCCCGAGTCCGCAGCTGTCAGGCTGGGTCCCTTCCCCAGGGAGGTCGGGCCACAGGGCTGCTCTCTCTGACAGAGGGAAACGCTTCGCGCCTGTGGACGTGGGGCCCAGCAGCGCCGTGCAGTCAGGCGCGGCCCCGTCCCCGAGCACCGCTGAGTGGCCGTGGCGGTAATCGGCAGGAAAACGGGGGGCCCAAGCCACGGAGATTGCAGCTCGGCTCAGCACGGAGAGAAAGCAGCCGAAAACCTGCTACTCCCGGCACCGTCCTCCCAAGCTGGCGTGTTCGACTGCCTTCGCGGACACAGGAGCCTGCACCGCCTTCCTACCTGGCGCATCTGGTTCTGTGGGCGAGCCCATTGTCTGGCACCCCCAGTCCTCTGCCTGCGGACCAGGAGCACCTGAGGCTCAGGAGAGGAAAGGCAGAGGAGCCGCCCCCGGGGGAGGGGCCCGTCACGCCAGGCAACAGACAAAGTCACAGGCTCAGGGCCCCAAGAAGCCGAGTGGGTTTGTGCCTTTGTGGCAGGAAGGATCCTTTGATTTAAAAATAAGCAATCACGCCATTTCGTTCACAAAGCCAGGGGACGCCTGCTGCTGGCTGCTCCTCCGCCTCGAGCGTGTGGGCTTGCGCGTGAATGAAAATGCGTGTGGGCAAGTCGTGAGGCAAAAACAAAGGAGGAAAATAAACACTCGCCAGTCTTCAAAACCAGATGCAACGGCCAGCTTTGAACGGGGCCCTCGGAGCAGCATCTGCCGGCGAGGCTGACTCCCGCCTCCGTCTGAGGGCTAATGACACTCGCCGCCTGAGCAAAAGGAGGGGGTTTGACGAGGCTGCCCGCCCTCCGAGCAGGGCTGGCTGCCTGGGCAGGTTCACAAATTGTTCCTGAAGAATCGCTTAAGGACAAAGGACTTGCCTTCAAGTCAGACTCAGAAAAACGTCCTGAACAAAAGGATGTCTTGGAAACGCAGAGCAAGGCGGAAGGAGGGAGCCCCGGGAGCCACAGAGGGAGGACGAGGGAGCGCACAGGCCCGGCAGCCCCGCGGGGCGGTGTGTTCTGGCAACAAGCAAAGTCCACGCACGGCTGGAAAGGGCGCCTGTGTCCACCCGCCCGGCTCTGGCGAAGCACCACAGATAAGGGGCTCCTCGGGCACGAGGGAGGCCTCTGCACGGGGAGACGTGGGCAGAGTGGGTGGTGCTGGGGAGGGAGCCAACGGGACGAAGGGGCAAAGGTGCCCTTGAGGAGAACGGGACGGCCACCGCCACAGGGGTGCTGCCAGCTTCAGGGTGCGGCTCAGAGCCCCGAGACCCAGGCGGCGCGGCAGAGGTGCTGACTGCGGGCTCCGCGCGGCCGGTCCGGGCCAGGGCTGGGTCTTGGCGGCATGGGACCAGCCGCGCTCTCAGCAACATGATGCAAGGCGGGAGCGATGCCTGGCCTCTCCCCGCGTCCGCAGGCCTCGCTCTGCGCCTGAGCGTGAGCAGCTAAACAAATAAGCATGTCTGGGCGCTGTGGCGGGGCCAGCTCTGCCCGTGGCTGCTGCGCCCACACTGGGAACGTCGGGGCGCGCCCTGTAGCCAACCAGGGAAACGGGCAGGCCAGCGTGGCCCTTGGCGCTTCCTGAAGGTTCCAACGTGAATTCTCCAAGGAGGCCCCAGAGCCAGGGGACAGGGCGGAGGCGGGAGGAGGTCCCCAAGGGGAGGGTCCCGGCACCACCTTGCAGGCGCGGGGGGCTGGGGTGTGGGGAGGTGGTGGGTGAGGCCTCCGGGGCCGTGTGGACACTGGGCCCGCAGCTGCCCCGCAGGGCCGGCCGGCAGGGTGAGGCCCCTCAGGCACGCCCTGGACAGGCGCCCCGCGCCCGGCGGGCAGCTGGCCCCGGCCCGGCCCTTGCGCCCTTCCCTGGGGTCCAGGGAGCTGCTGGAGGCGCCGCTGTCCTGGGGCGACTCACAAAGGCCGGGCTGGGCGACCTCCAGGGCGGCCCCACCTCCCGCTGAGCCCCAGGCCCGCGCCCCGCCCGCCAGGGGGGCGCCCCCCGCTCTAGGGGCCTCTGGGGAGGCCCCGCCCCCTCCCCTCCCCCCACCCCACCCCGCTCCTGCAGGTGGGGGCACGGCCCGGTCCTGCCCTTGCTCCAGCAGGCGACGCCCCCGCAACCCGCCAGCCCGCGCCTGCGTCCCCCCCAGCCCCCCCCCGCGCCCCGGCGCCCCCCGCCCCGGCGCCCCCCCCGTCCCGGCGCCCCCCCGCCCCGACGCCCCCCCCCGCCCCGGCGCCCCCCGCCCCGGCGCCCCCCCCGCCCCGGCGCCCCCCCCGCCCCGGCGCCCCACGCCCCGGCGGCCCGCGAGCTCCGGGGGGGCCGCGGCGGACGCGCGGGGGAGGCCGCCGCGCAGGAAGGACGCGACGCGCCCGCGGGCGCCGGTCCACGCGCGAGGGGCCGCGGCGGGGCGGGGGCGGCGCGCGGGGCGGGCGCGGCGCCGAGAACGCGGGACCCCCCGCCCCGACGCCCCCGCCCGCGCGCCCCTCCCCCACCGCGGCGCCCCTCCCCCCACTCACCCACGCGCCCCGGGAGCTGCGGGCCGCGGGCGGCGGGCGCGGGGGCGGCGGGCGGGCCGCGCCACAGCAGCAGCAGCAGCAGCAGCGGCGGCGGCGCGAGCGGCGGCCCCATGTCGGCGGCCGAGCGCCTCAGCCCCGCGAGCGGGCGCGCCGGCTCCTCCCCGCGCTCTCGGCGCCGCCGCGGCTTCAGCACCGGACAGCGCCGCCGGCCCGCCCCGGCCCCGCCCCGGCCCCGCCCCCGCCGGGCAGGCCCGGCCCCCGGACGCGGGACGGCGCGCCGGCCCCGCCCCGGCCCCGCCCCGGCCCCGCCCCCGCCGGGCCCGCCGGCCCCGGCTCCCCGGCCACGCCCACCCCGAGCGCGGCCTCCACGCCCGCGCGGCCCGGCGCGGCCCTCAGCGCTGCCTGACAGACCGCGGCGCGCACCTCGCGCCGCCCGCGCCCGGGGCCCCCGCTCCCCACCCTCGCCCCCCAGCCCCGCCGCCCCTCGCCTCAGGGCCGACCCCCCCGCTCCCCACCCTCGCCCCCCAGCCCCGCCGCCCCTCTCCTCAGGGCCGGCCCCCGCTCCCCACCCTCGCCCCCCAGCCCCGCCGCCCCTCGCCTCAGGGCCGGCCCCCCGCTCCCCACCCTCGCCGCCCAGCCCCCGCCCCTCGCCTCAGGGCCGCGCCCCCCGCTCCCCACCCTCGCCCCCCAGCCCCCCCCCGCCCCTCGCCTCAGGGCCGGCCCCCCGCTCCCCACCCTCGCCCCCCAGCCCCCGCCCCTCGCCTCAGGGCCGCGCCCCCCGCTCCCCACCCTCGCCCCCCAGCCCCCCCCGCCCCTCGCCTCAGGGCCGGCCCCCGCTCCCCACCCTCGCCCCCCAGCCCCCGCCCCTCGCCTCAGGGCCGCGCCCCCCGCTCCCCACCCTCGCCCCCCAGCCCCCCCCCGCCCCTCGCCTCAGGGCCGGCCCCCCGCTCCCCACGCTCACCCCCCAGCCCCGCCGCCCCTCGCCTCAGGGCCGCGCCCCCCCGCTCCCCACCCTCGCCCCACAGCCCGCGTAGCCCCTCGCCTCAGGGCCGGCCCCGCTCCCCACCCTCACCCCCCCCCCGCCCCCCGCTCCCCACCCTCACCCCAAAACCCGCGCCGCCCCTCGCCTCAGGGCCGGCCCCGCTCCCCACGCTCACCCCCCAGCCCCGCCGCCCCTCGCCTCAGGGCCGCGCCCCCCGCTCCCCACCCTCACCCCCAAGCCCGCGCCGCCCCTCGCCTCAGGGCCGGCCCCCCACTCCCCACCCTCACCCCACAGCCCCGCCGCCCCTCGTCTGAGGGCCGCGCCCCCCGCTTCCCACCCTCACCCCCCAGCCCACGCCTCCCCTCCGCCTCAGGGCTCCCCACCCTCACCCCAAAACCCGTGCCGCCCCTCCGCCTCGGGGCCAGCCCCCGCTCCCCACCCTCACTCACCCCAAGGCCAGCGTGCCGCCTGAGGGGGCCCTCCCCGCCCCCCCTCCCACCTGAGGGGCCCTCCCCGCCCCCCTCCCAGCCCCCCTCCCCCCTTCCAACTCCCCTCCCCCCCACCCCCCTCCGCCCAGGGGTCTGCCACCTCCCACCGCCCACCCCAGGCGCCGCCCTGAACCCCGCTCCGCCCGCTGCTCCTGCCTGGCCTGAGGCGGGTTGTGCACCCGCTGCGGCCCCCAAGGCGCGACTGGAGGCCTGGGGTGGGGGCCGAGGCCGGGCGGGGCTGGGGGGCTGGAAGGGCAGGAGCCCCCCGTGGGCACGGCCGGGGTCCCCGCCAGGGCCTGCCTCCTGCTGCCCCCCACCGCGAGCGGCCAGGGCGGGCGACCCCCGCTTCCTAGACCCCAGCCGGCGGGGTCCTGCGCCCCTTTATGAGCCCTCCGCGCCTGGCCCCTGCCCGCTGCGCACCCGGGCCGCTGTCAGGCCCGCGCGCCCCACTTGCCGCGGCGCCCCGGCCCGCGCGCCCCCCAACGCGCTGGGCTTCCATGTCGCGCAAGCCCTGCGGTCCCGGCGCTGCCCCGGCCCGGAGCCCGAGGGCAGCTCCACTTCGGCCTTTGAGGCGCGCGGGCCTGTCCCCCGCAGGGCCACCTCGGCCCGCTCCTCCTCTGCCCGGGGCGTCCCCCCAGACCTGGGGCCTCTCGCGCGCCTGTCCTGCTCCCCGCCGGGCCTCTCGACCTCGACCCCCACGTGCCCTGGGCATCGCTCGCCCACTCGCCGCCGGCCCCTCCTGCCGCCTTTCTTCCCCTGGCGGCTTCGAAACCCGCTATCCTGGCGCCCCCGCGGCGCAGCGCGCTGAGCGGGGCCTGTCGAGCTGGCCGCGGCCTCTGCAGCGCGGGTTCGCGTCCCGGCCGGCCGGGGAGCTACCCACATGGCGCGGAGGACCCCTCCTCTCCTGCCGCCCGCTGCTCCCCTCAGCAGTGTCCTTCGGTCCCGCTGCCTGTTCTGTTCCCCGCTCTGGCTCTGGGGATCCTCTCACCCTCCCGCGCCTCTGGCCTGCACCCCGGCTCGGCTCTTGTATAAGCAAACACATCTTTAAAAAGCAACCGACCTCGAGCTCCCCAGCTGCCGAGTTTGCTTTCATTTCCCTTGCGGCGCTGGCGGACCCCCGGGGGGCGCTCCGGTGCTGGGGCGCCCAACACGCTGCCTGTTTTCTTTTATGTGTTTTATTTTCAGATCTTACATCCTCTTTAATCCGTTTTTATTTTCGTGTGTGGAGCAAAGAATGGGCCAATTTCATTCTTTCGCAAGTGGCCGCCCAGTTTGCCCAACGCCATTTGTTCAAAAGGTTTCCTCCGTGGTCCGGTCACGACTCCTTTGCCTCAGACTGAAAAGTGCCGCCCGCGGGGGCTCGTGAGCTCTGGGCACGACTTCATTCACCGGCCCGCGCGGCTACCCCAGTACGCGCTGCCACCCACGGCCACTCTGCGGCAGACCCTGAAGTCTAACGCTACGCCTTCGTGTTGCTTTTTCCCTCAAGATTGCTTTAGTTCTTTGAGGTCCTTTGCGGTTCCATAAATTTTCGACACTTTTCTTTTTCATTAAAAAAATAGCACTGGTGGGGCCTCCCCGGTGGCGCAGCGGTTGAGCGCTGGGTTGTCTCCCCGCTGCTCCCCTCAGCAGTGTGTTTCAGTGGATCCGCCTGTTCTGTTCCCCACTCTGTCTCTGGGGAATCCTGTCCCCCCCCAACACCTCTGGCCTGCACCCCAGTTCTTGTATGCACAAATAAAATGAGTAAATCTTTGAAGAAAAACGTGCTAATTCGCATTATACCTCTGCAAAGCTGAAAGGCAACTGACACCAGAAAGTAGAAGGAAGGAAACAATAAAAACCGGAGCTGAAATAAATGACAGAAACCAAACAGAATACAAAAGCAAGGAACCGAGAGCTGAGTAAGCACCTAGGAATAAATTTAACGCAGAAGTGGAAGGCCTGCGCAAGGACAGCTCCGTCCCCGAGACAACGCAACAGCGATGGACGCTTTCCTTGTTCGTGGATGGGCAGCAGAGAGCGGTTAAGGCGGCCGTCTTAAGGGTGGTTAAGGCAACACACACACCCAAAATCCCAGTGCTATTTTTTTTTTAAAGATGTATTTATTTATGTACACAAGCACTGGGCACAGTCAGAAGCGCGGGAGGGTGGGAGGATTCACCAGAGCCAGAGCGGGGAGCAGAGCAGGCAGAAGGACCGAAGGACACTGCTGAGGGGAGCAGCGGGCGGCAGGAGAGGTCTGCGCGCCATGTGGGACTCTCGCCCGGCGGCTGGGGATCCAACTGGCGCTGCAGAGGCTGCGGGCAGCCTCGCAGCCCAGCGCTCAACCGCTGCGCCACAGGGGAGGCCCCCTTTCTTGTTTCTTGATGTAAATTTGTATTGCCATTAACTTCCCCCTTAGTACTACTTTTGCTGTGTCCTATAGGTTTTGATAACTCACCTTTGTTTTCGTTTATCTACAAGTATTTTTATTTTTGCTTTAATTTCCTTACTGACCCAATAATTTTTCAGAAGCACATTACTTAGTCTCCACATATTTGGAGACTTTTCCCCAACTTTCATTTTGTGATTGATTTAGAGTTGTGATCAGACAAACTACTTGGCATTTCAATCTTCATAAAATTGTTGACAATTGTTTTGTTGAGAACATTCCATGTGCACTTGAGAAAAATGTAAATTCTGCTGTTTGGGGGTGGAATGTTCTGCAAATATCTATGATGCCCATCTGGTCCAGCTCGTCATTTGAGGTTATTGGTTTGTACATGGTTTCTTTTGGGGGGCGTAAAAATCTCCCACTCTTGTGCTGTCAATGTCATTCTTAAGTTTTATTAGTAATTGTTTATGTATTTTGATGCTCCACCATTTGGTGCACAGGTATTATATATTAATAAGCTATATCTTTTGGGGGTATTAAGCCCATAATCATATAACACTTGACTCTGTCTCCTATTACTTTTTTTAGCTGGAAGCTTATTTTATCTAAGTGCCTGCCTTGGTTACCATTTGCTTGTAAGATTGTCTTCCAACTATTTATTCTGAGACTATTATCTTTAATAGTTACATGATTTTCCTGTAGATAATAGATTTTTGTTTTTTGACCAATTGTCACTCTACCTTTTTTTGACTGGTGAGTTCAGACCATTAACATTTTGTTAATTATTGAAAATTAAGTATTTCCATTGTACTATTTGTTATGGGTGTGTTTGTAGTGTGTATTTGTCCTTATACTCTTCTTTTGTACTTCAACAACCTCCTTTTCTGTTGAGTCCTCATCTCAATTTGTTACTTCTATGGATTTTTGTTTGGAGGTTACCATGAGGCTTATGTGTAAGGTTCTATGCTTCTTACCTATTAGGCAGATTATTCTTGAGCTCATTCAACTGGTATTTTTATTCTCTCCCTCACCCCTGACCCGCCCATTGTGTGTTTTTGGTTTCTTGTATCTTCTAGGTGGAATACCTTCTGATTGAGTCCCATTATTATTTCCTTTTTTTTTTTTTAAAGATTTATTTATTTATACAAGCACGGGGTACAGTCAGAAGCGCGGGAGGGTGAGAGAATTCCCCAGAGCCAGAGCGGGGAGCAGAGCAGGCAGAAGGACCGAAGGACACTGCTGAGGGGAGCAGCGGGCGGTAGGAGAGGTCTGCGCGCCATGCGGGACCCTCCTCCGGTGGCCGGGGAGCAGCCGGGAATCGAACCAGTGCTGCAGAGGCTGCGGGCAGCTTCACAACCCAGCGCTCAACCGCTGCGCCACCGGGGAAGCAAGGCCAATTTAGTGGTGATACATCTTATTATTTCTTGCAAGGCCAATTTAGTGGTGATACATCAATCTTCGGTTGTAAAAATTTTTATCCCTCCTTTCTCAGTGATAGTCTAGCAGGATAGAATTTCTTGGTTGAAATTTTTTTTCTTTCAGCATTTCAAATATGTCATTCCCTTCTTGCCTGTAAGACTTCTATTGAGAAATCCACGAATCATCTTAGAAAGTTTTCTATGATTCATTTTTCTGTTTGGATTCTGTCTAGTGATTCTACCTGATAGTCTATCTGTGGATGACCCCTTCTACTGCATTGTTCTTCCATTTAGAAATTTTTACCTGCCTCACCATCCCTTCTGTTCCCACGTCCCTTTCTCCCCCCTCCCTCTGAACCCGAGTTCTGTTTATTAATGTCCACTAGTTTTTGTAGTCACTGTCTATTAATCGGGAATGATACTGCACTTTTTTTTTTCGCGTCTACTGGTCTTCTGCATAGTCTCTTTGGTGAACTGTGCGTTCATATTTGCTGACCATTTACTAGTTGAATTTTTCACAAATCTTGGGCTATTAACCCCTTGCCTGTTACGTATCGTGCGACAAGTTTCTTCCATTCAGTAGGGTGTCTTTAACCTTTCTTTCCCTGTGAAAAGCTGTTTAACTTGAGATAATCCCAACTGCTTAATCTCCCTTGCCACAGGGGTTGTCTCCACACACGTCCTCACTGTTGATGGCGTGGAACATACCACCAATGTTGTCATGTGCATGTATTTTATTGTTGTGGGCCTCCCTAGCTAAATCTTTAATCCAGTTGGAATTTACTTGTGTGTGTGGTGTTAGAAAGTGATCCAACTTCATGCTTTTTACGTATGGCTTTCCATGCTTCCCAGCACCATTTGCTTACTCCCCTTGTACCATCGTATGTCTGTACAGTTAGGTACTGACGTGTGAGTGGAGTCATCTCTGAACTTCCGATTCTGTTCCACTGATCTATGGACCCACTTTTGCGCCGGTCCTATATTGCTTTTAGTACTGTTGCTTATAGTAAAGTTTGAAGTTAGGTAACATGATACCTCCATTTCTCTACTTTTATCTCAGGATAATTTTTGCTAAGGGGTTTTATGGTCTCATACACACTTCAACATTTTTGTTCAATTTCTTTGAAATATATCGTTGGTATTTTAACAGGGAGTGTGTTAAAGATATATCAGTTTAGACAGCATGGTCATTTTGATTATATTGATTCTCCCTATCTGCGAGCATGGGATGGCCTCCCACTTTCTTTTTTTTAAAGACATGTCAGTTTTTTTTTTTATAGAGGCATGTTTTATTTATTTGTTTGTTTGTTTTGTTTATACAAGCACTGGGTACAGTCAGAAGCGCGGGAGGGTGAGAGAATTCACCAGAGCCAGAGCGGGGAGCAGAGCAGACAGAAGGACCGAAGTACACTGCTGAGGGGAGCAGTGGGCGGCAGGAGAGGTCTGCGCGCCATGTGGGACCCTCCTCCGGTGGCCGGGGAGCAGCCGGGGATCGAACCGGCGCCGCAAAAGGCCGCGGGCAGCTTCGCAACCCAGAGCTCAACCGCTGCGCCACCGGGGAAGGCCTCCCACTTTCTTACGTCACTAAGTCCTTTAATAACATTTTGCAGCTCTTTGTACAGGTCCTTCACCTCCTTAGGTCAACTCCCAAGGTATCAAATTCTATTCGAAGCAACGATAAATAGTATTATTTTCTTGATCTTTTTCCTTCTCATTATTTGTTTACAAAAATGCTAGAGATTTATGTATGTTGATTTTATAACCTTCCACTTTGCTATATACACATCTATTGTTTCTAATAGCTTTTCGGTGGAGTCTTTAGTGTTTTCTATATATACTATCATATAATCTGTGAATAGTGACAGTTGCACGTCTTTCCCGATTTGGATTATTCTCTTGTATTTTTTAGTTCGGAACTCAATCCCAATCCTATAGGCAGGAGCCAGAGATACAAAGCAGAGGCTGCTAAAGTTCAAGAAAGGGAAGGACAATTTTTCTGTATTTTGAAATTCTTCAAAAAAGGGTTAACAGGGCCTCCCTGGTGGCGCAGGCAGTTGAGCGCAGCGCTGTGAAGCTGTCCGTAGCCTCTGCAGCATGGGTTCGAATCCCGGCCGGCCAGAGAGATGCCCACATGGTGCAGCAGACCTCCCCTGTCTCCCCTGTCTCCCCGTTGCTCCCCTCGGCAGTGTGTTTCATCAGCCTGCCTGTTCTGTTCCCCGCTCTGGCTCTGGCCTGTACCCCAGTTCTTGTATAAATAAATAAATCTTTAAAAAAAAGGTTAACAGTTTAAAGCAAAATTAATGAAGATTACTTGGGATGAATACCATACGTAGAAGTAAAGTGCATGATGATGATGACAGCACACCGGAGAGGAGCAATAAAGGACAATTACACTGTTCATGAGGAAACAATATTTTTGAGGCAGATATATTTAATAGAGGCATCAAGAGAATCTGATACAATTCTATACCAATTCCTGACAAAAGCTCTCAGAAAACTAAGAATAGAAACTTTGTGCTGATAAGAAGCATATACATACAACCCGAAGTTTGCACCAACAGTGAGGACCAAAATGCTCCTGCTCAGGAGTCCCTGGGAACAGGAAACGCTCCCTCCACCCGGTTCCACTGTGCAGAGAGGCCAGTAATCTGAGACACCCACAGGTGGGGAGTGAGGGCAGGACAGCGCGTCCCGAGGAGGATGGAAGTCGCAGAGTCCTGAGGATCTAGCAATAGGTTCCCACAACTCACCAGTGAGTTTTTTAAAGTAGGTAAAAACCAACAAAGACAATGCTACCGAAATACTAGTATGAACTAGAGATTTAAAATGTAAAAATACTACTATTTACAATAGCTACTATTTAAAATACTATTTACAATAGCTTCAAAATACATAAAAAATATTTGGATACGTTTGGTAAAATATATGGAAAACCTGTGCTCTGAAAATAACAATATCTTACTGAAGTTAAAGAAATTCCTAAAAATGTTTAATTTAAATCAAAATAAAATTTAAATACTCAAGAGAGAAAAAGAATTCCTTACAATATAGACTATGGTCATGGATCAGAATCATCATCAATATTGTTGAAGTTCAGATTCCCCACAAACTCATCTACAGAGTCAAGGCAATCCCAAGCAAAACCTCCTCCATTCTTCTCTCCTGCAGAAATCGAGTCATTCTAAACATGCACAGGAGACAAAGGCACTGCGGGAGGAGCAGAGGGAGGACGTGTCCTATGCTCTGAAATACACAGGAGACTGGTCAGTGGTGAGAAACACGCCCACGCGTGCGGACAGCTGATGACGGCGCGCACGGTCCTCTCGTGGGGAAAGGGAAACGCCAGCAAAGGGTGCGGGAACAGTCAGGGAATCATGCAGGGGGCGGAATAAAAGGGTACCGAGACTTCACGCCACATGCAAAAATGAAGTAAAACAGATTACAGGCTGAGTAAGATGCCAGAACGGGGTCTCCCCATGACGATGCCTGCACCTGGGGTGCAGTCCGAGTGCAGAGTCATCCCCTCACTCGGGGATGGCAACAACCCCCCGCCCCCCCTTGCCCAAAGGGGGCAAAACTGCTGATCTAGACGGAAGTAAGGGTGAGATACGCCGAACAGTTAATGAAAACACTATCTTCTGTTGCTTCTGGTGTGAGCCGCAGGGACAAGGTGGTGCCGCCTGTGCAGGTCTCTCCACTCACCGAGCGCGGTCACTGCTCTGCCCTGCTCCTCGCGGTCTGCGGAGCCAAGCCCCACAATGACCCGGGGCCCTGGGTGCAGGAGGGGAGGAAAGTGGCAGCTGAGGAGCAACAGGGCAGGATGAGCTGAAACGGATGGGGAGGGAGCTGCAGGAAGGCCGGGGCGGCAGCATCCTGAGGCGAGAGTGCCTCCGTCAGCCAAGGGGATGATAAAGTTCTGAGCCCAGCCAGCAATTAAAAAAAAAATCATATTCTAACGGTGCTGAGGCCACTAGGTATCCATATGGTAAAAACAAAAATCAACCATTACCAAATGCCACACACAAAAATTACCTCAAGATAAACAGGAGAGCTGACCTTCTAGGCGCAGAGAAAAAGGGAAGACGAACACCAAGAGCAAGAGACGCAGGGAGGAAGGGAGCAGGATTCTCACTGGCAGGCAGCAAGCTCCACTGGTAACTGAGCAAGCCAAGATAAAGCGTGCGTCACACACACTCACTCTCACACGCACTGAAACAGGACACAGAAAGCACAAACTATAAAGGTATAAACTACAGTTCATTAAAATTTCAAACTCCTGCTCTTTCAAAGGCAACCAGGCCACGTGCTGTGGCCAAGCAGAGGCTGTGTTTGCAGCACAAGGATCCGCCCGCTCAAGCACAAGATCCATCCACCGTCACACCAGAGCTGATTCGGCGTTTCACCCACACGCACGTCCCGTGGCACCAGCTACCGCGCGCGCCCAAGGAGCGCAGTCAGACACTGCAGTGCGCGCCCGGGGCGGACGCAGCGGGCTCGGGAAGCACATTCTGCTGTGACTCCTCTGGAAGGGCCGGGAGCTCGTGAAGAAGTGAAACATACCACACATCAACTCCACTTCAAGAAAACCACCCCCCAAAACACCCCCCAAAGGCCTGTACCCCTGATGCTCATAGCAACTTTGTTCAAGCATCGTAACGCCCCACGGATGGAGGGCTGACGTGCCCCCGCGAGGGCCATGGTCACCTATCAGCCGCCTGTACTCAGAGGCGCAATTCAGCCCCACTTTGCGTCAGCAGACCAGGGGAACCCCGGCGCTGGCAGTGCCTCTGGCCACCAGTGCATCTGACCCCGCTTTTCCTCGGATCTCTCCACCGAGTCTCAAGGGCGGGAAGACTGTCTCCGTGACAGAGGCTCACGAGGGAGATGGGCAGCGCCTGGGCCCTCCGGGTAGCCTGGTGCAAGGGACGCTGGTGTGGAAGCGGGAGCAGCATGGTGAGTGGAACTGCTAAGTGGAACGTCAGGACCAGGCTGCAGGGCCTCAGCCCTCAGACCGCTGCAAAGTGTGGCTCTCGACCGAGGGCTAAGCCTGGTTGTCCGCGTGCCTCAGAGGCGCCGGGGCTTGAACAACGGTGTGTGGACGGGCTCAAAGCTGCGCCCCCTGAGGGCACGGCCCTACTCCACAATCCGAAGTGGCAGCCAGTCGGCACAGCCGCGTCCAGGCAGAACATCAGTGCAGACACAGCACGTCCGGGAAGTGCTGGGCACGTTCACGACCGCTGCAGGCGAAGCACTTAGGTGCGTGGTCACACCCAGGTGCAAGTGCGTCTGTGCAGGCGAGAAGGCACCCACTGACGCGTCGGATTGTATTCCCGGGTCAGAGAGAAGGAGTCGCAGAGGGAGAGGAGTGGCTCCCATCACGGAACCAGCTCATCTTCAGTCTTACTACACTGGCATAGGTGCTTCCCAGTGGCTGCGCTACCGACGGCAGAGCTATCGCCTGTGCCAGCCTCGTCCACAAACACAGAACCTGGCTTAGACAGACGATGCCCACAAAGCTGCATGCTCACACCCCCGCCCCAGCCCTCAGCAAACCCACCCTAGTGCTCAAAGCTCCAGTAAGTGTTTGGTCCTTTTCTGTGCCTTCTTAGTGACAGAAGCATGGGAAAATTGGGGTTTCTATACTTTTTTGCTTGGGGCAGAAGACAGAATGCACCTGGGCTGATGCCTGCCCTTGCAGTGGGTGCCCAGGACACAGGCCTCTGTGCCCACCGCCCCTTAGGGCCGAGCTGACAGGCTGCTGGTAGCCTGCGGGGGGTGGGCCACAGCCCAGCGACAGCTTGAGCGCAAGGACACAGGTGAGCGGGCTCTGTGCCTGCACTGCCTCGGAACCCCCGCGTGGTGAAAGGACGAAGAGGGAGCTCACCCTGTCTTTATGCAGAGCATGCCTGCGAGCGTCAGGCAGGCAGGCAACACTGTGCACAAACAGGTGTCTCCGAAACAACCCGGTGTCTTGCGAAAGGCTTTGCCCCGTGGCTTCTGTGCCGCTGACCTGGAGCCCTTTGTGTCAAGGACGTGACCACCGGGCCAAAGTGTAGAACCTCAGAGCTGCCCGCTCACACCCCCAAAAGACCCTCCCACCTGCACACCCCATTATGTGGCCGTTGCCGCTCACGTCAACAGCGAGCGACTCCACGTGGCCTCTGTGCGTCCTTGTTCTCTCCCACCTGGCCAGGGCTGCGGCTTGGCTATGAGCTCAGGAACTCTCCCAGGGTCCTTGACGATGACTCATAGAGAAACCTGAAACGCGATGAAAGAAACAATTAGCTGCCCAAATTACCTGAGAGTGTGTTTTCTTTTCTTTTTTTTTGAAAAATTGATTTATTTATATAAGCACTGGGTACAGACAGAAGCGCGGGAGGGTGAGAGAATTCACCAGAGCCAGAGCGGGGAGCAGAACAGGCAGAAGGACCGAAGTCCACTGCTGAGGGGAGCAGCGGGCGGCAGGAGAGGTCTGTGCGCCATGTGGGACCCTCGCCGGCGGCCGGGGATCGAACCGGTGCTGCAGAGGCTGCGGGCAGCTTCGCAACCCAGCGCTCAACCGCTGCGCCACCAGGGGAGGCCCCCGAGAGTGTGTTTTCATAAAAGAGTCTGAAGCGCTTGCAGCCAGACACGCCTCAAGCCAAACTGGAGGATCAGTACCTGCCCCGGTCATTTCTTACACGTGGAACAGAGTAAAAACCCCAGGGCGGTGATCCTAGCCCACATGTGACACATGGAAGGAGTGTTGTCACACCGAGTTCCTGTAGGGCCAGCTCCCCCAGGACACCAGACAGAGGCACCCCAGGCCACTGTCCCCACCAGACCCCAAAGGATCCCTCTAGTCAGCAGCTCCTGACCCTCGTGTGCATGGAAGTTCCAGCAGTCCCCCCACTTCGCTGTGGTTGGGCCCAATCACCCCAAGACTGGAGGCCCAGCAGGGACAGGCCTCAGGCCTGGAGTGCCCTCTGGTCACTCAGAAGTGGCTTGAACCCTCATGGACAGCAGCCCTTACGCCAGCGGCCCCGCAGGAGCTTGCCCTGGCCGCCGCAGCCTCCTGCCTGGAAGCCAGCGTCCCGGAGTGGCCTGGGTATGAAGGGGGAAGCACACCCCTAGAGGGAGAAGGGCCTCTTCTCCAGTGACAGCCGGTCTCAGCCACCAGCCTCTAACGTCGGCAGCGCAGACACACAAGGAGCAAGGCCTCCGGCTCGACGGGGAGGTGGTCGCAGAGAGAAAGCACAGCACACGCCAGTGGGACTCGCGACGCCTGCTTGACCCAGGGCAGAGTCCCATTCCCTCCAGCTCACGCACAGCACTGACCAAGAAGGCCTTACCGGGGCTTCAACAGACGTAAAGGACTGAAATCGTAGTGCCTGCCCTCAGACCCCAGGGCAGTGAAAACCAGAACCAGTAACAGAGAGAGCCAGAACATTCCAAAGTGTGTGGAGATTAAACAACACACAGTCGCTTAAATAACTCACAGTCAAAGAGACATTTAAGCGACTGTGTGTGGAGAAATTTTAAAATATTTTGTGCTAAATGAAAATGAAAACACACATTATCAAAATTCTTGGGATGCAGCAGCAGCAGAGCGTGGGGGTAACTCGCAGCACTGACTATACATCGGCAAGAAGAAAGCCCCAAAGTCACTAAACTTCCAGCTTAGGAAAACAGAAGAGAACAAAGTAAATCCAAAGCAGATAAAGAGAGTTTTAAAAATTAGAGCAGAAACTTTTTAAAAATTGAAAATGGGAAATCAATAAAGAAAAAATCAGTGAAACCGAAAATTGAAAAGATCAATAAAATCTGTCTCTAGTCAGGCGTGGGGAGCAGGGAGGGGGGCGGGGACACACCCTGGGTCCCGCAGCGGACGAGGGGCATCCCGCAGACCGGGCCCCTCACAGGGCAGTGAAGGGGCTCCGAACACGCCGGCCATGGCTCTGACCTCCTGGGGGAAAACGGACCCCTGGAGGCCCCCGCAGCAGAGACGGCGGGGCGGGCAGCCGCGTCCACGGCACGGATCACACTGAGCGGAGGCATCACCGCTTGCTGGACTGAGATTTTAGGGAAAAGGGAAGCCAACCCCCATACTCCCCCTCAGAGGCCGGAGGCGGAGGGACTCGGCCACACCCACGTGGACAGACAGAAAAGAAAGCTCCAGACGCTGTCCGCTCTCCCAGCCCGGGCGGACCTTCTCAACCAAGTGTCAGCAGATTCAGCCCCGCGAGGAGTGAAAAGCATCACACGCCACCACGCGGAACTCCCCGGGCACGAAGGGTGGGTCAACACTCAACATGAGTCAGCCGACAGCCACCTGCGCGCGGAGAAGCCGCTTTTTACCAAAATCCAGCATCCACTGGTGGTGACAGAGCCCAGCACGCTGAGCAGAGGGGAGCTCGTGACCTGATGCCCCACAGCTAGCGCCATGCAGGACGCAAGACAGGAAGGTCTCTCGTGGGGCCCAGATGGGGTGGAGTCGCAGCAGGCCTCCTGACGACCTGGGCGCCGGCCAGCGCGGTCAGAGCAGACGAGAGGGACACGGCCCGGGGAGGCGGGAAGAAGCCGACACGGTTCCGAGAAACTCCTCCAAGGAGCAGGGGCTGTGGGCAGCGGCCAGTGCCCCAGGCACACCTCGCACGAGCCCCAGAGCCCCGCAACGGCTCCCGAAGTTCTAGAACAGCAGGAGACGCTGCTGCACGGCGGGTCTGCGTCCAAAGCCACCTTCCACAGACTCTGCAGAACGAGCGGAGTCAGCAGCGGCTCGCCTGCCGTGGAGGTCCACCGAGCAGCACCCATAGCCGTGCCGCCAGGAAGGCCGGCAGGATACCCACTACCTTGGGCTCGGGGCTCTCACCCCAGTGGGGCGGCCCAGGACAGGGCACTTGTATTTCAGGAACGCCCAGACACGTGTGCGCTATGGAAGACGTGTGTCGTCTGCCCGGACTCCCCAGCAGCTTTGTAAATGACCGTCTTGCTGCTGGGGACAGAGGCAGGAAGTGAGACGTCTGCTCGAGGGGCTCTGCCTGCAGACGCAGTCCTGTCCCCACAGACGAGGGTGGACCGACCACGCCCGGGAGCAGCTGGGGCTTCCCACTGGCTGTACCAGGGCAGCTTTACCTCTCCACGCTGTCTTCTTCCAACGTGATTTCCATGAATGTCTTCAGCTTCCTGTGAACAGCGGCTGCCACGTCCTTCACTTTCGAGCTCCGATGTTTACCTGTGGGGCGTCCCGACAGCATGTTCACACCCCATACAGCAGCGACCTGCGCGCCTGTGGCGCTTCAGTCAGACCCAGCTCCACCCCCGGGCTGCCCGGTGGCCTGCGGCAGCCGCACAGACTGGCCAGGTCCAAGCGGGTCCGGGAAGGCCCTGAGGCAGCCCAGGGGCAGGAGCCCAGGGTGTTCACATCACCGTGAGAAACAACAACTTCCACCTGCCCAGTGCTAGGTGCCCACCCTCGCCCTCACACCCTGGCGTGGGTGCCCCCGGGAGGCCTTCGTGGACTGATTTCACTGTGGGGGGGAGTCTGGGGGAGGGGCCTCGTGACCCCAGCCTGAGTCAGAGGCATCCCGGAGCACCATGACGAACACCAGCACCCAAGCCGGGGAAGCGTGTCGGTGAGGCGTGTTCTGAGTGTCCCACCTTAGAAAGCGCTGCCAGCATCGGCTAACACAAGCAAGACAGACACAAACTTGACAGCAGGGGCCCTGCACGCTGTCCCAATACGCTGAAGCGGCTCCCAATGGGTTTTCCAGCACTATTTCAACTGGGGTGGTTCACAACTGGGGTGCTCAGAACAGGCAAGGCTGAGGGTTAAGGGAGCTGTAGACACTGTCACTGTTAGCGCCAAAGCACAGCACCATCATTGGCAAAAGCAAAAGCAGGTTGTAAAGTCAGGTAACAGTCACAAAACGGCAGGAATTCCTTTCCCAGGCACAGAGGGGGCAGCCGGCGGCCCCGCGGGGGAGGGGGGGACGCAGGGCGTGGCGGGAAGACACACGAGGCAGCCGGCGGAGGAGCTGAGAGCCTTTCGAGCAGGGGCTGAGTCCCCCACCCCAACCCAGCTCCAGGGGTGACACCTAGATGGCGGGAGGGAAAATTCAACCCACCTTTATTGACAACCAAAATAATATGCACAACAGCCGTCAGACACACAATGCCTTCAATGTCGTCCGAAGTCACACACGCCTTCAACTCATCCAGAAATGACCTGCAAAAAATCAACCAAGGTCTTGGATTACCCCATAGCAGATCTCCTCCTGTTTTCTAGAAAGACAGCCAGAAAATTCATCAAGCACCACGGAGCCTGGTTTCCAGGAAATGCACGCTCCACGCGAAGTGGGACGTCAGTCCCGACGCTGCCAGGAGGCAGGGCGCCCAGTCGGGAGCTCTGCGCCCAGCAGACGCCAGAGGACTTCACGCGACTAAACCCGCGGCCACTACGGATGGTGATTTTTCACAGTCACTGAATTTATCTGCCGGTAAGTTCCCGGGGTCTGGAAATCAGCAAACCAGCCTCCGCGGACCAGGCCCCCAGCGCAGCGGCTGCTGGGCGCCCACCACACAGGGACACGCGTGCTCCAGGCGCCCCTGCCGGTCTCCAGCCGAAGCCCCACACGGAAGCCTCACCGTCAGCCACGGGATGACTCTGACACAAGGTAGAGTTTACCTTTGTGAACGTTTAAGGTAAACACTTGTAACAGCTGATAAAATGGGCAAAGTCTGCAAAATGCTTTTCTCAGAAAAAACACTCTGGACCAACTTTGAGCGAAAGGGCACGGCCGAGGCGGCTGAGCGCCTGCAGGCAAGGGGCTGGCGGCGGCGGGAGAAGCGCTCACCTGACCACACTCGGGGACTTGATGACGATGCCCACCAGGCACCTGGAGAACGGCGGCAGCCCCGCCAGGGCATCCGGGGGAGACAGCTCGTCGACATCAGAAACCTGCAACGAGGGCTCAGGTCAGCCGTCACTGAGAGGCCAATGTCCCGGCGCCTCCTCGACCCTCGAGAAAGGCCTTCTGGAAACGTGGAAGCGACTCCCATGAGCTGCTGTGAAGAATCTGCTGCCACAGTCAGGGCTCCGGCATCGTGGTGACAGACGAGCGCTCATCAGAGCCCCGCCCGCTGCTCGTGTGCCCAGCCAGGCCTCCTCCCCACTGGCACCACTGACACTGCACATGGGACAGTGCCTTGCTGGGGGGCCCTGGGCACTGCCAGATGGGACAACAAAAGCAGCTTCCCAACACCACCCACGACCCAGCTGCCCAGTGCGTGCCACTCCGCCCAACGGTTGCACTTGGCCTGGCAGGTTGAATCCCAGGGTGTGGGGGGCCCTGCCTGCTCAGGCAGGTCTTGGGGGGCCTTGCCAGAACCCTGCTCTGGGACAAGCTTTCGTCTTCCACCCATGGCAGCTACAGCAGGGAGCTGCCTGCCCGCAGGCCACGGCCCAGCACCAGCACCTGCCCCAAGCTTGCCAACCATGGGCACTTTGTGGAGACACACCCAGACAGAAACCCAACAGCCTCCCCGTGCTCTGCCTGGGACTGTCACCCCCGACTCAGGCCGCTAATCCATTTGACATTTTCGTCTATGTGATTTTACTGCAGCGTTGGCACACGTGGCCGAAGCGCGACCCTCCGGTGTGTGTGTCCTGGTTCACCGCCTGCTGTTTCTCGTTCTTTGGTGGATCAGGTGCTTGTGTTGGAGGCTCACGGGGCCGCACAGCAGGACTCTGTGCTGCTGAACTGGTGCCCCTGGGGTGGGAGCCCCCAGTGGCGGCGTCCCAACTCACCTTGCGCAGTCGGTGGCTGATCTCCACCACGGACGCCGCGATCAGTGTGGAGAGCACGCCCCTGTGGACCGGCGTGTCCACGTGCCACGACTGGACGGTGGTGATGAACTCGTGAAGCGGGGTCTGGACAGAATACAGGAGCTGCAGGAACATGACAGCCACGGTCAGGGCTAAGAATGGCCTGCCCACCGCTGCTGGAGGCGGACCCCCGCTAGTCTCTTCCCCAAAGCAAAGGAAAAGCCCCAGGGACGGGAACACCCAAAACGGGGCCCCACCGAACACAGAGACGGCGGCATGGCCACGTGATCTGAGAAGCTGCGACGCAATGGCGAAGATTTGGTGAGAAAGAGGCCTGCGCACACCTGATGCCAAAACCACCACCCAGACACCCACATGCCCCGAGCATGAGCACGGCTGGGGGGCCGGGCAGCAGTCTGCACTTGCTGCCCAGCTGAGCCCCCCAGCACTGTCCTGCATCTTGGCTGAAGCAAGTGCACGTCCATATTTCTGAATCACGACTTGGCCCTGTGGGGCGCCAGGTGCCGCAGGCAGCCTGGGTCCACCTCCTGGGAGAGGCTCCTCAGGCCCCCGCCCCCAGAGGCGGCCCTGGGTGGAGGCTAACTTTCATCTGGGGAAGGCCCCACAATCTACATGGAGCCAAGAGCAGCGAGCTCACAAAGTGCATTTAACTCGGGAAGTGCTGTAAGAGGAAAACTGAGCACGCACGGTCACTGGCCAAGATCATGCCTGACCGCGGAGGCAAGCGCCCCCTCCCCGCGCGTGCTCTGTGCTGGCCCCCAGCGTCTGGGGCCCCGGGGAAGGAGTGGGTACCCGCAGGCCTTCTTCTGGCTGCTTCCGGAAACTCCAGGCCATGCACTCCAGCATCTTCTGAAATACTTTCTGGACAGTATCGAACAGCACTGCAACGTCTCCGTCAGAATCTGTCTTCTGGATCAAGGAACTGCCAGTCACCTCCTTCAGGATGCCCAGAAGCAACGTGACATAAAAAAATCCTTTCACTGGAAAGAAAACAGGAAAGCCAGTTATGCAGCCGCATGGATTGGAGAAGTCTCCACACACTTCACGTGACCGCGGGTCACGGTGACTGGAGAGTCCGTCGACGATCAGCCAGAGCAGGCCGGCCAGGTGACTGAATTTCAGCCTAAGCGAGCACGTCTGCTCTGCTCAAACACAGCCCCGCCTCAACCCCAGCAGCTCACCCCACACCACCCCACATGGGCTGTGCCCACCAGGTGCCAGCGTGTGCTACTGGACGCGGCCCAGATGCTTGCCTCCCCTCTGCAGAGTAGGGCCTGGACTCCCGCTCCACACAGGACGGGGGTCAGCCGGGCACTGCAGGCCAGGCCAAGGAAGGGGTATTGAGTGTGCTGTCCTTCTCTCTAGTGGCCGCTTCCCTGCGAACAGCTGCCCCACGGGAGCCTGACCCCTCGACCCACCCGGGGGCCCCGATTTCCCATGTCTGCTTCTGTCCATCCTGTGTAGACAGAGGTGGGGGTTGTGCCATCCAGAGAGCCATGAGCCTCGCTGTGTCCCGGCCTCACTCGACAACCCGACTGCCCCACGGGCCTGAGTGGCAGGTGCCGTGTCCACGGAGACCTCCCACGGGCAGGAGTGCACGACCCTCACGCGTGGGTTCATGTTGCCAGGCAGACCTGTCCCGTGGAAAGGCACAGAGTAACGCCCTAGCTAAGAAACACTTATCTGGTGACAAAGATGACCTACGACCTCACGCTGATTCCTGTGACTCCCCACGGGAAGTGGACTGGGGGTTCACGCCGGGCCCCACAGCCTATAAAATGCATCATAAGATGCAGGAGAGCCAGAGACGGAGGCAGCATCACTGCTCACGGAGTGAGAGCAGCTGCCCTGCAAGCCGGCCTCAGCTCTGGTCACTCGCACAGCCCACGGCCGGTCCCGTGGGGGGCTGCAGGACGGGCACCGCTGGGACCCACAGGAGACAAAGAAGCGCAGTGGGCAGGGGCTCCGGGGGACGGCAGTGAGGAGGCAGGTGCCAAGAGGGCCCTACACGGTCCGCAGTAGAGCCACACGCTAACTACTGACAAAACCTCAAGTTAAAACCTCAGCAGCGAGCCGACCCACACGGCCAGGCAGCGCGCGCCCCCGCAGGCACATGGGCCGCTGCTGAGTGAACAGGACGCGTCGCCGAAGAAACGCTGGATTCGAGGACGTCAGTGAGACCCGGGCCTAGAAGCTTCTCTGGTGTGGTTGCCACACAAGCTCGAGGGCGTCAGCCCTGACTACCGGGTCCCTTCAGGGGACACTCAGCCAGGGAAGCCCTGGCCCACGCCCAGCGGCCCCCACCACTCTCGGCGGGGGATGGTCTCTGCCAACCTCCCTCTGCTTTCTGCTTAAGACACAGTCCCTCTAGAAGCCTCCTTTCTAGCTGCGTCCTTTGTGATGTCACCTCTTGCGCCGCCTCACCACACCATGGAGCAGCCGCCCCCACCAGGGCTGTCGTGGCCGGAGTGGGTTCTGCAGAACGAGGGCGGGAGCGGATACGGCACTCAGGGCAGGGGCTCAGCCGCACACGCTTGGGCATGGAGGACGCCACACGCGACACTAGAATGTGATGTTTTCATTAAAACGCTTCGCGGGGCTCTTCCAGGGAGTCGGGGGAAGGCGTCGGGGGCTGGGGGTCTCTGCCGTCCCACAGCTGGGGTGCAGGTGACTGCAGTTAAACTGGCTGCTGAGACCTAAAGTTCCTGTCAGCGCCTCAGGAAAGTACATTCTATAAATACTAAAAACAGATTCAGCCCTCGGGCAAAAATAATTCCTAAACGATAAATGAAATTTAAAAATATGCAAATGATTTTTAATGTCTCGATCATTAAACTTAATTTTAAAGTGCTATTTTCACAATAGTTATAAAGGATTAAAAAAAAAACAGACTTTAACACACTGTCTGTTCCACTTAACACGAGCCTTTAACTTGCACATTTCACCCAAACAGCGGGCGGCCGAGTCTGAGGGAGGGACGCCGGCAGCCTAGGGCCGCAGCCAGCCCCAACGCAAGCCCCGTGTGAGGGCCAGGAGGGGTGCGAGGACGCCCACGTGACGACATTGCAGGCCATGGACCATAAACTTGACTCGACGCAACAAATCTAATTTTCAAATTTTAATTTTGAATCTACTGAAAATATAATTTTCTATCTCTGCTAGTACATATCTGGACTTAAAGAAATAAGTAAATCCCTATAGATCTCAGGAAAAAACCAGCACAGGGTCTACAGCCCAGACATGTCACAGCCAGCGATCTGCAGCTTCTGGTAGTCACTCAACCACAGCGGGGTGCTGCTAGCAAACCCCCAGGACCCCACCCACTTCTCTGGCTGGGACCCCTCATAGGATGGCTCAGACATCACCGGGTCTCGCTCTGGGGACGGGCTCTGCTTCGAAGGCCACCCAGAGGAGGCCGACTTCCCCTCAGCATCTAGCGCACAGCAAGCGAGCACACCGGGCTCTTGCCCTCCCCAACAAACTTGGGCATCACCCTACCTTGTGGCCTGAGCAGAGCCAGGAGAGGCTGCTGTGGGCTCTGTTCAGGACACCGGAGGCTGGGGCTGTCACACACTGGCGGGCCTGCAGCCCAGCAAGCCAGAGGGAGTGGCTGCAGGATGGACAAAACCCAACCCGACCCACGTGACACCAGAAACACCCTTCAACTCCCCACCGCATCAGCCCACTCTGGATAGGAACTGGTTTCCGTATGTGTCACCCCCTGACCAACGGGGCAGGAGGAGGAGGCTGGCTCTGGCCCAACAGCTGGAGGAGCCCTTTCCGGGCAGAGCGTACCTGTCTGCATGACCCCAAGACTCCGCTGTAAAAGCTGGATCTGGAACCTGTAATCGCCGAGGCCGACCATAATCACATCTTTACACACGGTCAGGTAGGTCTGCAAGAGACAGACTTCTGATGTCACTCACCACCAAAGGCCGCAGGAGGGCAAAGAAAAGAGAACCATGAGCTGACGTGCTTCTAGGCAGCTCAAAAAGCAGGTATTTGCAGAGACGTTATATGGGGGCTTCACAGGCGCTTTTGTTTCTGTAAGGCCCCTAGCAACGCCACGAGCCACCTGACTCTAAAAACATGACCAACACCTACTACCGACAGTATGGAGGTTACACTAAAGTCTCCAGTTTATATATTCCAGATATTTAAATGCCATATACGGTGTAAGCACTTAAAGCAGTAACACGAGGTCGAAATGCCAACTTCAGAATAGAAACTACAGCCTGGCAGCCCGGCACAGGCTCGGTGAAGAGGAAGTTCCCGCGTCTTAGGACTCTAACCTGGATGGTTTGCTGGTAAACGACTCTATGGAGCTTCAGGTACTCTTCGTCTTGGTCTTGGATAAATGGCAAGATTTTGTTCTCTAACCAGAAGCCCGTGTCTTCCAGAGTGGACAGGTACACATTCCCCTCGGAGCAGAACTGTAGAGATGGGGGGGGGGGGGCCGCGCGCAGCGGGTGAGGCGCCTGCTCATCCAGCCCGGTGCACCCCAAGCCCTGGGAGGATGCTCAGCTGGCCCTGTGCACCTTGTGCTGAAGGTGAATGCTCAGCCGGCAATGGAGGCTGAAGGCTCGCAGTGCGGTGGCTTCACTGAAGGCGTGAGGCTTCCCCTCCAGGGACTGCAAAATCGACTCCAAATCCGCCTGTGAAACAAAAGCGCTGAGGGCCACACGCCTGGCCCCCAGGCCCCCCAAAGCAGCACCGCCAGAGGGGATCCACAGTCTCTTCTCCTTCCCCAAGGTCAGGGAGGCAACTCCCCCAGCTCAAGGCCCCTGCAATGAAGCCCACCGGTTGAATGGGGTCAGCCTGCAGAGGGCAAGGGTGGCTCTACCCCAACAACCAAGACTCCCCACCCTGAGCCCCAGACAGCAGGGCCTTGTGCTCAGATGTGTCACAGCGGGGGGGTGGTAACACCACAAACACCTCGTGTGCCCGTTAGGAAAGCCTGAGGGGTGGACCCCTGGGCCACAGGCGCTGCCGCTCTACACTAGGGCAGTCAGCGCCAGCCTGTCCACCCACAAGGTCACGGCCTACCTACTCCTGCCTGCACGTGAAGCTTGGGAAGACCCTGAAGCTGCAGTCAGGTCAAGACAGGCCCATCCCTTCCCATCCGTGGCTGTGGCGACCTGAGGTCTGAGGCCCCACCCCCGGCACAGCCAAACGCAGTAACACGAGGAGTGGGCCAAGGCCTGGTCTGGGGAAGATGGCCAAATTGCCAGTAAGGAGAGGAGGAAGCTGGTGAAGTTGCAGGGACAGTCTCCAGAGGTCCAAGAAGACAGCCCCAGGCCAGAGGAGAGGAAGGAGCAGCGCCCGGAGCTTGACAGGACAGCCCTGGAGTCCTGCTCCCTGCTGGCCACCCCGCACCAGACTCCGGCTGGTGGAGGTGGGGTCCGCGGGTGTGGCTAGTCCTCACCTGCCCCAGTGTGTCACCTGCCCCGCGGCCTAGAAAACCGGGCGCTGGCTCTGTCAGGTTACCTTCGACGTTTCCAGTGCTTTCAAAAGCTGGTTCAGCTTCTTGCGGGGAGCCGAGAGCAGGCACTCCCGGTTTCTCGGGTGCGTGAGCAGGTACTCCAGGTACACCAGCGCCAGTTCGGGCTTCACCGGGCCAGTGTCCTGGGCGCTGGCTCTGCGCTTCGACACGGAATTGCCCTGCGAGACCAAGAGCCACTGGTCAGGACGCAGCCCACCAGCTAGACCCTCACCTGCACAGGGGCGGGGGGCGAGCACCTTTCCGGGGGGCTGCTCTCCGGGCAGCCAGTCGCACAGGAGCTCCAGTACACGCCCCACGTGTCCCCAGGAGCACAGGCAGTCCAGCAGGGTGCAGGATGCCCTGTCTGCAGCGCCCTCCTCTTGGTCCCTCAGCGTGGACATCACACCCCCGCTGGAATGCCAAGTGCACAAGGTCAGGTCGGTGTCGCAACCACAACGCCCTACGTGCTGCAGGGGCAGGTGAAGAGACTGAATGAGACAGACCCCAGCCCTCCACGACACCCCACTTCGCAGGACCCTGGGGCTAAGTCCAAGCTCAAGGCTCTGAACTCCAGCAGCTCAGGGCACTGAAGCCAGCACAGCCCGGCACCAGGACCCAGCCACGGACCCGCCACTGCACATGCCAGGGCTGCGTTTGCCGTGGCTAGACTCAAGCACAAAGAGTCCTAATCTGGGGGAAACAAATTCTATTTAGCATCAAAACTTTTTTTTTTTTTTACAAAAAAGAAGTAATTTTTACAGAGATAGTAACCAAAACTCCAGTAACAGTGTCCAATAAAAACTAAGTCTCGAGCCACAAAAGCAGGCCACCACCTCATTTTATATTTTCTAGTAGCCGCATTATAAAAAGAAATGGACACAATTAATCTCAACAACTTCCTCATTTAACCCGATCTATCCAAAGTGGCGTTCTAAAATGCAGGGATGGAGAGCACTGCCGACGGCTGCTGCATCTCCTCACGCCGGGTCCCAGGCCGGGGCACCCAGCATGCACAGCAGCTGTCTCTGCAGCTCCAGACATGGGCCAGGGCAACCGCGGTCTCCTGCCGCGGTGGAGGGCGGGGCTGGCCGGGAGGCTGCTGCACTTGAGGGTCAGCAGGCCCGAGACCAGGGATGCGGCTGCACCGACGTGTGGGTACCTGAAGGCCGGCACGGCAGAGGCGGGCATGAAGGACATGAGCATGAACAAGGGCGTCTTGCAGCGGTCATCCTGCAACACGAACAGGAAAACAAAACGGGGGTGTGTAAACAGGAGGGCCCCCGGGCCCCCATGCAGCTCCTAACACCCCGCGCTAGGACTCGCCTGGCAGGAACGAGGGTAAGGAGACATGAGTCTGTGTGTACTTGGCATCCTGAAGGTAAAGCTCAAGAGAATAAAACTAACCAAAAAAACCTGACGCGGTGGTTGGCACGCTGAGTGGGAGGCACCCAGCGGCCATGCCCGGCCTCCCACTGCTGCAGCACCTGCTCCGCCCTGCTGCTGAGGGGACCCTGCAGCACAGCAGGTCCCCCAATGTCACGGCGCCACCATGCCGACGAGGCACAGAGACCCGGTCCCCAGCGGGGTGAAAATTCATGGCAAGTCTTTCCATTTTAAGCCACGCTTTCTTTGTAACTAGGAATAAAATGATAGTTCCAGCCATCAGTCTTATTTTTATTTGTTGTTAAATGTGAACTCCCTTCTGAGCAGAGAGTCAGGGAGGCCTCCTTCACCCCTACGAAGCCCCACGCCTGGGCTAAGCGTCTCAAGACAGATGCACTTGCTGTGTGCGGTGGCCAGCCCCTCCCCGCCGAATGCCCAGCGTGGCAGGCGCTAGGACAGGGCTGCAGGCCCCAGAGACCCTAGGGAGGTGGGCAGACCCTGCCCCACAGGCAACGCGCCGGCTGGACGCCTGGTTTTCCTGCCAGAAAGCTGGCCAAGAGTGCTGCACCTCCCCCTGCAGTGACCTTCTGGGCAACCAGCGCGCAGGGGAAGAACAGCAAAACCCTACCTGCTGCACCTCCCCCCCGCAGTGATCTTTAGGAATGGCTTTCGCCATGGTCCCTAGATCTGGCTGGGCAACCAGCCAGGGGGAGAACAGCCTGAAGCAGAGGAAGTTCAGCGGAAGTTCCCTGAAAAGGCAGAAGCTTATCAAAAGATAACGACCACCAAGAACCACTACAAGAATGCTAAAAATCTTATCCGGTCTTTCTAGAACTACAAACTTTAATCCCTTATTTGTCTTTCTAAACTTCCTTCTTCTATAATGGTCATTGTTTGTTATGTAGATCACCTCCCTGATGGTGATAGACTGAGCCCAGGAGCAAGCTGATTTCATTGATATTCATTCCTGTGCTTTTGGAAAACATATATATACTGGTCACAGACTCAAAGAAAATGACACTCAGATTTTCACTCTTGAAGTGTGTCTGTGTGTCATTTCTTTCACCGACGCCCTGACCACCCTGCACGCTTCTCTCAACCCTGAGGTGGCCTCATCGTCTACTGCTGTGCTGGTCCGCGGCACGAGAGGAGCGACCTCGGGAGGAAAGGCGTGGGACGCACGACCTCGGGCGCGCAACACTCACCGTGAACACTCTCAGGTACTCAGGCAGCACGGAGGCAAACTTGTTGATGGTGTAAACTTTGGCCTCTTTGTTATTTTCCATACTTCTGTGAATACTTTTCCAGAGAATCACAACAATTTCCAACAAGCCAGCCATGGAAGCGACATCACTGACTGACAGTGTCTTGTCCAGAACCTAAGAGACAAGCGTTCTATTGTGAGAGACTCAAACCACAAGCCCAGATAACAGCCCTACCTTTAAAAGCCCACTGCAGAATTCTAGACCTAGAGCGAAAACGTAAAGGACATCAAGTGTAATGACTTTGGGAATCCTTGTTAAAGTATGTTTTTAAAGCTCACCCAAGAGATACATTCTAAATTTATTTTAGATTCCGTAAATACACAGTCCATACGAACAAAAACACCCTCTGAAGCTCAGAATGAACGAGTTGCATGTGGTCCCCACCGAGGCCCCAAGGCAGCAGGAGAGGCTGCTTCCCTCCCTCCACCTTCACATCTGCTAGAAGATGCTGCTTCTCCAACAAGCTTGGATGTGGAGACAGGGGCCTGGGGGAGGACAGAAACCTTAACTTACTGAGATGTGACTGCAGCCCCCGAGATCAGACCAAGAAGCATCTGTGGCAGGCCGGCAGCCCCATGGGGCCCAGTGGGCACAGCCCCGGCACGGGCACCATGACCGACCCCACTCCCACGCGTCTTCCCGGGCTTGTTTTAAAATGACCACCCCGTCTGTGTTTCCAAGCCCATGCTGGCACGTGAGCAACACGCTCACCTCCTCACGGCTAGCTTAAACCACAAATGCGGGCCTCCCTGGGGCCCAGGAGTGGAGCCTCAGGCTGTCACCCCTGCAGCCTGAGTTCGATCCCAGGCCAGGGAGCTGACCCACAGGACGCAGCAGACCTCTCCCGTCTCCCCACTGCTCCCCTCAGCAGTGGATTTCAGTGGACCCGCCTGTTCTGCTCCCCACTCTGTCTCTGGTGAGTCCTCTTACCACCCCCCGTCCCTCTGGCCTGTACCCCAGTTCTTCTACGCAAAATTAAAAAAATAAAAATCTTAAAAAAAAAAAAAAGTAAACCACAAATGCCCCCAGCAAGCCCCCTCTCCTGCAGAGCGGTGGCCTGAGACTGGCCAGCAGTAAGTAAAAAACAACAAAACAAGACCTTTGGATGTCCGCGCTGCCCGCGCAGCCTTGGTGGCCTGAGACTGGGGTGAGGGGTGGCTCTTGCACCCGGCTATACACGGCAAAGCCGCTCAGCCCGGCCCGGCAGGTCCGCTCACAGGGAGTCTGGTGACCGCTCAAGGACAGTCTGACCACCTGCAAGTGACTGTCAGGAAATGGCCTTCAGGGCGCTGCCTTGAGGTGCCAAGTGCTTCATTTCAGGAACTGGTACCTTTGGGCTAACTCCCTACTGCACTGGGGAGAAAAGAAGCTTCAATGAAGAGGGTACCCACAAAAGTCAAGTCAAGGGCCTCCCGGGTGGCGCAGCGGTTGAGCGCTGGGTTGCGAAGCTGCCCGCAGCCTCTGCAGCGCCGGTTCGATCCCCGGCTGCTCCCCGGCAGAGGAGGGTCCCACATGGCGCGCAGACCTCTCCTGCCGCCCGCTGCTCCCCTCAGCAGTGTCCTTCGGTCCTTCTGCCTGCTCTGCTCCCCCTCTGACTCTGGTGAGTTCTCTCACCCTCCCGCGCTCCTGACTGTACCCAGTGCTTGTATGAATAAAAAAAAAAAAAAAAAAAAAAGTCAAGTCAATTCTGTACGAAGTTAGAGCTCTCAGTAGGCACTTAAGTTTGAGTTATAACCAAGCAAATTTAAAAGCAGTGAAGCTACCAAAGGCTTAGAAAATACTGCAAGATCCACAAATCCTCCATTTAAGTTTCACTTCTACCACCCAAGTCCAAGCCTGCAGCCCTACGGCGAGCCCCACGAGAACCACGGCTTCTTGGTAGCAGCACGCCAAGCCCCGCGGGGCTCAGGAGCAGGGGGTGCACCAGGCCTAATCCTTCAAAAAGAAAGGAAACTTTTTATTTTAGCAGGAAGCACTGTGCTTTCTAGGAGGCAGCAGTAAGTAAAAAACAAAACAAGACCCTTTGGATGTCCGCGCTGCCCGCGCAGCCGTGGGGAGAGCGCCCCAGCAGACTGTGCGTCCCCCCAGCATGCACAGGCCAAGCATCGTCTCTATGGCACAGACCTGGGCCCCAAGCGTCACAAGAGGCCTCGCGCTCTATAGCTCAGTTCTTTAATCAGGGGTGGTGGAGGGCTCCTTCGGAATTTAAGAAACCTAACGGTCTCTCGGCTACTACGCCACAAGACGCGTTCTGCTCTGTTGGGCAGCCACATCCACCCTGCCAGCGGGCTCGCGGACGGGCCCTGGGGGACTCGTGGCCAGGCCTCACCCCACAGGCCCCCAGGGCACCAGGTTCCAGCAAAAGGGTCAGTTCTCTTTTGTGACTTCCTTTTAAAAGCCAGTGTCCTGATCTCTCTGGGCACGACCGGGCAAGCTGCACTTTCACTTCAGATTCCGGGAGCGAGTTGCTGTGTAGAAGCTGGACGTGTGGCTGCTCTCAGACGTTCACCCATGACGTGACTGGTCACTTGGACTCTAAAGAGCCCAACAGTCCCCTTGACGACTGACTTTTGATAAAACACTCTCTAAAGCAGAACCTGCATAAAGCTCGCTGCCAGAAAGAGAACTCCAGGCCCTTCCCAGCCAACCCTCTCGGCGGCGTCGAGGGAGCCCGCCCGAGAGGTGTGGGACAGCTTGTCCCCAGCAGAAACTGCCCTCTGCACTAGATCCTACCCAACCACCCAATGCCAAAGTGAACTTCACAAGACAAGCAGCAATTCTCCTGCGATCCTACCCAACCACCCAATGCCAAAGTGAACTTCACAAGACAAGCAGCAATTCTCCTGCGACGGTTCTGACCAGGTAATCTGGGGGCCAACACCACAGGAGCAGGAGGGAGCAGGACTGGCCCTAACACACCAGCCCTGGGAAGCGCTTCCGACTCAGCCGGCCCTTCCCACGCCCATGGAGGCCGGGGCCACTTACGCTTACGTTCTCCTTCTCCCGCTCCTCCTCGTCCTCGTGGTGCTCCATCAGCGCCCTCCGGACGCAGGCGTTTAGGCAGTGGCGGATCACGTGAATCAGCTTAGCTGCAACGTGAGAGAATCAGGGGTGAACTGACGTGTTTCTTCCACAAAAGTTCCCAGCAGCAAGCGATGGTGCCCAGGCTGGTGAGACGCGCAGGGCCATACCGACATTGGTGCAGGCCGTGTGCTCGTGGGCATGCTGGTAGAACCTCCTGGCGGCCGCGGGGTTCATCTGCAGCAGTGCAACGCAGCGCTCACACCACACCTCCTCGGGCTGGTTCACCGGCAGGAAGGAGTTGAAGATGAGGCTCACCAGGCGCCGGCACACGGGCCTGGAGTCCGACTCCAGACGCACCAGGATGTGCTCCATAGGGCAGACCTTCCAGAACTGCATACAAGCACAGACCCGACACTGTCAGCGCACCCAGGCCCTGAAGGTGCTCATGTGCGATTCCCAGAGCTAAATGAGAAAGGAACTAATCGCTACACCCCAGAAGAGTCGTTCCAAGCAACCACAACAGGGTCTGACTTCTCTGTAGGGAAGCACGCCTGAATTTGAAGCACACGGTGCAGGTGCTGAGAGGACTCACCGTGACTGCCTCCCACCTGCTTGCGCAGTGTGATGACACAGACGTTTCCCAGAATGCCGGGACTCTGGCCCACTAACGCGCAAGCGAGCGAGTGATGCACCAGCGTGCGGACAGCAGGCCCAGGAGCCCCGAGCCTGGAGGAGCAGCTCCCTCAGAAGCCCCGGCTGCCTGGCCCGGCTCCAGGCACAGGCCTGAGAGTGCACACTGCCCCGGCCCCCTCGGGCGACTGCGAGGGCATCAGGCCTTCACCGGCGGGAAGGGCAACCTCGCGAGCATAGAACTGCTGTGGGGGAACGCCGCCAAGCAGAAGGTGGCGCTGAGGCACCTGGCCAGATCCTGCCTGGGTGGGTGTCGCTGGTGACCTCAAGCAAGCGCCTGGGGAAGGCCCCGTGCTCCCCAGGGACTGGCACTGACCGACGTCCCCTCTGTCAGCATCTTCAAGGCATCTTTCTTGTCAGCGGTGTTTGAGTCTGTTCACATGGTTGCAACCCCAAGAGCAGACCCCCCCAAAACTCCACTTGGGATATTCCTGTCGCTCCTGCCCCTTCCTGGGGGGTTTCGGCCACTGCTTTACACAGGAAATCAAAGCAATGGGACAGTCAGGAGCGGCCAGGCCGGCTCACCCTGAAGTGGACAGCAGCCACACTCTGGCCTCGCACGCCCCCAAGATGGATGGCGGCACTGCCTCCACCCAGAGAGTCCCAGCTGCAGCTCACTGCCCTGACCCCCGTCTCTGATCACAGAGCACCTGTGATCACTCAGGTTCCCGCTTCAGTCATCTGGGGCCTTTACCCAGACAGGCCACCTGCGGGCTGACACCTGCCGCGGCCAAGGCTGGGCCACATCACTTCGAGTTGCTGCTGCACATTAAGGGCCCAGAGGCTTTTCTGATTCCTTAATAAAAACGTTTCAACACCAGTAACTGCTGATCCAGCCTCACCCCAGACACACAAGGAGTGCAAAGGTGAGCCTTGAAACATCCTCAGCACTTGATTAGCCCAGCCAGAAACTGCTCTTTGCCACAAGATGCCATCGTGTGTCCTTAGCTTTTGTTACCTGCCATGTGTCAGCCCCGGGCCAGGACGTGCGAGGCTCAGACCAGGCTGGTCCTGAGTTTAGCTGGCAGCTGGCTCCACACTCAGGGTGCACGGGGAAGGCTATGGGCACTCCCACCAGCTGTGGGGGTCCCACCCACAGACATGCCCACCAGTGCCCAGCATGGCTGGTGGCTGAGGGCGCAGAGCCTGCCAGCACCCCAGGCGGGAGCTTGCCCTCAGGGGTGCTCTCCACAGACAGGCCAGCAGCCCCTGCCCTTGCTCTTGGAGGAGACTCAGCTGGCGCCAGCGCTGCAGCTCTCTGGGCCTGTGGCCACGTTGCCAGGATTTGCAGACATGGACATGGACAGCAGCTCCTGTAGTCGCTGCGGCACCCCGGGGCAGCCCAGGGGCCACCTTGGTCCCGTCTGCCCTGCCCTCTCCCGGCTCCCTAGCTGAGCCCTCTCTCACAGGCTGACCTCCCATTTCTCTTCAGACTCGAGACGACGGCCTTCACGGGGTGTCCTGACAAACCTCGCAGAACTGCAGCTGGCTCTGGGCAAGATGGACATGGCGACGCTGACATGACAGGGACATGGAAAGCCGAGCAGGACAAAGAGCTCCAAAGTCAGAGCAGAGCTGGCCCGAGGCTACAGACAAGCAGGAAGGCTGCCCACCAGGCCCGAGGACCAGTTGCAGAGGGACAGTGACCACATCAGATCCTCAGCAGACATGGGGCTGAGCTCAGTGCGGGGGTGCAGCATTCTTGGGGTTTGTCTAACGCAGAAACACCATGCCCCACGTCTCAGGGCTCACAGGCTGATGTCTGAGCAGCTCCCCCAAGCCGGGGCACATGGTCTCAGAGCAGCATCTGCTGCATGGACACTCCATGTCCAGCGGCTGGCCCTGGGGGCGTGTCCTCACCATGATAAAACGGCATTTTAAATAAATTTCAGAGAACTACTGTGCGGAGAAAGAAAATGCACAGTAACCAAGGGTGACAGACTCGCGAACCTTACAACGAGCATTCTCAGCCGAGCGCGGGGAAGAGCCAGCATAACGAAGAACCCCCTTCAGAGCCTTACCCCAGCACCCCAGCTTCCGTCCACAGCCCACGTTTCCCGCTGACGTCTAAGTGCTCACCCTGAGCCAGCGCTGAGGGGCCCCAGCAAAGCTCCTCAAGTACGTGACAAAAGCCACTTACGGCGACGGGGCGGCCTGCACGAGGTCTCTCAAAAAAGAAAAGCGCACATGGTGATGTTTCGAGAAATGTCAGTGAAAACCACAGAGCAAATAAAATGTGGCGGCGAGCAGTTGGTGACCGGGCCGGGACACACTGCCCCGACCGACAGGCCCCCTTTGGGCAGGTGGCGACTCTTGCTGTGGGGGAAACAGCCTGAGCAGCGGCCGAGCCCACCTTGGCAGCCCGCACAGCCTTGACCTTCAGCAGCATGTCCACGAAGGCCACCCTCACTTTCTCCGAGTTGTCATGGAGACTGTACTTCAGCGCTGGCAGGAGCTGCTCCAGCAGCGGGTGGCTTAACTTGTTATCCAGAACAATTGGCAGGCACTACGGGGGAGAAGGACCAGGGGCACAAAGTCAGAACATAAACAGTACAACTCTGGTAAGAAAAACTCAATCAAGAAAACATTTAGGGGCCCCCTCGGTGGTGCAGCAGGTTGAGCGCAGCGCTGTGAAGCGGTGCAGCACGGGTTTGATTCCTGGCCGGCCAGGGAGCTACCCACAGGGAGCAGCAGACCCCTCCTGTCTCCCTGCTGCTCCCCTCAGCAGTGGATTTCAGTCCGTCTGCCTGTTCTGCCCCCGCTCTGGCTCTGGGGAATCCTCTCACCCTCCTGCACCTCTGGCCTGCACCCCAGCTCTTGCATGCATAAATAAATCTTTTTAAATCTTTTTTAAAAAGAAAATATTTAGCTGTGTCTTTTCTAGAACTATTAGGAAAACAAACATACCTTCAAAAAGTAACACTTTCCCAAAACTTTCATATAAGAAATACCCTAATGAGCTCATCCACAGTCCCGTTCAAACAATGTCAAAGCAGTTACAGTTTCTCAAAGCTTCTCTCAGCCAACTGATCAGGGACTTTTAGAGTCGAAAGAAACAACTGCTGCTAGGGTGGGCTCCGAGGCTTGGTCCAGGAGTCACTTCGTGATTGTCTGACAGCCCCGAGTCTTGAGCACAGAGGCCCGGCCTGTCACAGGCCTTGTCTCCATGTGGCCCAGGGTGGTGCCGAGGGACACCTGCGCTTGGGCACCAGGTCTCTACCCCAGGCATCCCCTCAACCCCGTCCAGCCGCCAGGACTGCGCCCAAGGGCTGAGGTGTCTGGAGCTTCCGAGTAGGCTCGAGGCAGGCAGGGAGGTGCTGGCGTGTGGCAGCGCCAGGCGGGGTGACGGGAGGCAGGGTATTTGGGGTTCTTATTAAAAGTACACACTGTACATCAAAAAATTAATTTTAACGTATAACTTTTTAAAACATCAAGCACACAGTTATCCTAGAACACCGCAAAGCCTCCCCTTCTCTGCCTCAGCCCCTCCAGCCTGGACCACAACCAGCCCCCCAACACACTCCCCTGGCATGCACAACCACTCGGCCCCCCACGCCCCCGTGGACTCTGCTGAGCCCTCCTCCTCCTGGGGTGGGGGAGGAGGTGTGGGAGACAGCGGGGAGTGCAGCCTGGAGGAGGCCCCGCCCGGGGCTGTGCTGCGTGGCTCAAGACCCCCAGCCCCCAAGAAGGACCCTGACTCGTGGGGTGAACTCCTGGGAGCGTCCCGGGGCCACAGGGAGGTGCCAGGAAGGGCACACACGGGCTGCGAGGGTCCAGGCCTTTCTCTGAGGGCGAAGTCTGCTGAGAGCCTAGAGCCAGTCAGAGGCGGAAGCTCCAGGTTCTCCCAGCAGCACCCTCCCACAGCCCGGCTCCCCGCCATGCCCCCCCATACCTTTATCACCAAAGCAGCAGAGGGAAAGAAAGACCCATGAGCACCCACCACGGCCAAACGTCCAGTCATGGTCCCTGCCAGGCCAGGACTCTGGCGAGCTGTTCCTGCAAGCTAAGCTACTGGTGGCGGCAGCGCTGGTGTGACTACGACCTCACAACTAGCCTCGAACCTTCGTGTTGTAGCCGAAACAGCACTTCAATCACATCTCAATAAAACAACAAGGAATGAAGGCTACCACGCTGCCCCTCTGTGTGGGCAGTGCCGGGCACTCGGCAGGCCCTCGTGGGAAGAGCCCGAGCAGCCGAAGCTGCTGGCCCAGGGACCAGACAGAAGAATAGGCTCCTGAGCAGGGCGAGGACCTGAGCACCCTCAGGGGACGAGGCCCCGAGGCAGAGAGCCAGGGGCCACGCAGCAGACCTACAGCCGTCTCCCAGCCAGCCCGTGCGGCTTCTCCCCAAGACGTGGACAGAGAGGGTGACTTGATGCTGCTGCACACCGAGAACCAGTCCTGTCCAAGGAGGCCTTTTGTGAAAGCACCTTTAACTTGCTTTCTGAGGTTACCGTGAATGCGCAGTGAAACACCAGCAGCACTGCAGTGCTGAGACGGGGCCGTGGGACCTGAAACCTGACAGTGCGTGGGTCCTGTGATGCGTCCAGCTCACCTTGAACACGGAGCAGCGCACGTCGGCGGAGCTGGTGTCGAAGGCCAGCTCTCCGGTCACTTTCTTGAGGAGGTCGATGAGGATGGTCGGAGGCATCATCTCCCAGTACTTGGACGTTATTTTGCAAACGCCGAGGACCCCCGTGGAACGCACCACCGGGTAAGGGTCCTCTAAAAGGCCCTGCAAGCAGGAAGGAAGTGGCTGGAGACCCTGTGCAGTCTACAGGTGTCAGTGCCTAGGCGGGAACGCCGAGCCCGACAGGCCTCTGGCCATCGTCATCCACAGCCCAGTGCCAAAATGTGCCCCCCAGACGGTGGTGGCGTCTCCCCAACTCCTGCCGGCCGGGTGCACCCAGCTCCTGTTGGCAGGGCAGAGCCCAGCAAGTGGGCGCAGCAACTGCACCGGCCGGCATCAGCCCAGATGGTGGCGCAGCTCCCAGTCACCCACCCTGCGTTCAATGAGAGGAACGAAAGTGAAGGCACATGATTTGCGGAGATCACTTTAAGAACCCGAGGCCCTGTCCAGAGACTGGAATCCACCCACACTCCCGCCGCCCTGTGCCTGGCACTAAGATCACAGCTCGAGAAAGTCACTCGAGCTCCTGGAACGAGACACACAGGGCGACTACCCTGGGCCTGCAGACCACCCAGCCAGAAGCAGCCGCACGGCCTGCCACCCCCACACGAGCGAGGCGGGGTGACCGCCCCTTGGGGCGCAGCCAGTGCTGCTCCCCCAACCCCAGCTCCCAGGGGGTGGGACGCCGGCCCATGCCACGGACAGACAGAAAGCCAGTGACGTCCCCAAGGCGCCTCCGTGACAGTGGAGCCCACCCCGGGGACTGCGGCAGCCACTGAGGCTCAGCCTCTCTGCTGGAAGGGACACCAAACACTTAAAAGAGCGAAGGGCTAATGTGCACAGGACAGCCGAGGAGGGACGGCGCTGCCGCAGGAGCGCACTGCACGGGCGGCCCAGGGTACCTACATAGAGCTCCTCGAACTGCTTCTGGATCTCGCTGTCCATGTCGGCGGCACTGAAGCTTGGGTCTCTGACAGGGAAGGCCTCGATGAACAGCAGTGCGGCGTTGGACCGTACCTCCGAGTTCCGGGCCTGCAGCAGGAGGGACCTCAGGTCACAGCGAAGACAGGGCTCCTGGACCCCACCAGCCGCCACCAGCCAGAGACCCCGGTGCTGACACGGCCCCCACTCACAGGACCCACCCTGTCAGGCTGCACCCTCCCCTCACTGTGACCTCCCAGCCCACCCACCCTACGCGGTGGCTGAGGGGCCCCCTCAGGGCTGGGCCTTGATGCCTCTGCTGGGTTACTGAGTCGCCTGCTGCCTTTTGACGGCGTGATCGGCACTAAAGCAACTCGGATTCCCAGTCTAACGAGCCTGAGAAATGCTTCTGACCCAAGAACTAAACATTTGCCCCAAGCCCCCAACGCCAGGGTGCAGTTCCCACAGACACGCACCTTCAGGCCCCGCCAGAGGATGGGCTGGTAGAGTCGGTGCAGCATCCCCTCGACGCCCTGCCGCACCGTCTTCTGGTGGTGGAAGTAGCTCAGCACCTAGCAGCCAAGGGAGAAAGAAGAGAAAGGTAATGTGGTTCTTTAAAAAAATGCACTGAGGAGCCTGGCTTTGCAAAGCCAGCGGAGGTCAAGCTTCCACGCTGGCGCTTCCAGGCCTGATGGGCTCTCCCAGAGTAGGGGTGCGTCCGGCCCGGCCCAACCCAGCTGGTCACATCAGGTCTGAAGAATCCAAGAACTGAACTGTCACAGGTCTGGGCTCTGGCTCTTGTTCTTCAACCAACGGCTGCAGAGCCACGTAAAAAGCCATGGCCCTCTGACCTCAGGATCCGAAGGAAACAGATGAGGGCACAAGGAGGACAACAGCCCGCGTGGGCTCCTGCACTGCCCGCTGCTCCTGCCACCCGGGGCCCAGCACCGCCCAGACCATGACCAGCTGGCCCAGCTTCAGCTCTGACTTTCACACCCAGGAAGCCCCGCGCTCAGGTAACTCCAGACTCCGATGCACTCGAGCAAGACTCCAGGAAGGGGACCAAGTCCCAACCAGCAGGAGACCAGGGACGCCCAGATGCCAGAGGCAGCCTGTGACATCAGCGCGCGTCCTGCTTCTCCCCACAATTCCTGCCAAGAAGAGACCATGCGCTGAGGAGTTGCAGCCCATAACCCTCCGCATGGAATCTTCTAGAACACACTGGCTGGTCCCCAGGGGAACCATTCTCAGCCCTCCCGGCACGGTGGAGTGGAAGGGTGGGAGCAAGCCAGCTGCACCCCCAAGCTGCACTGAGCTGTTAGCTCTTGAGTTTCCTAAGTGAGAAAGGAGGAAGACGAGGACTTCCAGGGCAGACTGCAGAGTCCCGCAGGAAGATGCTGAGGCCCTGAGCACCAGGCCAGGCTGCACATGGGCCCACCGCGTCCATCAGCCCACAGAAGCCAGCAGCAGAAGGTGTCTGGGCAGCCTCCCACCCACCTGTGGGCGCCACCTCGTCCACCCTTGCCCGGTGTCTTTCACAGCTGGAGCCCCCACTGAGACCCTGCTTGCTTTCTTTTCTCTCCCCTTCTCTTCCTTTCCTCCTTTCTTTTTTTTTTTTTTTTTGATGTTTAAAGAGCAGGTTTATTAGAAAAGGGACAGAAGAGTAAAAGACACCTGCATAGATACCAGCGGGCAGGACGAGCTGCCTCGAAAGAGACAGGTTTGCTGAGAGAGGCCTGGGTGGCTGCAGGCGGGCGGCCCTCAGGGGAGCAGCCTCCACTAAGGAGGTCAGTGAGGAGAAGCCCCGGCAGGTACAGGGCACGGGCGGGCAGGAGGCTGCTGCCCCGAGAGGGAGACAGTTGGTGAAAAGAAGCACCTGCAGTCACAGGTGGGCCGTGGGAGTGCTTTTGAGACCCTGCTTTCTGCCCCTCCCCCTCTGATGCTCTTCCTCCAAAAGTGTTGAGGATAGGCTGACGTGGCTTTTGGATACGGACTGGGGTGTGAAATGCCACTGAGCAGAGATTAAGCTCTTGGCGGTGATCCACACAGCGCACTGGAGATGGCCTTGGGGCTCGGCCCGCGTGGCTCCGGGCAACATGGGGTTCTGAACCTCGCGGCCTAGCAGGCACCCGGAGGGCTCCCTGCGGGGCGGTGACCTCTGCTCGGCGCAGCCTCACAGGTCAGGCGCAGGCGTGCGAGAGCCACCCTGCTCTCATGCATGCCCCTTTCACAGCCACACCCTGCTCTCCATGGAAGCGCATCTCCAACACCCCCGGGCTGCCTTCCTCGATTCACCCTCAAAGCCAGCATCAGTGACAGCGGGAAAACTAAGACGGTCACACGTTAGCTGTAAGTAGCCCCCTGTGCCTTAAGTGAGCTACGGTCAACCTTCTAAAAAGGCAGCGCAGCATGGACTTTCCTGTCTGATTCCTACTCAGGAGCTTTTACTGATGGCAAAAAGTGACATCAGTCCAGAGCTTGTTTTTTACATACGGTGTCACCAAGGCTGGTATCACTGGGCCCTTACTTCACAGGTTTTTAGTTTCATCCTGTGATGCAGTGCCGTGAGAGCCACCCTCTCACAGTGTACAAGTCAGTGGCGTTTAGTCATAAAAATGTCCATCAAAGAGCGACCTGAAGGAGAGTGTGGTGGAAGCCGCCGTGCAGTACCTGAGTCCAGGACGCATTTCACTCGGTAAGTGACGTCCAGGGTCTTCCTTGTAATTCTGTGCACTTCTCCACAAGCCACTGAGTGGTGACATCTGCACTTACATGTCTCGTTATGTGACCGCCACCGCAGGTCAGACAGGAGCGTCCTCAGTGACTTGGGGCCAGAGTGAAGCGACCACGTCACCTCCCCACGGCCTGCTCCTCAACGGGACCGGACACCGCGATGCTGACCCCGGGCTGACCCGCGACTCTGCCTCGGCACCGGCTGTCTGTGCGCAGGCGCAGAGGACTCTGGAGTCTCTCTGGGCTCTTTATCCTTGCATGCCTCAAGCCACTCCTCATCACCGTCAGGAGTGTTCACAGCCACTGCGACCCCACATGGTCCATGCACTCTAAGCACCAGCACCCTCACCCTACAAGAGTACACTGTGCTTCCCGGCACGTTATCCCCAAGTCCAGCAGTGGGGTCAGGAGGCTGAGTCCTCCTGGAGGCCTCGTCAGGCCCCTGAAATAAAAGGACAAACCCACCTGAATTCTGGGCACCTCTCAAAAACAAAATCTATCAAGAGAAACTCAAAACATTCATTCCATTTGGTTTGCAGAACACCAAGATGGGAACTTACACGTATTAAGGCAAAAAATCCTCAAACACCCTCTTTTTGAGAAACGTGGTGACAGCAGTGAGCAGGGCCCGGTCCAGACACCCGTGCACCAGGGTCAGCACGGGCCGGTTCCAACCCAGCACGCACCCCGGCTCCCGGGTGAAACTCGGTGGCAGGACAGACCGCCGGGCACCGACTGTCAGGTCCCAGACACCCCGCACTGACACCTGTGGAAGCACAGCCTCCGTGGAAACGATCGCAACAGCAAGGACACGCCGAGCCAAGGGAAGGTGGGACTGGCGCTGCTCACCTCGCGCACTTTGGCGTGCACCGGCGACCTCCGCTGCAGGTGGATCCCGTGGAACATGAGGTCCTGGAGGCAGGTGTTCTCGATGGTCTGGAAGAACAGCAGAGTGAGCCGGGCGTGTAGAACAGAGCCTGCTCCGTCACCTTCCGTTCTGGGAGGCCCAGCTGACCCTCGACCCACACCCTGCCAAAGTCCTTAGTGCTGACATGCCGTGTGAATACGAGGAAACACCACCTTTGTGCCGACTGCAAGGCAGCTTGGTCCAAGCCAGACGGGCTCAGAGGCTGTGCGAGGCCTGGGAGCCCACTCTTCCATGTCACCCTGACTCAGATAACCTCAGTCCCTCCCCAGACGGACACCGCACAACTTCTCAGCTGGGCCAAGAGTCAGTACTGACCAGAGCCATGTCTTCCAGGGAGGGGCGTGACGGGGAGTGGAGCATGGAGCCAAGAAAGGGCCAGGAACCTGGGGGCTGTGGCCTGTGGCCCAGGGCCCTGCCCCACCTGGATGGCCCATGGCGATACAGGTGACTACAGGATGCCACTGTCGCAGCCATGTCTCAACCTCTCCCCATCACCTGCAGAAGCATGCCCTCCCCCGGGGCACTCACACCTCAGCCAGCCAGGACGACCGATGGCCATGGGCCCACCTGCCGACACCTGAGCCAGGAGCGCCGAGAGGACTAGAATCTCAGCAGGCCCTGGCGCAGGTGTGAAAATGAAGAGGAGGAAGGGGAAGAACACTCCACTCCGAGAGACATAAGCGAAATAGCAAGCAAAGGCCCTCGGGAGACTCCCTGGATTCTGACTCCAAAATAGCCATAAAAAGACACCCTGAGACAAAGGAGAGAAAATTCAATGTGGCCTGATTGTTTCTAAAGACACCTGAGAGGGCCTTCCTGGTGGTGCAAGGGGTTAAGCACCACACTCTAAAGCTGTCCGCAGCCTCTGCAGCACAAGTTCGATCCCCAGCCGGCCAGGGAGCTACCCACATGGCGCAGCAGACCTCTCCTGTCTGCCTGCTGCTCCCCTCAGTGGTGTACTTTGGTGAGTCTGCCTGTTCTGTTCCCCACTCTGTCTCTGGTGAATCCTCTCACCCCCCGCACCTCTGGCCTGCACCCCAGCTCTTGTGTGCATAAATAGATTAAATAAATAAATAAATAAATAAAGGCACCCAAGAATTACTGTCACTTGCAACAGGCGTGCCAATGGCATCTCGCAGCCCCGTACTCCAAGACGCCCTGGAGCACCCTGAAATGAAATCTATCTGGAATTTGCTTTAAAAACTTGAAGGGAGGGAGAGAAAATGAGAAGTACAACTTGCTGGTACAGATTTGGCACAAAATAAGTTTCTAATTATAAACTCCATTTTTTAAACCACTATTGGAGAAAAAGGACGCTCTTTCCTGTGAACAGGTTTCCTGTCACAATGTCACACAAAAAAATGCACTAGCAGTGTCTTAACCTTGCCTTTCCCCCTAAAAAAAATCGTGCACTGAAAAACTGAAAGAGGACAAGGCCTCTGAGAAAACGAGGAATAAAACTTCCCCAACTGAAAACCAAACACTACTCCGAGAGCTGTCAGCACCCGCAAACAGGCCTTGTCTTCCGGAAGCAGAAGCCAGAGAGGCCCTGGCAACAAGGCCCAGCCGGCCTCGCCCCTACACCCTGGGCCTGACCGTTCCCCAGACAGCAAAACATGCAGGAGGAAGACAGGGTTCCAGAGACCCCTTTCTGGTGCAGCGAAGATTTTACTCTGAGGGAAAGAAAACACCCCAGAACCGGCTCTGAGGAAGACACAGGGACGTCATAGATACTTCCTCTGGTTTGCCAAAATGGCCTCTGGACACATGCAACTGACCCACACGCGCAACCTCCACACGGGCATCGCGGCCCCGGGGCGCAAGCCCAGGCGCACGCCACATTCTCCAGGGGCCGTGTCAACACAGAAGTTGTGGATAAAGGCACCTGAACGCTCTCTCTGGTTCAGCCCAAGAGGCCAAGCGCACACACTGCCGCCAGCCAGCGTTCTCAGCCCACGCTCGGCACCGCCCCGGGAGACAAGGCGCCCTGCTCTATGCTCTTGGTTTCTACATCCAAGGCCGAGTCTCTCTCGCGTTTACCACACAGCCCAATTTGGGTTAAACCCCAAGAGCCACACGTGGCTGGCAGTTCAGCTGCGATGACCAGTCACAGGGGAACCCTGACTTCACCCAGACCGCACATCCTGTGAGGGCCCTGGGCTGCGCCCAAGCCCACAAAGTCCCGCATGCCCACTGGGCCCTCACCACTGGCTCTGTCCCACCAGGTGTAAGTGACCCTCTGAGAGCAGTTACTCAGTGACCAGAACGTACTACCACTGCAAGTTAACATTTCATAAAATGCAAATACCTCCAGTATGTCCCCTGAAGCCTTTTTCCAAGCTCTGAAATAAATTTCTGCAATGTGTCCCATCAAAGACCTATAGAAAAAAAGGTGAATGCGGGCGTAAAGACTCACACCCCACCAAGGGCCAGCTTGGGTGTGCCCACAGGGAAGGAGGGGCTGGGCCGAGACCAAGGCTCTGTAGAGCCCTGGGGAGACGCTTCCAGCTGAGCTGGCGCGGGGAAGGAAGATTTTTTGCGAAGGGGAATCCAATTCCCGCTTCCTAGCCCAGGTGTCCCCAGGCTGCAGTTTCCTGGGAAATCACGGGAACATAGCCCCAAACCAAATTCTAAAGTAAAACATGTTTACATATCAATGAATTTTTCAACTAGGAGTCATTGTGGACTTTCCAGGCTACTAATTCCCTGGACCTTAGAATCGAGGTTTAAAGAAGTGTGTGGAGGGAGGTGACAGCAGGAGGAGCTCTGCGACTGGAGGCCAGATTCACAGCCGAGGGTGGGCACCAGGGACCAGGGTGCCTCCAGGGCAAGGGCTCCCGGTGTGCTCAGGCTGCATCTCCAGACTCCGGAGCATGGGGCACGGGCTCGTTCAGTTGCTTCACAGTGCCTGGGATGCGGCTGGCCTGGGTGGAGGCTGAGGTTCAGCCTCCACCGTAATGAACTTAGTTACTTAGAAATATACAGCCAATTGCCTCCCTGGTGGTGCAGGGGTTAAGATGCAACTTATGAAGCTGTCCGCAGCCAATGCAGCACGAGTTCAATCCCTGGCTGGCCAGGGAGCTCACCCACATCCGCCTGTTCTGCTCCCCTCTCTCTCTCTGGTGGATCCTCTCACGCCCGCACCTCTGGCCTGCACCCCAGTTCTCGTATGCATAAATAAATAAATCTTTTTAAAAAAAAGAAATATAGGGCCTCCCCTGTGGCGCAGCGGTTGAGCACTGGGCTGCGAAGCTGCCCGCAGCCTCTGCAGCGCCGGTTCAATCCCCGGCTGCTCCCCGGCCACCGGAGGAGGGTCCCACATGGCGCGCAGACCTCTCCTGCCGCCCGCTGCTCCCCTCAGCAGTGTCCTTCGGTCCTTCTGCCTGCTCTGCTCCCCGCTCTGGCTCTGGTGAATCCTCTCACCCTCCCGCGCTTCTGACTGTACCCAGTGCTTGCATACATACATACATACATAAATAAATCTTAAAAAAAAAAAAAAAAGAAAAGAAAAGAAATACACTGCCAATTAAAACCTGAATTTCCACGGCCATTACTGGGAAGGATGACCGCCTATGTAGGGGAAAGCTACGCGGTGACACCCGGGGACGCAGTGACGTGGTGGATGGTGTAACACGCAGCCACTCTGAAGCTCCCGACACAGTCGGCTCAGACTTACTTCTGCAGTCCCTGTAACTGGTTCTTAATTGTGCCATGGATCATTTTGATGAAATTTACATTCCAATTGAAGAGAGAACTAAGAAATCTTCTTCCCTGTAAGTGAAAAACAGTGCAATCAAACACAAACCAATCTTTGGACACTGAGCAAGGAGAAGCTGCTATTCTCACAAGGAAGCACACACGACACACCCGGGGCACCACTGGACAGGCACAGGTGGAGGAGATGAACGACCCAGCCCCCGCACACTCATGTTCAAGCCATGCGCTTACCCAGAGGCCAGCCCCTGGGCTGGGCCCGCAGAGCAGCAGGAGCCAGAAGCACCCCCACCTGTGCTGGGCAAGAAACCGGGGCCTGTGTGCACCAAACTCTCTGGGTAGATGCCACTCAGTGGAGTCGGGCACATGACAGGCCTCCCAGCCTTCCTTCAGTGCAAGTACGGCCTCAGCTCCCGTCCAAGACGGGCTGCGAGGCGGCTGCAAGTGCCGGCTCACCCTGCCACCCACAGGCACAACTCCAGGGGGTGGCCGCCTGTGCAGACACAGCAAGCGCACACAGGCAGCCAGCACTGGAAGCGGTTCTGAGCCCGCAGCCACCCCGAGTGCTGCACACCGTTACCTCAGCAAGAACGTACATGATTCAAAAGCATGCAATGAAAGCAGATCATAAGCAAACCAGAAAGAAGCCGCTCACCTCCTCTTTCTTGATGTAACTGATGCTAATGAAGCACTCGAGCAGCATGTCTTTGATCTCCCTGCTTTCCTCCAGATCATAATCAAAGCAATACAAGGCCTGGTGAAGGCGCCACAGCCGGCATATGTCTGCACCCTGGCGGAGCGCGAAGAGAGAGAACATGAGAAGCTGCTTATAAATGGCAAGGTCCCGTTCCAAATTACCTGTGAGACTATTTTATTTGGAGTCTCCCTGATGGCACAGAACTTAAGTCTCAGCACTTTGAGGCTGTCCGCGGCCCCTGCAGCACGAGTTCGATCCCCGGCTGGCCAGGGAGCTGACCTACAGGGTGCAGCAGACCTCTCCCACTGCTCCCCTCATCCACCTGTTCTGCACCCCACCCTGTCTCTGGGGAGTCCTCTCACACCCCCACCTCTGGCCTGTACCCCAGTTCACCTACATGCAAAAAAAAAAAAAATCCCTAACTGGGAAGACATTGCAGTCAGGCCACTCGCAAGCAAGCCAACCCCGGCTGGTGCGGTGCACGCAGACACGCCAGCATCAAGGCAAGTATCTGCTGCTGGAAGTGGACATACTGTTTTTGTCTCAAGGCTCCGCCTCAGCAGCATGACAAACGCAGTCTTCCCCATGTCCTCTTTGGCAGGCAGGCCTCTGTCCCACCACGTGACACACAAGTCCTGAATAGAACTCCGCAGCTTCCGCTCAGACGCAGGCAATGCATACAAAATCCCTAAAGAGCACAGTGACGGTCAGTCGGTGAGTAACCAACGTGGGTTCGGCTCCACAGTGCAGCGACTGTGACTCGCAGAGACGTCATTAAAGCAAACTCCAGTTTAAACTTACCAAAGACTTATACACCTTATTTGGGGAATGCAAATGGTGACAATTAAAAAATTGTTTTCCTACTATTAAAAAGCAAATCCAAAAGAATAGAGAATTTTAGATCTAGAAGACGCCGGTAGACAACATTGCCCAAGGCCCTGGCTTCGGTGGGCAGACCCGGGGCTACTCCAGGGTAGGTCGGGGATGCCCAGGGCCACATGAAGCCCCAGAGAGTCAGCCTTGACGACCTGATACTGCCACCTCAGTCCCTCAACACACCAGCCTCCAATTCTGGCTTATTGGTGAAAAATAATAAAAGCAGCTATTATGATGAATATAAAGCTGTGGTACTTCATTAACAGAAAAGTTGAAAAACTAATAATACTAACAACATGCTCCTCACTCTAGCCTGTAGCTACCTGAGTGCCACTGGCCTAACGCAGAGCTCCCAAGTTCTGGGAAGCCGGGAGAAGGACCGCATCAGCACTACTCCCTCGACAGTGGTCACGCTTCTAACCAGCAGCAGCAGTCAGAAAACATTTGGAAGCTATTTTTATATTGATTAGAGGCAACTTCTTAATAAGCATGTATTTCCAGGCAAGAATTCTGAATGAAACAGCAGATATAACTCCGAGTTGCCCCGAGAACAAAAGGCTTAGTAAGAGAGCCTGTCGGACACACTCCCAGAGGGCGGCGGTGGGGGGGAGATGTTCAGAGGCTTCTCCTCAAAACCATTACTTAAAATGACCTTTACATATTTCACACCTGCAAATTTATAATGAGATCTCCTCACTAACTCAGGCTAACGTTCCTTCTGAATTAGTGACTACAATTTCAGTTTAGCTAAAACCTGAAAAATAGTAAGACAGGAATTTAGTAGAGTAAAACTTCCCCAAGAGTCAACGATCACTGCTCGAGTCACGCTGATGGCATACGTAAGGGGAACATGCAACGTCACCATGCGTGGTCAGCAGGCAACTCTGGGGCTGATCACCAGCTACGACAGTCCAGGTTGTACTATTCGCCCTAACAGGCTTGTGCTGGGGGAGGTGCACAAGCCCCCGAGTAGCCCAGAGGCGCAGTTAGCTGCTCTGAGAGCACATCTCACCCCCTCAACCGCTGCTGAGGCCAAAGCAAACCCGTTTGTCAGGGCTGTTATTAGTATATGTGCTGCCGAAGCGAGCACTGTCAGGGCTGTTATTAAGGGCAGCCTGTAAAAGCGACTCCTTTGCTCCTTCCCAGGGCAAGAAAAGGTGCCTGAGGCAGGTCGCACCGCATGCACCCAGCTCCGCAGAGGCCTCTCCCTGGCTCCCTCTGAGCACCACGCGCTGTGACCATGTCCACTCACCGTTTAAAATGACGGCGCATTCCAGTAAGGCCTCATAGTTCTCACTCTCGTTTATCACAGACACAGAGGCAAGGATCACAGAGGTAATTGCATAAATTATCTCTATGTTATTTTTCTGTGGGTGAAAAAAATCAAAGTACAATTAAATCAACTTAAAAAGCAATTGTTTAAGGAAATTTAAAATTTACTAAATACATTAAAAAAAACCAAGCCCACACCTCTAGCTCATTCTAAAAGCAAATCAAAGTTGATACAAGTTGGCTGTTTGAACAGAACATCAGTGCTGAATACTGGATTATAAAGAAAGGGCTGGAAAAGAGAAAGCGATCACAGACTTCAAATACTTGTAACTCCTGACATCAGATTTTGCCGCAACTTAAATCAATTATACAGATTAAACAATCATTTTTCACAAGAAGAAAAATTTTCAGTTCTGTAAGCGCGACACGACCGTTTTGAACGTGTGCTCTGTTTCCACGTCGCTCTCCCCCGGGGCCGCCTCCGGCCAGCCGTCCACCGGGCTCTCGAGCAGCACCGCGGTCAGCAGGCCCCGGAGCCTCTGCCAGAGCTCTTCCTTCTGCTTCCTTGACAGCTCGTCCAGCAACTCAGAGAGGCTGAAAGGGTCAGAAGCATCTTTCTGTAAAATAAATGACACGTGTTACATTTCGAATTAAAACATCAGCCTATCCCTCTCGTAACTGCATCGAAGGAAACGTCCCAGTGCTCACTTGGCTGCTAGTTCAGGAGTCTGGCTGTAGTTTTCAAAACCCATCCCTGCCAGGGAAAGCACGGGGGTTCCTGGACAGAAAGCAGCAGATCCCTCCACTCATCAGCCCTGGCACCTCACTCTTTGCCAAATCCTTTCAAAAAAACCAGTGTGTGCAGATGCCCACCCTTTCCAGGCCACGGGGCTACCAGTGCCCAGGAGCCACTGTGATAGCAGCAGCAGCAGGGGGCACACCCGCACTGCCCAGGGCCCTCTCCAGACCTCTCTCCTGCTGGCCGGTCAGCCCCAGAGCTCATCACCACTGCACCTCCCTCCTGTCCAGTCTGAGGAAGCAGAGAACCTGACCAGACTGCAGGGAACCCAGCTGAAAGGAGCAAACCACAGCTAATCTGGGGTGATCTGGGGTGGCCGGAGCACCGGGAGTGGCAGTCCCGGATGGTAACCCATGGAACAAAATCCAGCAGGGCGTGGCAATGACAGTGAGTGCCCAGTGTCGGCAGCAGTGCAGGGGACGGGCCGCAGAGCACCCTGATGAGGTCAAGGACAGTGGGAGAACGAAGCCGGGGCGGGCCGAGACCCCTGGCAATGGGGAGGGACAAAACAGAAGCCTGCCCCGTCTTGCGCCCGCCCCTCCCAAGCGCGGTCAGGCTAAGGGCTGCAGTGTTTGCTGGTTTGCTTTGTATCCTCACATCCACGCTCTGGCTCACTCAGTGCCTTGATCTCAGCATCAGAGACGCCTCTGGGATGTGGCCCCACAGTGAGGGAAACATCAAAGTAAAAAGTATCTGCGTGGCAAAGGAAGCACCGCAAGCAAGAGGCACCACCACATGAGAGAAGACACCTCACGTCACACACCTACCAGGGCCCCCTCCAGAGACTCGCAAGCCAGCAGCCACGAAGAAAAGCCCGGTCAGAAGAAGGCGGGCCTGGCACAAGGAGACGCACTCGTGGGCATGGAGGCCGAGCCACACAAGGCAACAGCTCACGTTTATGAGAACAGCCTCGACCGTGAGGGCCTGGCATGGATGCCGACTTACCACGAAGCACCAGGATGCGAGCGACGTCACGTCGATGGAACAACATTAAACAGACAAAAAGACCAGAAACAAGCATTGGCTGGAGGGCGGAGGAAAGTCACCCGCGGTACAGCTGAGGGTATGCAAACCGCACAGCCACCATGGAGAACAAACACTATGGAGGCGCCTCAAAAAGTTGAAAAGAGGCCTCCCCGGTGGTGCAGCGGGTTGAGCGCTGCGCTATGACGCTGTCCGCAGCCTCTGCAATGTGGGTTCGATTCCCAGCCAGCCAGGGAGATACCTACATGGCATAGCAGACCTCTCCTGCCTCGCCCGCTGTCCCCCTCAGCAGCGGATTTCAGTCAGTCTGCCTGTTCTGCTTCCCACTCTGTCTCTGGTGAGTCCTCTCACCCCTGGCACCTCTGGCCTGTACCCCAGTTCTTGTATAAAAAATAAATAAATCTATAAAAAAAAAGTTGAAAAGAAAACTGCCGGGCAACCCTGTAACCTGCTCCTGGATGCTGACCTGAAGAAGACAAAGCCCTCATTCGCAAAGACGCCCAAAAGCCTGGCTCACCAAGGTTACTCACGACCACCGAGCGCAGGTCGGCCTGATCGCCCGATGGCAGCTGAGGGCACAGGGGTGATACACGGCCACGCAGAAGCATGGCCAGCGCTGGAGGGATCCCGCCGGGGAACTAGCTCTTTCCGTCACTCCCATCTCTCCTGCCCGGGTCAGAGCTGCCCGCAGAGCACGGTGCCACCCCCCACAGGCCTTGCGTCTAAGCCGCAGCGCGGCTCTCACAAGGTGCTCTCTCCTGGTGTGTCATTGAAGTGGGAGCGATGCCTCATACCCCTCACGCCCACTAGCCCTCGGGTCCTTGCTGAACACTGTGCCGAGCAGGGCTTTGGGAGTGCATCATTCCACACAGCAGGAAGGACTGTGTTTGGGGGGTGCACCCAGGCAGCGTCACGGCATTTTAAAACAAGAAGACTTTTCCTCAGTCCCATCAGGCAGACCGTGTGACACTACAGCACTGAACTACCCCTCCTGCAGGAGGGCACGCCACAGCACTCGGGTTGACGCACCAGGCAGCGCACATCGTACAATATTTTCATTTTCACGTTTAGGCAAGAGCTGCACGGTGCCCGAGGCACTAGGTGAAGTGTGCCTACACCTGCTGTTTGTGAACCGACACTCTAGCAGGGGCTCAGCACTCCCCAGGCACCCACTGCCAAGCAGCTTAGGTAGGGCTCGGGGGAGGATGGTGCCTCAAAGGTGCTGTCGCCACAGTGCCGGTACCTTGGAGCTAGCTGCACCTCCCAGATGTGGCTGTTTTGCTTTCTGTATTTAAATTACTATTAACAGCTCATCGTGGTCGGTTTAGTTTGCTGTGATTTCAGTCAACATTTGGGTATGCAGTTCGCAGCATCAGCCTTTAGATGAAACCATGTGTGCACTGCAGGCGAATCCAAGTCACCCACAGGAAACGGCACGTCTACACAGTCTGCTCTCAGGCATTCCCTGCAGATGTGTGGCCTGGGGGGCATGTGGTTATTTCTACATTCACAGGATACATTTTATAAGCCTTGCAGATCTGCACCCACCCAGACCCACTACAACACTGAATAACCTAAGGGCAAAACAAGTGCCCGCCTTACACACACACACACACACACACACACACGCGCGCGCGCACGGATACACGCCCTGGGCACACAGCAAGGAGCCACAGGTGTTTGTAAGCAGAAAGAAGCAAGTTATTTCATCACTCACACACACCCCACCGCTCTCTGAAAACAAAGCAGGAAACACATTCTGTGAGCAGCTGCCCAGAGCAGGTCCACCTGGGAACAGCGCCATTTTTTTTTTAAGTAAACCTTGATGGCTCTGGATTCACTGAGGTGACTGCACCCCATCTGTGGACACGCTGATTTCAGAAGAACGCCTGACACTAACAGCCAAAGCCACAAGGAAGCTAAACACGAAACTTACATCCAGTTGAACAAACTGCAGAAATTCTCCGACGAGCTCCTTGGACACTGCTCGCACGAACGTCTCCCGCTTCTCCATGATGGAGGAAACCGCGGCTCCTGCGGCGCTTACCCCGGGACCCTGGGGGAACACGGTCGCGCTGACGCCCGCATTTGCAAATACACCTTTCCTGCAAGACGCGATGCGGCTCCGACACCCCAAGGCAGAGGGGCCCAGCACCCCGCAGGGCGAGCTGCAGCCTCTACGCGCTGACTCGCTTCCTGCCCCGCGACGGGGTCAGCGGGTCACCTCGTCATCAACTGCCCGCGAAGCTGCCCGAGCGAGCGGGCCCGCGGCTCCAGCAGCCTCCGGGCGCGCCTTCCCGCCAGGGCTGGCGCGCGGCACGGGCCGCGGGGGGAGGCCGGCCCGTGGGAGCAGCTCCCTCGGCACGAGCCCCGCGGGGCCCGCGAGCTCGTCAGCGGCCGGCTGCGCGCGCACGGCCCCTGGGGGCAGCGCCGGGGCTCCGGGCCTCCGCCGGCGTCTCCGGGCCCCCGCCCCGACGCCCCGGCGGGACGCCCCAGCCCCGACGCCCCTCCCGCAGCGGCGCTGCTGGCCCGACGCCGCCGCCCGGGACGGAGGCGCCGGCCGGGCCCGGGGCCGCTCCCCGCGGACGCCGGCGGCTCCGCGCCCAGGACAGGCCCGAGCCCGGGGCGCAGCCCGCCCGGGGAGGCTCGGAGGGCCGCGGCCGCCCGCCCCGCCGCCCCCGCCCCGCCCCGCCTCGCCCGGGCCCGCCGCGCTCACCTCGGCCCCGGCCCCGCCGCCCCCCGCCCGGCCCGGCCGCCGCGCGCGCTCACCTCGGCCCCCGCCCCGCCGCTTCCCGCGCTCCGGCCACATTCAAACTCGCCCGCCCGCGCCGCGCCGCGCCGCGCCGCGCCGCGCGCCGCCCGCGCGTCACCGCGCTGCTCTCGCGAGAGCTGGGGCGTCTGGGCGGGGCCCCGGGGACGCCCGCCCGCCCCCCGGCCTCGAGCCCCGCCCACACGCCCGCCGCCCTGGCCCCGCCCCGCGCCCGCCGCGCCCCCCCCGCGCCCCGCCCCGCGCCCGCCTTCGGCTCCGCTCCGCGCGCCGGCCCCACCCCGAGGACCCGCGCGCGCCCTCCGTAGCCCGGCCAGGGACACCGCCCCATGGCCCCGCCCCGCCCACTACGCGCCCCGCCCCGTCCCCGTCCCCAACCCGAGGCCCCGCCCCGCCCGTCCCCAACCTGAGGCCCCGCCCCGGCCCCGCCCCGGCCCCCAACCCGAGGCCCCGCCCCGCCCCGTCCCCGTCCCCAACCCGAGGCCCGCCCCGGCCCCAACCCGAGGCCCCGCCCCGCCCGGCCCCAACCCGAGGCCCCGCCCCGCCCCAACCCGAGGCCCCGCCCCGCCCGGCCCCAACCCGAGGCCCCGCCCGTCCCCGTCCCCAACCCGAGGCCCCGCCCCGCCCGTCCCCAACCTGAGGCCCCGCCCCGGCCCCGCCCCGGCCCCAACCCGAGGCCCCGCCCCGCCCCGTCCCCGTCCCCAACCCGAGGCCCCGCCCCGGCCCCAACCCGAGGCCCCGCCCCGCCCGGCCCCAACCCGAGGCCCCGCCCCGCCCGGCCCCAACCCGAGGCCCCGCCCCGCCCGTCCCCAACCCGAGGCCCCGCCCCGCCCGGCCCCAACCCGAGGCCCCGCCCCGCCCGGCCCCAACCCGAGGCCCCGCCCGTCCCCGTCCCCAACCCGAGGCCCCGCCCCGCCCGTCCCCAACCTGAGGCCCCGCCCCGCCCCGCCCCGGCCCCCAACCCGAGGCCCCGCCCCGGCCCCCGTCCCCAACCCGAGGCCCCGCCCCGGCCCGTCCCCAACCCGAGGCCCCGCCCCGCCCGGCCCCAACCCGAGGCCCCGCCCCGCCCGAACCAACCCGAGGCCCCGCCCCGGCCCCAACCCGAGGCCCCGCCCCGCCCGTCCCCAACCCGAGGCCCCGCCCCGCCCGTCCCCAACCCGAGGCCCCGCCCCGCCCGGCCCCAACCCGAGGCCCCGCCCCGCCCGGCCCCAACCCGAGGCCCCGCCCGTCCCCGTCCCCAACCCTAGGCCCCGCCCCGCCCGGCCCCAACCCGAGGCCCCGCCCCGCCCGGCCCCAACCCGAGGCCCCGCCCCGCCCGGCCCCAACCCGAGGCCCCGCCCGTCCCCGTCCCCAACCCGAGGCCCCGCCCCGCCCGGCCCCAACCCGAGGCCCCGCCCCGCCCGGCCCCAACCCGAGGCCCCGCCCCGCCCGGCCCCAACCCGAGGCCCCGCCCGTCCCCGTCCCCAACCCGAGGCCCCGCCCCGCCCGGCCCCAACCCGAGGCCCCGCCCGTCCCCGTCCCCAGCCCGAGGCCCCGCCCCGCCCGGCCCCAACCTGAGGCCCCGCCCCGGCCCCGCCCCGGCCCCCAACCCGAGGCCCCGCCCCGGCCCCGTCCCCAACCCGAGGCCCCGCCCCGCCCCGTCCCCGTCCCCAACCCGAGGCCCCGCCCCGCCCCCAACCCGAGGCCCCGCCCCGCCCGTCCCCAACCTGAGGCCCCGCCCCGGCCCCGCCCCGGCCCCCAACCCGAGGCCCCGCCCCGGCCCCCGTCCCCAACCCGAGGCCCCGCCCCGCCCCGTCCCCAACCCGAGGCCCCCCCGCCCGGCCCCAACCCGAGGCCCCGCCCCGCCCGGCCCCAACCCGAGGCCCCGCCCGTCCCCGTCCCCAACCCGAGGCCCCGCCCCGCCCGGCCCCAACCCGAGGCCCCGCCCGTCCCCGTCCCCAACCCGAGGCCCCGCCCCGCCCGGCCCCGCCCCAGCGCCGCCGAGTAACGTCTGGAAAGGCATCAAGGGCAAAGTTGTTCTCAAGGACGAGGCTCACGTTCTAAAAATTCACTTTATTTGTCGTGAAGAGCGGGGTGCAGCGCAGGGGAGGGCGGCCCGAGGGGCTCCCAGAGCGGGACGGCGGGCGGATCCCCGGAGCCCGGGCGCGCGGCAGCAGGGGCCTGTGCGCGGGGCTGCCCGGCCGGGTCGCCCCGGCGCCGCCGCGGACAGCGGGACGCGGCTCCGGCCCCCAGGCCCGGGCAGGCCGGGCTTGTGCGTCGCCGGGCAGCCGGCAGGGAGCCGTTAGTAGCGCCCGCCGCGCCGCCGGGGGAGACCGGCGCCAGCTGCCCTCCGGTGCGGCCGGCGGGCGGGCGGGGCGCCCGCAGAGGCCGGCAGGAAGCCAGTCGCAGGTCCCGAGAAAGGGGTGCCCGCTGGGGCGGCCGCGTGGACGCGCTTCCTTCCTCTGTGTGGTTTCGTGCGACTTTAAGAGTAAACGCGCAGCCTGGGAAGCGAGGCGTGGCTCTGTCTGCCCCCGAGGCGGGAAGGGGCCGAGGAGGGCGCCCCTCATCACCGCGAGGGGCTGCGTGGCGCCCTGAGAGCCCACCAACACCAGTGGCCTCCTCGCCCCTGCGGTGGTGACCGTGGAAGCCTGAGGAGGGCAGTCTCCTTCCTGCGGCCGGGCGGCTGCTGCAGACGGGCGGGCCTGGCTGGGGGTCTCTGGCTGTGACACCAGGGCCAGGAGGCTAGTGGCTGAGGCCGGGCCTCCTCCGCGGGGCCGCTCACTGCATTTCTTCATCTGCTGGCTGAAGCAAGACCTCAGGCTCCAGCAGACGTCGGCCTGCTCCCCTCGGCCCGGACAAGGCACCTTTGTGGCACCAGCACCCTAGGGTGTTATCCCGGCACCTCGAGGCTGTTGGCCATCCCGGGGGCCCCCAGGGTGGGTGGCCGTCCTGGACTGAGCATAGGACGCGACGCTGCTGCATTGGGGGCGGGTGGGGCCCACACCTCTATACCTCGTGGATCTGGGCACCAGGCCCTGCCGTGCAGGTGGAAGCTGGTCTCGATGGTGATCGGGCACCTGGGTCAGTGGCTGGCGGGTCTCGCCCGGCCACCCTGAGTCCTCACGAGGTTCCCTAAGACGTGGCCCCGCTGGTGTCCCCCATGCCATGGAGCTGCGGGTGCCGGGGGAGGCTGACAGGGCTCCAGTGCGAGGCCTTGACACAGGCTCAAGTGAGGGGCCGCCGGCCGCACTGTGGTGGGGCGTGGGGTCTGGCCAGCAGCCATGGAGAGCAGGGTGGACCTGCAGGAGGTGGGGTCGCTGGTGGGCTCCTCTCTGGGGGAGGGAAACATCCAGTGTGATGGGCACCGCCTTGCGAGCCTGCCAGGACCCTGCACTTCACTGCAGGGCCCACTACCTGGTGCACAGGCCAGCAGGGCATGGCCGGCGAGTCCCCCGTGTTGGGGCTCCGTGCCCAGCGGGCTGCACTGTGGCTGGATGGGCCGGACGCCACAGCCTGGGAGCCCCGGGGCACTGGGCCCGGAACCTCCAGGAGACGGCGCTTGACTGGCCAGCGGCAGACTCGGCTCCTGCACCTGACTCTCCAGGGTTCTGAAACTCAGCACGCCCCCCCACCACAGCCACCCACCTGTGGGGGACCCCTCTGTGGACAGGGACACGGCAGGCCCAGGCCTTTTGTGTGAATGTTCATTGGCCTCGGGGAGACATTGTTGAGAGGAGAGGGCCAGGGCTGACGGGAGGGGTGCCCAGGGCCTGGGCTGGCCCCACGGCCGCGGCCATGGCGAGTGCTCGTCAACGTGTGGCCAGGCCCCAAGGAAGGAGAGGCGGCCCGGCGGGAGGAGGCCGAGGGCTGGTGGTCCCGTGAGCCAGGGGCCTGCGCGGGCCGGCGTCTCCACCGCAGGGAAGAGCAGCCCAGATGGCCGGGCCGGCACCCCCACAGGCAGCCCCCTGGAGTGGGGAGGCCGGGCCAGGCTGTCAGGGAGCAGGGACCAGCAGGCGTCCGCCATCCCCATTCCCCAGTCTCTGCTCCCTGGGTTCACGAATTTAACCCGCTTTCCCCTCCGCTGTGGGGCCTGAGGTCCTGTACTGGTCACTCTGAAATCAGGCGGCCTCCGTCTCCTCCTAGCACAAAGCCCGGGGCCTGCTCCACCAAGTCTGTCCTCACGTTTCAGTGCCGGGCTCTCCCCACAGTGAACGCCCCTGCGTGCCTTGGCTGCCTGGCAGGGCTTGGCTGCTGGCCCCGTGGCCGGTGGGCAGCTGGGCTCCTCCGGGCCTGGTTGTGCGGCGGGTGGCGGTGGTTCTCGGAGCCTCACGGCTCTTGCAGACTCTTTGTGTCTCTGGACGACGTGACAATCTCAGCCCCCACCGCCCGCGCTGCCTGTGTGGACTGGGCGCGTGGAAGAAAACCGGGCCCTGCAGGGCTTGGAGCAGGCGGGCTCTGCGGGGGGCGCCCCTGCCCCCACCATCCCTGCCAGCTGCGGCCCAGAAGCCCGGGTCCTGGGGCGGGAGGAGGCCACCACCGTTTCCGCTCCAGGGGTGGGTCCCCGGAGCCTGCATGTACGTGCCCAAGAGCGCTGGGACACGGCGGCTCCCGGTCAGCTTGGCGTCCCGCCCCAACAGGCTGGGCCAGAGGTGGGTCCTGGGGACTCCATCCGGATGTCACGTGTGAGTGACCGCAGTCACGGCGCGCCCTGGTAGACGTGCCCTGGCTCAACTCCTGGGCCGGACCCCAGAGACCTGGTTCCCCGCAGTGTCCAGAGGAAGGAAGCACAGTGAGAGGGTGGGCGCGGCTGCGCTTACTCGTCCTGTCCTGCAGGCTTTGCGAGGCTGCGCTGGGGAGACGCGCGGTGCCCTGCGGCCATTGCGTTAGCAGCCTGTGCCGCCAAGGAGGGCTCCTGACCCTGTTCTGAAGGTGAAACCAACACTCATTGCTCAGAAGGCCGAGGGCTCCTGCGGACCTCACAGCAACGCCGAAAACAAACATCTACATGCCGGCCGCGGCGAGTGGCAGGACGACGCTGACGCTAACAAGACTCCCCTCTGGGCCAGCAGGGCTGAGCTGGGCAAAGGGACGTGGCCAAGGCGCTGTGCAGCCAGGCCTGACGCCTGCTGCTGCCCCGCCCGGCCGCCGCGGCCCTCAGCGGACTCGCTGTTGTTTCTCAGGACACGTCCAAGTTTCTGGCCTTCGGTGTTCGTTCCGAACCGAGCGGCGCTGAGGTCAGAGGATGCCGCTTTGGCGACCACTCTGGGGGAGGAGGACCCTCTCCCCGCCCCCAGGCCTCACTCCCTTGTGTGTCCACCTGTGCCATGAGCATGTCCAAGAGAGTCCTGTCACCCACGCCCCACTGCACAGAATCCCCTCCAGCGCCTTCATTTCTCTGTAAAGAGCAGGACTTCATCTTCCTGAGGGCTGGGGACACCCCGCGGCATAGAGATCCCCGTCTCCCTGCCCCTTGCCAGGCCCAGGGCACCCATCCGGCTGGCAGGGAGCACCTGGAGCTGAGTACGCAGAGTGGGCAGCTCTGCCAGAGGCTTTGTGCTCCTGGGCGAGGTGCCTTGAGGGGGACACTGGTCACGTGGAATTTCCATTTTTGTTTCTTTAAGTATTTATTTAAGCATACAAGAGCTGGGGTGCAGGCCAGAGGTGAGGGGGGTGAGAGGACCCCCCCGAGACAGCGGGGAGCAGAACAGGCAGATCCACTGCCGAGGGGCGCGGTGGGGAGACAGGAGAGGTCCGCTGCGCCCCGGCCGGGGGTCCAGCTCAGGCCACGGGGGCTGCAGACGGCTTGACAGGCTGAGACTCAGCCCCTGCGCCCCCGGGAGGCCGACTTTTGTCACCTCTTGTGTTCAAATTCTGCCAGGTCTCCGCGAGTACCTGAAGCTGTCACTAGATGACAAGCATCCACGGACAAACAAGCCTTTTGAAAGGTCGGAAAAGGAAAAATACACGCGGCGCAGGCGGCACTGCCCCGGCCGTGCCCGCGGGGCTGGGCGGGCGCCCGCTGGTGACCCGGAGCCGGGGTGCTGGGTCTTGCTGCTTCCCGGACGGGGCTGCTGCTCCCCCTCCCGTGGCGCCTGCCTGGGAGCGTTGTTGCCACGCTCGTGGGTTCCTGCTGGCCTGGGGAGCGCGGCTGCTGGCAGCTATGTGGGCCGGGGCTCTTGGACGCCACCCGGCCACGGGCCGGCCTCGCTTTTTTTTTTTTTTTTTTTTTTTAGTTTTTTTAAAGATTTGATTTATTTATGCACACAAGAGCTGGGTGGGGTACAGGCCAGAGATGCGGGGGGGTGGTGAGAGGATACCCCAGAGACAGTGGGGGACAGAACAGGCGGATCCACTGAAATCCACTGCTGAGGGGGGTAGCGGGGAGACAGGAGAGGTCTGCTTGCCCTGTGGGTAGCTCTCTGGCCGGGGATGGACTCAGGCCGCAGTGGCTGCTGATAGCTTGACAGTGCTGGGACTTCACCCCTGCGCCCCCAGGAGGCCCCTCTACTTTCGGCTTTTTAAAGCCACTCTGGATCACTCTGCATGGTGGCCGCACCAGATCACAGTCCCGCCAGCAGTGGGGCAGGACGCCTCCCCACCCCCTGCACTTGTTGGGGTCCTGGTGGTGTGTCCCCACGGACATGGGGGGGCCTCTCCGTGTGCTGACCTGCGTCTGACATACTGGAGGCAAGGACTGCTTCCTGCATGTCTGCGCTTCTGGAATCCTCTCCGAAGAACCGTCTGGGCAGAGCTACTGCCCATCGGGGTTCTTGTTAAACTGAGTAAGGTCCTGGATGCTGCCCCGTGAGGGCGCTGCATGTGCGCCCACTCCAGAGGCTGACTGGTCTTGGTGTCCTTCCACCGTGGAAGCTCTTCCACGTGAGGTGCTCCCGGTTGTTTATCTGCTTCTGCGTCTTCTGCTCCGGTGCCGAGTGCCCACTGCGCCTTCAGAGCCGGTGGGGTGAGGCAGGTGTCTGGCAGCCTCGGCCGCGAGTAGCCGCCTCCTCCGTGGAGACACAGGAGACCCGTGTGGCTCTCTCCACGGGCTCGAGCTCCGACTGTTCTGGTTTGGGAGCCTCAGGCCTCAGCTAGGAACCTCAGCCTGCGCCCCCCGTCCTTCGGCTCTCCAGCGGCGCGCCCCTTCCCTGCACCAGCTCCTGGCCTGGACGGGTGCCCGGGATCCTCTCTTCCCACGCTGCGCGGCAGCGGCCCCCGGCCAGCTGTGGCCCGGCTGCCCCCTCGGGGTTCTGTTCAGAGATGGGCTGGAAGGCCTGGAGGCGGCCTGGCCTGCTCACCCCTCCATCTGCAGGTGGAGGCGGCCTGAAGGCCGAGTGGTCACATCAGGGAGGAGGGGCAGCTTGCGGAGCCACGGCTGGGAGTCTGGACCAGAAGGCCTAGTGCCGGCCCGGGCGGCCCCCAGCTCGCAGCTGGGCAGTGAAGGGCTGGGAGGGCGAGGGCTCCAGGGCACCTGCTGTAAGAGGTGACCTGGCGCGGGGGAGGGCGAAGGCAGGCCCGGCAGCAGCAAGGAGGGCGTCCCCCGGCTCCAGAGGGGGGACAAGGGCTGGGCCACCCGCGGACGCGCGGCCAGAGACCGGGGCAAGAAGCGGCTCGGCCCCGCGCCCCCCGCCATGGGCAGAAATAACCAACACTGGACCCCGCGCTTTTCTCCTAAAGAGAAACACCACAAAATGGGTCACAGAACTTTTTCCTGCAAAGACAAAACTGGTAACTTTGTGGCAAGAATTTATTACATTTTAGAAGAAAATAAATATATATTTCCTAGATTCATTTTCTTCTGATTTCCCACCAGCATCGATTATAAAAAATATTGTATTTACACTGCACCGCTGGAAACAAGGCCTGCGGAGTCAGCGTCTCTGCTGCCTCGCAGGGCCAGCCCCGACACCCGGCTTGTGCAGCAGCGTGTAGCTGTCCCACCACGAGGCGGCGACTGTAACATATAAAAGTTAACAAGAGTGGCCAAATATGACTAAAATGTCAACATGTTTTATGAAACAGCTTGGGTCTGTGTAACTGGACACAGGGGAGTATAAAAGTAGCAGGTGCAGCTGCTCCTCGGGCTCCGCTACGTCGCCGCATGGGGCCGCGCGCCGTCTTCCGTCAGGTCGTACCTGCGAGGGCCCAGGCAAGAGGCCGTCAGCGTGCAAAGTGCCGCTTTGTACACGTGGACTCGGGGGGGGGGGGGGGGGAGGGGACTGTGCAGACACTCACCATTGGGTCCAGCCTTTGGCCAGATCCTCAGAGGCCAAACCAACCAGTACCTGTGGGTTGAAAGAGCGTATACAAATGGCTGAAGCGATTCCTTCCGGACCTCTCGCCACCATCTGGGCAGCACCGCTCTCCTGAGTCTCCTTTCTCTCTCTCCTGCTCGTGTGACCTGCCAACAAACTGCGCGGCCCACTGTACCCCACGGCCTTAGGTCACGAGCCATGTCAGTGCAGCTAAGTCATGGGGTGCCACCGCGGTGACGCGGACGACGGCACTGGGCCTGCCACAAAACCCCCGTCCCTGCCGTGCACGCTGGAGCGTATGCTCCTGCGTGAGCGCTGGGTGTGAGTATGGACAGAGACGAGAAAAATTCAGAAAAATGAAGAGAACGATTTGTCAGGAAAGGCAGCGTGAGCAGCTGGGGAGGCAGAATCGAGAATCTCCCTTTGTGTTTTCTTTTAGTGTGATGCCTGAACAAAAAACCCAACACCAAACCTTTCCTCCCACTTACATCCGTGGTGTTAGCATGACTAGTACGCGCACAACAGAAACACGTGGAAACACCTGAGCGTGTCTTCACAGTGCGCGGCCCCAGTGACGGTCCTCCTGGCACTGCTCACTGATGGGCGCTACTCAGAGGGCGTCCCCACCGACCCGCCCGGCCTGAACTCGGGGCTTGGGGAGCACAGAGCGCCCCGGGCTGTCTTCACACTGACTTTGCCGAGAAGCCCTTTGTCTTTGGACAGGAAGCCGCCGCTGTTCTTCACCGCCACGTCCAGCGTCCTCCTCTGCACCTCGGGCAGCGAGACGCTGAAGTCGAAGCTGAAACGGACAAGAGGACCTTCCGTTAACGGCGCCATGATTCTGCCATGTCTTCGTCACGTCTAAAAACACGACATTTCTGTTCGCGTTGCTTTCCAATGAAACCGAGTTCTGCAAGATGTTTGGAGGTGGCATTTCATGAAGACTCCAAGACTGTTTCTTAGAAACTGTTTTCTAGCTTTCCTAACCCATGAAGGCTCCCGTGAGGGTGGGTGTTCTCTGGACATCAATGGCCAAATCTGCACGGCAGGAGAGCCTGGCTCTGGGCTCTGGGTGTGAGGTGGGCGTCTTGAGCTCATGTGCCCTGAGGACACAAGGGAGCAGCTGCCAAGCTGGGGGGTGGAAGAGAAGATGAGGGGGGCGTGGGCAGTTTTAGGAGCAGCATTTTTCACAGCAGACAGCTCTGCAGACAAAGCTGCCCCCAGGAAACCATGTCCTTCTGGGCTGGGGAACTCGTGGCAACTTGCCCGGGACCCGCTAGAATGGGGCCACCTTCCCACCCCGCAAGCAGCCTGGAGCCCCAATGTGCGTATGGGGCCCCCAGTTCTCAGAGGCTGCGGATAAGAGAAGGGGCCACACCAGACCGTGGTCTCTGGCCTTGGTGCAACTAAGGTGATTGGGACGGAGCACAACGGACGTAGGGGCTTCATCCCAAATGCCAGGTGCTTGGCACAGAGACTAGAGTCAGACAGCGCCACGGCTCCCGACGAGCCCTGAGTCTGACTGCAGACAGGAGTCCTGACGGGGGAAGAGAGCCGCAGGGCACCAAGCTTCTCCCGCATTGTTTTACTGTTGTGCACACACGAATGCATTTTAAGATGTTAATAGAGTATTGTTTTAAAATGAACTTTAAAAAGTATATATTTTAAAACTCTTAATTTTCATGAGTAACTTAGCAAAAAATCAAGAGCTGGAACCCCACACAAGAGAGCTGCTCGGGGCCTGGGCAGTGCTCCCGTGAGCACAGGCGGCCGGCCACGGCTGGGTTGACGGCGCCCCCTCCCACGGCCCCTCCCACACCCAGTCAGACGCAGCAGGGTCTCACCACTCGCTCTGCTCAGCAGCGATCATGGGCGTGACTTGGGGGTTATGCCCTTAACCAGGACCCTACCTCTGGTCAAACACAGGGTTCAGGGTTTTCTTGGAGACGTGAGTTTTCCTCCTTCCCGAACGCCTCTTGTCGGGCAGCAGGTACATGCGGACATAGGGGTCGGAGCCGTCTTCTGAGAAGGCGATGAGGTTCCTGAGCATGCACAGCAGGGGGGCGTCAGAGCTGCACGCAGCTCCGCTCTCTGGGCTGTGGGGCACCGGCTGCCGAGAGCCAGCGCAGAGCCAAGCCCGCCGCCCTCACAGCTTCCCGCCCGGGCAGCGGGGGCCGCCAGGTTGCAGGCTCGCGCTACCTCCCGCCACCACTGGCTGGCCGCTGCACACTGGAGTAGCCCTGCAGGATGCTAAGTTGGGCCCCGTCCCTCTGAGGAGCAGAAACCCAAAAGGAACTCGACGCCACATTCAGAGCCCCGTTTCTAAAGAACTCTGCTTTCCTGTGTGTTGACCAACTTTCAATTTTTAAAATTTTTTTAGTTTTACAGATTTATTTATTTATTTAGACAAGAACTGGGCTATAGGCCAGATACACGGGAGGGTGAGAGGATTCACCAGAGACAGAGCGGGGAGCAGAACAGGCAGACGGACTGGAATACACTGCTGAGGGGAGCAGCGGGGAGACAGGAGAGGTCTGCCGCACCCTGTGGGACCCTCGCCAGCCGGCCGGGATTGAACCAGCACTGCAGAGGCTGCGGACAGCTTCACAGAACTGTGTTTAACCGCCTGCGCCACCAGGGGAGGCCCTCCAACAAAGCACTGGGTACAGTCAGAAGCGCGGGAGGGCGAGAGAATTCACCAGAGCCAGAGCGGGGAGCAGAATAGGCAGAAGGACCGAAGGACACTGCTGAGGGGAACAGCGGGCGGCAGGAGAGGTCTGCGTGCCATGTGGGACCTTCGCCTGGTGGTTGGGGATCGAACTGGCACTGCAGAGGCTGCGGGCAGCTTTACCACTGTGCCACCAGGGGAGGCCCTTGAACAACTTTTTAAAGACCAGTCTTATTTCAAATAACTATAGACCAGTCATATCAAAGGAAAGTAAGTCACTCCACAAGAGGCCTATGACAAGACTCCATAGAACAGCGCGGCCCCAGGTGAGTCGCCCGCCAGCATGCTCAGTGACCCCTCCCACAGAGCACCACCCTCCCAGTGCTCACAGGGACTGGACTGTCCGGCCAACCCGGATGCCACCAACCCTCTGGACCCTTTGAGCTGACACCAACCTGCTCCTGCACACTGAACCCTGAGAAGCCCTCGATTTTGTGGGAGAGCTGCGCTTGCACTCCTGTGGCAGGAGGCGAGGACAACCCTCCTGCCGAGCCAGGGACGGCTTGTGCACCACGGGGCGCGGGTCAGGCCGCCACGGGGCGGCAAGACAGCCACGGCGGGGACTGTCCATGGAAGGGTCTCATGTGAGGTGTGGTGCTGGGCTCACCTGCAGCCGTGCACCACCACCACCAGCTTGTTCCTCTGCGAGCTGTGCCGCACCGTCAGCTGGATCTGCCCCAGTGGCGACTGGCCCAGGGTCATCCCGCTGCAACAAGCACATGCACAGCCTCCGCTGAGGGCGCCTGGCACGCCCTGCGCAGGGGCCCCCAGGCCCGAGCTGACGCCCCCAGTGTGGGCCCAGAATGGGGACAAGGCGAGCGGCCTCCTAGCTCTGTCGCCAGCCCACACCTGGCCCGTGGATGCGCACCCGGGACAGCGGTGCTCACGGCCCAGTGACCGGCTACAGGGATCCCCAGCTCTCAGGTGAACATGGCCCCCAAGACAGCCATGACCCCCCCAAATATCACCTCAGTCACTCCCTAAATTTCTCTCCTAAGAAAAAAGTGTTTTCTAGTTTAAAGCTCTAGGTCCTTTAGAAGCGGAGAGAACAGAGTTGGCTGTCCTCGGGCGCAGAGGTGGTGAGGGCGTGTGCGGCCCGGGCTGAGCCAGGCCTGGCCCTCCAGACCGCACGCCTGTGGGGACGACAGGCCGCAGGAGCCGCTGGAGGCGGCTTCGCTCGGGCTGGGGGAGAGGCCGCTGCGGAGGCTGCTGGTGACTGAGATGCCGGTTCTTGCTCATCCAAAAGCCCGCGGCCACCTGCACCCCGACACCCGAAGGAGGGGCCCCGCCACCATCCCGCAGGCCAGCGCCCTGGGCAGGGGAGGGCGCTGACCCCGGGCAAAGCTGCCGCTGCCCACCGCTGGGCCCTGCGGCCCTGCGCGGGGAGGGACACGGGGGCGCCGGCCCCTCAGGGAGCCCTGGCCCCGGCGGCTCTTCACGCGAGACAACGTGGGCCCCAGAAGCCTGCGGTGCCGCAAGAGGCCGCGGCTGGGGGGGTGGAGGGGGCAGGGGGCCCGCCCTGCCCCAGCTGGGAGCCCCGCCCGGCCATGCCCCCGCCCCCGCCCGCCCCCACCGTGCCCCGCGCCCCGCCCGCCCGTACTTCTCCAGCTGGCGCAGCCGCTGCCGCAGCTCCTGCGAGGCGAGGGGCAGCGAGACGTCGGAGGCGATGCTGGGCGTGGGCTCCTTGGGCGACGCGCGGCCGGGGGAGGGCGCGGCGCCGGCGGGCGGGCTGGCGGGGCTCCGGCCCGGCTCCCGCGGCCCCGGGGGGCCGGGCTCGGCGGCGGCGCCCGGCTCCTCCTCGCCGGGCGGCTCGCCGGCCCCCGCGCCGGGCGCGGACGGGGCCGCGGGGCCGCCGGGCGACGCGGGCGCCGGGGAGCGCACGGAGACCCGGCGCCCGTCCTGGGGCGCGGCCGGCCGCCGCACCTGCGCCGAGTGCGGGCGGTCCGCGGCCCGCGCCCGCGCGTCCAGGTGCAGCACCTGCGGGGGGCGCCGTCAGGGGGGCGGCGCCGGCGCCTCTCCGCGCCCCGCCCCCCGCAGCGCCTCTCCGCGCCGCCCCCGCCCCGGCCCGCCGGCCCGCCCGCCGCGGACACCCACCCTGAGGGCGATCTTCATCTTCAGGGAGCTCCCGGGGCCCGAGTTACTCAGCTGGAACCGCTGGCTCATGGTCATGTCCTCGCTGGCGAGCAGCTGGCTGAGCGGGATGGTCAGGCTGCCCAGCGAGCACTGGTGCTGCTCATCCTTCACCTGCACAGCGGGGCGGGACGGCGGACACGCACCTGAGCGCGGGGCTGCGCCAGTGAGGAGGCTCAAGCGCAGAGGGCGCGAGGGGCCCCGTGGCCGGAGCGCCCTGCCATGGGGATGGAAACACCCTGGGCGGGCGCACCGGCCCCAGAGACGCCCATGCACCGGCACACACTCCTGAGTGCCTTCAGGCCTCCCACTCAGCCGCCTGCAGAGTCCGCAGCGCCTGCTGTCTGCTGCCCTCGGACAGGCCTCCTCGCGCGATAGACAGCGGGAAGCAGATGAAAGACTTCTCTGTGAGAAGGTAAAACCACCCTCCTGCTGACCAGGAAAGCAGGCGAGATGCCCACAATCAGCAACCATGAAGCCGGTATCTGGACAGGACAGGGAAGGGCCACGTGGGGCGGCGGGCCAGGCCACGCGGCAGCTCAGAGGGATGGCTGGCTTCCTCGGAAGACGTGACACCGAGTCCTCCAGAAGGAGGAGGTAACCCGGGCGGGGTGAAGCCACGAGCAGAATCGAATCTGTGTGAGAGCTGCAGGCCCAGGTGATTTCCCTGGTGAATCTACCAGGGGTGTGAGGAGACCATCAGCTCCACACCAGCTCCTCCAGAAAACCAAAGGGGAGGAACCCTCCTCGTGACCCAGGAGCCGGCAGCGCCCTGGTACCAGGGCCCGGGAACAGCCTTCATGACTGAGATACAAAGACCCTTTGGAAGGTGTTGGCAACTTAAGCGGAACACATAACAGGACACAGCTGATTCTTGGTGTCCCGGGGAGGGGGGATGTTCCAGGAACCCCTCAGATGCTAAGTCCTGGGGTACAATGGCCCCTCACCATCAGGTGTCTCTTGGTGATGGCAACACCCAATGCAAGGTAAATGCCGTGAACAGGCAGGCGCCGGGGTCCCGGGGACGGTCTGTGTAGTTCAGAGGGGCAGTGGCTGGGTCTAGCACACGGCACAGACCACCCGTGTTGGCTGGGGACACAGGGGCTGCACCTCGTGGCGACCTTCCAGGGGTGCCTGCAGGGTTTCTCACGTGAAAGCTCAAAAGCCACTGCGAGTTTGCTACTGACACCTGGGAGTCAGCATCTGTGGACTTAAGCAGAAAAGCTCCATGATCCTTTCACTAGCAGGAAAGCCTTTAATGGGATTGCACATTGCCCCGGGACCAGACTCTCGGCCCAGAAGGGGCTCCCTGCACACAGCCCTACCCTGGGAGGTGGGGGAGGAGACCAGAGGCCCGAGGCCCCAGACAGAGTCGATAAGGCCCCACACAGCAGGGCGCCTGCGTACCAGCCTGACCAACAGAGCTGCTGGACGTAGGCCCAGCACAGCCGCTCCATGTAGACTGGTGACAAGCTGACCAGGCTTGAAGATGAGAAACGCCGACTCACAGTACCAAAAGGTCCCAGAGACTCAGGGTGCCTGAATTAGTGGGGCCACAGCAGGGTGGGGCCTGACAGCGGCAGCCCCCTGTCCCTCCCAGGCAGCTGTTCAGTGCCCACTGTCTGCCTGGACACACCTGCCGGAAGCCCACCACGTACCTCGACTTCAAGGTCCTGGCGCTTGGGGTTGTGGATGAAGAAGGTGAAGTTTTCCTCCCACACCGGCTCACTGGTTTTGTACCGAATCTGAAGGAAACCCCAAACAGCAGCTCTACCACAGTGCGGAGCAGGGGGCTGCTGCCAACACCGCCCTCTCCGCACCAGAAAGCTCAGGGCAGCGATGAAATTCCAAGACACACGGCCTGAGCACCTGCCCTTCCGTGTTCATTGTGCAAAATGTTCGAGACAAATGCTGAGTGTGCATCTGTGAAGCCACTTCTCACCAAACCGGGTGGCAACAGCCCCCGGGACGGAGCTGCGGTCTGCAGGAGCTTGTCACTCCCGGGGGTGAGCAGCTCCCGCTCCCGATTCCTGGGACTGAGTGTGTTGATTTTTTAAGCACTATTATCTTTGAAACACGGTATTTATGGAGCATTCAGAGGAAACTAAGAGAGCTGCCCCATATGTCACCGACCCATGAACTCAAGCAAGAGTATATTCATGTGTTACTTTTTAATGTTATTTTTTAAAATGAACAGTATACTTATCACCCAATTAAGCAGCTGGCTACGCATCTGATGGCCACGGAAGGGTCAGCATCAGCGCTGGCCCCCCCAGGGGACGGGGCTGCCTATTACCTTGCTCTCCTGAGCCTTGTGCCCGACGGACATCTGGACAAGAGGATTCGGGTTGCTGTTTATTTTCTTCCCCGACTATCCAAAAACAAAAAACAGGCAAAATAAACAAACATATCCTGAAGTGAGGTTTACTAAAACTAACTGGTTGGTTTATACCAACAGCCACTTCTATTTACTTCTGACGCTTCTGTCATGGGACCGTCTGGGACAATTCACTTAGAAGCCAACTGCGAGGCACATGCCAAAGCCATGGCTACTCGCCATAAAAATAACTAAGAAAATTTCTATTTCACACAATTTTTAAGTGTCATGAAGCCTTTGATTTTTATAGCAAGCTGCTTTGTAAACACTGAATCTTTTCAAAGTCTTTAATGTTAATCCCAGCTCCCAAAACTTATCTTGCTTGATAACAAAATGAACAGAGTGAAACAAGTGGGGAGCAGACAGGCAACACACCAGAAGGTGCCCCCCAGAGGCTCCCGGACGGCACCCCCAAAGTGCAGGACAGGCCTGCACTGTGAACCAGTCAGTCTGCTCATGGGGCTGCCAGGTCTTGCTCTCGGCTGCTAAGTAATTCTGACAGAAAAAAGGAATACCTAGAATCACATTAAATTAAGCAGAGATGAAAGATTTAGGAATGAGGAAAAAAATGGCAAAAAGCAGACCTCAGCAACCGGCCCAGAAGCAGCACTGCCACAGGCACTGTCCACAACTCAGCCACACCAGAGGATGCGGTCAAGTGTCTGTTAGTGGACATCAGCAGGCACAAATGTGTTTTTTTTTCTAGATAGTTTTAGTGTCAACCCTCAACACTGGGGCAATGATAGAAACCAGCTCCAAAATCATACAATTATTGGAATAAAATATTCTTAGCGCAAACCTATTGTGAGAATCTGTTCTCTGCTTCATCTTTTTGATGTGGATAATTCTGCAAAGCGAAGTGAATACTATGACAAACCGCAGGCTCTAGGTTCCTTAGGCAGAGAAGAGGGTTCCCCCTAAGTCCATTTTCTCCTCCTTTCACAGTGCACCTGCATCCTCTGCACCAAGCGGCCACCCGGGCCCGCTGTGGCGGGAAGGAGTGGGTATGCCCCTCTCTCGCCTGCAGGCGCTCACGGGGTTTCTGCAGGAACAGGCCTGTTTACGTGACACACTGTAGGTCTTTGGTGCAGATGCTGAGTTTCTTTCCAAACTCACACAGTCATTTCACCTCTGAAAACACGGCCCATTCATCCCTAGAGTTACTGTAGTGGGGATTTTAAGACTTTTTAAAGAACTTTCTCACATCTCTGAACAGAGAGAAACCTGGGACTGAAGACAGCTCCAGCCTCCGGCCACAGCTGCGGGGCTACCCGGCTCCCTCTCCTGTGCGAGCGTGTGAGCGCATGAAGGACACATGCGTGTTCAGCCTGAGTTCACCAACCCTTCAGTAAGTAAGAAGTCAATGCTATTAAACTTTAACTGGCACTGTGCTCCTCAGGGGCGCAACGAATAGTGGCGTCAACTCTCTGAAATAAAGTCCGATCACTGTGCTTTCTACTGTGACCCAACACGCAGCTGTACCAGCACCAGTCAGACTTGTGAGGTGGCCAGACCGTGAGCTTGCAGGTCTGCCCAGCTGACCTAAGCCTGGCTGCCGCCACCCAGTCACCCAGGCGCTCTCACCCACACGCGGGGCAGGCACACCCAGAGGCTCAGCTGAGGCCACGGGGAGCGACCAGGAAGCTTGTGGCTGTGACCGCGAGGCCCTGGCACAGGGCGGGGGGGAGGGGGGAAGCTCACTCTTCACCCAGTTTGGGATAAAGCAGCCCCACCCCTCCAGTGTGCAGCCCAGAGGGTGCCCTCCGGAGGCCAGCACTCTGTACCCCTCTGTGGGCGGGGGTCGGGGGTCGGTCATCCTTGCTTTTGAATTCAACGTATTTTTCTAGATGAAATGGATTAAAAACAATTCCTGAATTAGTGGGGGAGAATTTTATAAAAACAATTACATTCAAAATCCCCCCCCCCCAAATATTTAAGCCTAAAACGTTCAAAGAAATTGCAGGGGAGTAAACCATCCTAAGTTACTGATGACTTCAGCACTTTATTCAGAAAATTCACATCCATGTCATTTTAAGGATGGAGCTTAGTTTCCAATACACCTCACTGAGTGAAATTTAAGGCTTCTTGAAAGATCTGTGCCCCAGCCCAGCAGCACCAAAGCCCAGAGGCCGACCCGGCCACCTGGCCGCGTATTGGAAGAGGAGATGTTCTGGCTGGCAGCCGTGCACCAGCACCCAGGACCCCAATTGCGGGTCGGGTAAGATTTTATTTTATTTATTTATTTATATATATTTTTTGTGGGACCCTCGCCGGCGGCCGGGGAACAAACCGGCGCTGCAGAGGCTGTGGGCAGCCTCCCAGCCCAGTGCTCAACCGCTGCGCCACCAGGGGAGGCCCTCAGGTAAGATTTTAGTAGAACTTCTGCTTCCCCATTTTCACTGATTTGGTCCAATCAAAATATAGATTTAAATCCACCTCAGGTGTTGCTTCCTAAGGCAAGAGGACAGAGGTGCAGTTTACCAAACTGGTACTTGTAAAATTTGTCTTCCAAGTTGACTTAAATTCTTCTGCGAATTTTTGGGTCACAAGTCCCCTCGACCTCTCGAGCTGGACACGACTTGGCCACGAGCACGGGGCAACTTGCTGACAGCACCACGGGGCCAGAACATCACCTCTCGCAATAGATTTGATCGACTTCTCCACTTTGAGGGAAAGAGTTTACCTTGAACGCTTTCTGAACTGCAGCCTTCTTCAAGACATCAGGGTTAAATTCTAATGGGTTACTCTTTCAAGTCAGAAGAAAATGAATATTCCAAGGGTTAATAAAACATGCAATGAGGAGTTTATGGAAGGTTAATGACATGAAACCGTATGCGATCAAAAAATGCTTAACGAAAAGTCACCAACAAGACTTACACAAAAACCAACAGAAATCAGTTGTGAAATTCTCCATGCTCAAGCTTTTACCTCAGAACCAACCTTTCATCTGTAAATACCAAACACACGTCCTCAGGCCCGTGCGTCTATGCTTCTGCTTCACCCCTCTTGCCTTTGGGACTTGGAAGCTCAAGACTGGGATGTCAGAGGAGGGGTCGGGTCGCTTCTTTGCGTGCCCACCCTCCTGCCCCCACGTGGGTTTTGTCTAAGCTGCACTTGAAAGGGCTACACCACAGGCCGTTTCCTCCCTGCTGACACTGACGGCTTCTCCGCTTCTCCACTTCACCCCTCTTCCGAAACTCAAATGCAAAGGCGGGTGAGATCACCCCAAACCTTCCTCCTGGCTTTAGAGTTCTGTTACTATGGGTTTTGTGTCCTATTTCTAAACTTTTCCTTTGCAGTTCATACTCTCTTGTCCTCGCGAGTTCCTTCAAGGACCAACATTTACAGTTAAACGTGTTATCATTTTAGCTGTAATCAGCTTCAAACAATGGATTGAATTTTATTACTCTCTCATTGAGCAGCAGACTTTATAGTCAAGGAGACAGCAGCTGCCTGTCTGCCCCAGTGGGGCTGGCTGGGCCAGATGCCAGGGCCGGACGCTGGCTGGAGAGGGGTCAGCACCGATGCCCAGCGCCGGGGAGAGAGTCTGGAGCAGCTCCCGGGAGTACATTCACAGCCCTGGGTGGGGAGGACGGCAGCTGCAGGGCCCGCAGAGCCTGCGTGGAGCCACTCGTGCGGCCCCGACACCGCAGCTCAGGCCAGCGTGGGGAGGGGTGGTGCGGAAAGGGCAGAGGAGCTGTGGAGGCGTACAAGCTGCTCGGGCCAGGTGGGGAGTCGTTTCGGGCGCCCACCCGACTGCACCCCCACCCTTAGGCCACTGGCCAGTTGGAGGCAGAAGTGGCCACCGCGCTTGCCCAGTAGAGCTGAGGGAGCCCGTAAGCCCTCGCCCAGAGCAGGCGGCACAGACACCGCACGGGCCAGGAGGCGACAGGCACCCTGGGTGGATGGGAGCCGCCCGCTCTGGGCATGGACACTCTGGGCCCCTCAGGCACCGGGAGGCAGAGCCGGCAGCAGCCAGAGCCGCACACACCCGTCGTGGTCTCGGCCTCGGAGGAGAACTGAGGTGCCCCGGCCCATCCTCGCCAAGACCAGGGCCCTGGCGAGGAGCGGTCAGCTCGCCCCGGAACTCTGCTGCGAGCGGCCGGCTCAGGGAGCCGTCGCGAGGGCTGTGATGTGGGAGGGAAACTGGCTGTGACCCCACAGCTTCATGGCTGGGCACTCAGAGGCAGCCATAACACCCTAAACAATTCAGACACATTTGCTTGAAAAACCAACCTAGGAAGCTCTGAGAGAAGGGACCTAAGATGAGGGTGGTGCGGACGCCAAGCGGGCAGGAGGCCGGTGCCCATGGCCGCCCCAGCCAGTGCACAGGGCCTTGGCCTGGTGCTGGGGGTGGCGTTTGTTCTGTTGTGGCTCGAGGAGCAGCTGGCCCAGCCCTGAGGGTCTGAGTCACCCGCTCCCTAAAATGGGCCAAAAGTCTATTCCTAAACTTTTGCTTTCCCTCTTTTGAAAAATATGAAGACTGAAAATGCATATGGAGACGGAAACTAGATGCGGCCACGGGACACATCTGCGCCTGGCACCGCCCAGTGAGCCCCAGACCCGGTCCGGAGGCACGGGCACCTCCACTGCCACCCCCAGGCCACGGCTCCGGAGCCCAGCGGAGCATAAGCCCAGTCATCTCCCCAATGCTCCGGTCACGGGGGGTTGGGGGGTCCCAGTGGACTCTGGGCGTCCCTGTCCACGTGTGGGTGCCAAGAGGTGGGCAAGCCAGGCCCGGCTCTTTTCAGCAGTTCAGGAAGACAGTGGATTTAAGGAATTTTTTTTCAAGTTTACAAAGAGATGTTTATGTCTCACACGCTGAGGCGAACCAGGAGAAGATCCACTTTCATCATCACGGCATCATTTTTTGCCTCAGAATTTCTACCCTTGGGACGGGCCTGCAGCGGTGGGAGCTCAGGCATGGCCATGAGTCCCTGGCCTGTGCAGCTTGGGGCCAGGCGTGAGCTCGTGTGAGCCACGCAGCGGGCATCGTGGAAACAAGCACAAGCCACACACATAGCGGGACCCCATGCAGGAAGGGCAGGACACACCACACACGCCACACCACGCACACACGCACGGCACACGGGGGAGGGCATTTGGGGCTGGGCACACCCCAGCAAGCCAAGGAGGAACACCAGGAACTCACAAGGAGCGCGCCACAGACCGAGGCAGTGTTCTCACAGAACACTAGTCCCGACGCTCGCCTCTCTTTTAAGTAGCCACACCCAAAGCTTCCCTCGTAGATGCTCTTAGGACAGTGGAACCGGGGGAGAGAGCAGAGAATGGTGGGCTTGGTCAGCACAGGAGGCAGCAGTGCAGGGGCGGGGCAGAGGCTGAGCGGAGCCGCCCCTCGGCCCACCGGACAGCCAAGGCCGCTGCGTGCACACGGTGCCCTCGGCATGGGAAGTGAAGCCATTGTTTTGACTTCTTTGTGATGTGACTCAAATGTCAGTGCGGCGTGACAAACGCACAGTTCTACAGAGAACTGACCCTTTCCGGCCAACCCACCCCCACGTCCTACACCCTAAAGCAGACAAGTTTGATTTCATGAGGCACCACAACAGACTCTGTAACAAATACAGCGTGGCCCCATGGAAGTTCTGCCATAGAAGAAATTCTGTAGAAAGGTCAAGGAACAGTAAAACAGTTTTTCCCAAATTGAAATTTTAACAGCTAAAGTCACAGATTTCAGACTGGAGGACTGACCCAAGTTTAAAACAGCAAGAGAAATTCAGAATTTAAGACATGAAAATCAGTCACACCTTCACAGAAAGAACGAGCAACCACCGCGATTCTGCAGCGCTCAGGCGCATCTTGCCCGCAGGAAGCCAGCAGAGGCTCAGACTCTGCCAGTGGGGCTTGTGGCTGTGTAGATGCAGAGCCTCGCCGTGGCCCCAGGCGCCACACCAGGCCGGGAAGGGCAGGGACAGTCCTGGCTGTGCCCTGGTGGGGTGTCCTGGGGCGGCGTCCCGAGAGGGGCGCCCTAACCTGGGGCGTAGTCTCACAACAGAACTGGTCTTGGACACAATGAGACGAAGGAGAAGAGTGATGGGCACGCAAAGAAAAATCTACGGAAATTTCAACAATGGCCTGGTTGTCACGGAGGAGGGAACTGCTGTGGGCGGTCAGCCGGCCTGGGCCCCTACCTGTGCGCTGCCGCCGGGAGGGGGTTCAGCACGGGGCTGCATTTAAAACAGGCCAGAGACAATTCCCCTCTCCAGACCCTACAATTTAGAAACCGGTGACTTTCTACAGAATATCTTCTCCCCTAACGGCCAGGCACTTCTGTGCACTGGAGTCTGTCAGACACGTCTGTGGAAAGTACCGGAACACCCTGGGCGGATCCAGGTGACGTGTGGACACCAGCCCCGCGTCCCTCCCGCTGCTGCTCTCCAGGTCGGCGCCAGCTCAAACAGCAACCCAGTGGCGGTGTGGAGAGCCGCACACCACCAGGCACTGCCAGGACACGCCCGAGCCCCTGCACCACCTACCGGGAGGTTCCTTGCCGAGTCCAGGTATAGGATGAGCAGCGAGGAGGAGAGGCCGTCGTTGGCTTGGTCTTTGTCTGCTCGGATGTCCGCCAGCACCTGTGGGGACAGGAGACGGCCTCAGCAGGGCATCACCGCTCGACCTCAGGCTGAGCCTGCAGCTCCGCTTGCAGCACCCAGGAGAATAGAAGAGCAGCCAAACCATCCGAACAAGCCAGACAATGAAAAGAAAATCAGCTTTGAAGCGACGAGATCGTCACCTGCTGCAGCCAGCTCAGCTGCGCCCCGCAGCGCTCAGTCTCACTGGGCAAGTGCTGCCCCCTCCCCGCCATGATGCCACTGCTGGCACTCAGGGTCAGGGCGCCCAGTACCTTGTCCAGGCCGGACGCGTCGGGCACCAGGGTGAGCCACTCCAGCCTCAGGTGCAGTTTCCCTCTGGGGACCTCGTCCAGAGCGAACCACTGAGGAGAGAGTGTTCACATTTAGCCAGCGTCCTCCTGAAGCGAAACGCAGAGCAGACAGGCTGTGGCATGTGGCCTGGGCGGTGCAAGGCTGGAGCAGGGGGGCGCCGCGGCCCAGAGGGAGCTGCGCTGAGGTGCCTAAGGCTTGCCCGGGCCCTGAAGCCAGGTGCTGCTCTACCCGCATGTGCGCCCCAGGATACAAACGCTTTCTAGAAGGATCCAGTGAGGTTAGGCTCCTCCATGAGGATTCTCATAGAGCTCATGGCCAAGAAAGCACATCCAGCCAGCCAGTGTGTTTGTCTTTACTTAGCACCACATCGTCACCAAAAAACTGTTCTTTCAGATTAAAAGCCGCCAAGAATCAATGGAAGGGCCTCCCTGGTGGTGCAGCGGTTGAGTGCTGGGTTGCGAAGCTGCCCGCAGCCTCTGCAGCGCCGGTTCAATCCCTAGCCACTGGCGAGAGTCCCACATGGTGCGCAGACCTCTCCTGCCGCCCGCTGCTCCCCTCAGCAGTGTACTTCGTCAGCCTGCCTGCTCTGCTCCCCGCTCTGACTCTGGTGAATCCTCTCACCCTCCCACACTTCTGACTGTTCCCAGTGCTTGTATAAATAAATAAATAAATAAATAAATAAATAAATAATCTTAAAAAAAAAAAAAAAAAAAGAATTAATGGGAGATGGCCCCAGCCTCCGGGCGGAGGAGCTGAGGAGCTGAGGAGCGTGGGCCCGAGCACAGCCTGCAGCTATGGGAAGGGTTGCAGGACGCTGCAGGGGCTGCTGCTGTGAGGCAGTTCTCAGCACCAAGGGGGAGGTCACGCTTTAGCGGCCAGCCGACCCCTCCAAAGCACCACAACTGCTCACTCCTTATGCTCTGGTTCGGGCCAGACCCCTGCTGACCCTGTGTGCGGGGCCTGTCCATGCGCCGCACTTGGCTGTGGCCTCCGCAGGGGACCTGCTTCCTGGGTTGCTGGCCAAGCCCATCCTGATACCCCCCCAGAATGTGGCATCCCCGGTTTGGCTCTCAGCTTGTTTTCCACTTTGCAGCTACCAGAGCCCTCATGCTGCGGTCTCGGGAAAGGGGCCTCCGTGGGGGCAGAGCGAGACTTGGCGACGTACCTCGTCCAGGAGGCGCTCCTTCTCCACTTCAGTTAGGTCGATCATGAGGCTGCAGAGGCAGTAACACGCAGCGTTAGCACAGAGAAACTGCTGCACCATTTACTGTGAGGAAATCTCCCAGAAATGCAGCACAACACTGCAGTGCCCCAAGAATAGGCTTCCAGAGGCTGCTCAGGCCGGGAGCAGAGGCATCAAGCGCGGCTGTTTCCAGGAGGGCAGAGGGTGGACGGGAGTGTCCGCTCCCTGCCTGCAGCCCTGGTCAGAGGCATGGACCCTGTGGCTTCAACCCTGCCTCAGGCTCACGCCCAGCAGGTCCAAGCCAACCCACCCACGCCCCGGACAACTGCCCACCACTAGCAGCGGCCATCCCAGAGCCAGACAACCACACTCGGCTTCCCTCGCAGCCACCTCCAAACCTCTGCCTCACACCGGACTCACTTCTCCTTCCTGCCTCGTCCGGCGCGGACAGCCTCCAGACGTTTTACTGGCTGGTAACCCTGACCTGCTGTGGGCTGCCAAACTCTCCCACCGAGCTGTTTCCCAAGGGGCCCGCGTCCCAGCCGCACACCGGGCTCATTGCCAACGCTCCCCGCCTTGGTGTCGTTGAGGCCTGGCTTTCTTGCAGTAGATTAATAACGATCAGGTAGACACGCATTTTTTAAAAACTCAGCTACGCCGGTTGCCTCACCGACATAGACAAACCATCGCCCCACGCGCAGCGCAGTGCGAACAGCACCTGCGGCACGACAGGACCCGGCCACAGGGGAGGTGGGGGACGGGTCCAGCTGTGGCTGCGTCCTCTTCATGTGAACAGGCCCCCGTGGCCAGGGGCAGCAGCCGACCTCCGTCGAGGCCCTTCCTTTGTTCGCTAAATCCAAGACAGGTCAGGGACAGACGTGCCTTATCGGGAGGTGAGGGTTGCTCTGCTGGGCCACCAAGCCCGAGGGCCCTGACGCCCGCCTCACAGACACAAGGACTCACCTGCCCAAAAAGTCGTCCTTGTCTGGGTCCTCATCAAACAGCTCGATCTCCAGCTCCTGACCCGGGTGCTCGTAAACTAGAGCCTGGAAGGGGTAGGGGGGTCAATATGGCTGTCGAGACGACGGCCTTTCCCCATCAGACCATTGTTTTCATCCTGGTGACCATCTGCCTGAGTGCAAGAGTCTGAGGTTCTGTTTCTAGTAACGAGGGCATCTTCAGTGGGTCAAGCTCAACTGCTCCAGGACAAGGGTCACAGCATGACTTGCACATCTGGCGGCAGCCTGGACGTGTCACTATCCGAAGGCCCACTCGGACGCTGTTCTGGGGATCATGCACGCGTGACCTGCTTAGCGCCACCCAAGATGGATGCTCATGGAACACAAGCTGCCTCCTGTTCTGGAGAACAACTTTGCAAGAACGTAGCAGGCCTTTCAGAAGACACAGCATTCTACTCTGCAGTGAACCCTCCTCGAGGGCACCGAGGACAGCCCGGCTGGGAGGAGGGTGTGGCCCATGAGTGGTGTGTGGCCCATGAGCGGCAGGGTAAGCAAGGCCACTGTGCCCCGGCGCCAGATGGAGGAGTGGTCGGGAAACAGCACAGAACTGATGCTTGTGTTGACAAGCACATCACGTGTCCTGCATGCAGGGACGCCCTCCTGCGGTCACAACTGCAGCAGCTCTGTGCAGCTGAGGGGCGGGTCCGCATGTGCCAGCAGAAGGCAGGGCAGAGGGACGCTCCATCCCATCCCGAGGAAGGGGAGTGGCACAGGCAACTCAAGCCAGCGCTCAGCCAGCCCCTCGCGGGCTGGGGAGCAGAGGGTAGCTGCTCGGCAGGACACGCTCACCTCGTAGACTTCATTCCACTTTGGGCTGAGGCTCTCTTTGATGACCTTGCTTTGGAAGATCTGGTTGCCAACTCGGATAATTCCGTAGGGGTCTGACTTTCCCTTGACGAGCCCCTTAAGGTAAGTATCTTTCCCCTGAAGATCCTGAGCTTCAATAAAATGGATCCTTAAAACACCCTGAAAAGGAATAGGACACAGGCTCTCTGCTGAGCCATCTGGGGACATGGGCGCCACTGTGTGCTGAGGGGCAGAGGCCCTGTTGTGTGTACCGGCAGGCCAGGAGCACACTCCGGGGACAACCAGCAACGGTGGGGGCAGTGGTGCAGGTGGACCTGGACAGGCGGGTGCCAGCCCAGATGCCCAGGCCCGCGGGCCGAGGAGCCAGGCCCTTGACAAGGCTATGCCTGGCAGCCGAGAGGCAGGAGCTGGAGCTTTCGGACATCAGACCCAGCCCTGAGCCAGTGGAACGCAGCGGCCACTTGGCTCCACCTCTAGAACAGCCCTTGGAGATGCTGTCTCGATAATATCACATGGAGACAAAGATTTTGAAGTATGTGCCGCTCACAAACGTTGCCTGACTAATAAAACTACAGATGTGCCCTCAAGTTTAAGACAAATAAAGTGGTAAAATTACCTTTCTATAGGGTAGTGCTCTCACCCCACAAATCTTTTGAAAAATTGCTGGGTAATATTCTGATCCTGTCAGCATAAGAAAATAAGGGCTTTTTAAGTGTTGCCCCCCCCAAAAAACCAAAAAAACAAAACTTAAAAAAATACAATCTCTTGTTGATATTTCTGTATGTCAAAAACTAAGACAATTTGGCAACATATTTAAGCAGAAATGGCCCCAAAGCCCAGGGAAGGAGGGCCTCCCTGGTGGCGCAGCAGTTGAGCGCTGGGCTGCGAAGCTGCCCACAGCCTTTGCAGCGCCGGTTCGATCCCTGGGTGCTGGCGAGGGTCCCACATGGCACGGCAGGCCTCTCCTGTCTCGCCCGCTGCACCCCTCAGCAGTGTGTTTCGTCAGTCTGCTTGCTCTGCTCCCCGCTCTGGCTCTGGTGAATCCTCTCACCCTCCCGTGCTTCTGACTGTACCCAGTGCTTGTATAAATAAATAAATAAATCTTAAAAAACAAACAAACAAAAAAGCCCAGGGAAGGAAGAGCAGTTTGGCAGGTCTGTTCTCTCTGTGTCAGTTTTACAAAAGCTCCAGCTGCAAAGGAGCAGACGCCGGGGAGGGCCCGCACCTCCTAGAGGAAGCCCCCGAGAGAGACAAAGTGTCCTTCCCCTTTTCTAAGTCCGCTGCAGCGTGGAGGCCACCACCAATGGGCTCAGGGGCAGCACAAGTGCCATGGCGCCCTCAGGGTGCCCGTGAGGCACCACCCTCCAGGTCCAGCCACCCCTCCCCCTGCCCCCACCAAGTCCTGCTGCCTCTGAGTGCATCACTTCATGTACCCAAAAGGAAGCCCCCCACCCCAAGACTACATGCGCCAGCCAGGCCTCACCTGTCACCTGCACACCCACCAACACGCAGGAAGTGGGGCAGGCGGAGACCCAAACCAAGCCTGGCCACGCCTGCCCAGGGCCTGCACAAGCCACGTCATCCCTCCAGGACCCCAGGCCCACCACAGTCTCCGAGCCGAGAGACCCTGCAGCCCCCAAGTCCTGTGCTCGGAAACACATGCGGTGTGCTCCTGCTACATGACCGAGTGGCCACAGCATCCTCCGGGACTGGCCAGAGCTGCTGGGGAAAGTAACCTGATCGGCATCTTCGGCCCTGGACCCCACGACAAGCTTTCCACTCCCCCGCCCGGGAGTGTGGCAGTACGGACCACCTGCCCCGCATGACAGAGGCCAGCCAGCCCCGAGCACGGCCCGCCCCTGCAGCATCTGGCTGTGTGGTCACCGGGGCTCAGACTCACTGACCTTTGGGATCGGGAACCGCAGCTGTGCGATCTGAACCTCGCTGATGAGAGGCACTGTGATCCGGTTGGGAAGCACCAGGTAGTTTGATATTATGTCCAAGATGATGGTGTCTGACAAGCCGCTGTTGAGAGGGAGGCGGGGAGGACAAATTGTCATGCACGTCAGGGGCGAGTTGGTGCTCCTGTCCCCAGCACAACGCCTGTGACCAGCTCACTTGGCTCTAGCTGGGGCCACGGGGCCACGGCAGGAGCCGGCACACCCGCCTCCGTCCTGCGGGGCCCAGCTGACACTTCATCACTGACTTTGTGGCTAAGACACCGCTGTGCGACAGGACCATCTGGTGCCCACACGAGTGGACCACAGTGTGATCTACAAACTAGCAAATAACAACAACAAAGCCTCGTAGACTCTGGGAAGACCGGGGTGGGGCGGGGGGCGGGCAGGAGAGGGCATCGAGCTGGGGTGGGCAAGGCTGGGGTGCACGGAGGTAGAGGTGTCCCCGGAGCTGACAGTGTCAGAAGTAGCAGCAAGTCAGCAGCCTTCGACTGTTGACTCCAGCAACACCGCTCATGTGGGCAGCACCCCAAGATTACAGCACCTTGTAAACAGGAGGCCTGGCATCAACCTCCTTGCTTGCAGAGCAGATGCCCCTCAACCCTTGGGGATGGAGCAGGCGAAGAACATGCCCCAGACCACAGGGACCCTGTCCTCTGCTGCTCTCCCTCCCAGTGGCGAAGTGACCCCCAGCCTGGGCCTTTCCAGCACTGGGGCACGGCGGGACCTGAATCTGCTCACGAGCAGCGCGGGCGTCTGTCCAAGGCAGGGGGGCGCACAGAGTACAGGAACTTCTGCTAGAACTGGCAGGAAAGCTCTGTCCACTGAGGCTGCTAAGCTGGCGGGGGAGCTGGGAGCTCCTGGGGAGCCCTGATGGCGACAGGTGGGTACCGGCACCTGGCTCCTGGGTGTGCGGGTGGGAAGGTGCCTGGGAGGGAGGGTGTGGGGGCCGCAGCCCTGGGCGCTGCTGGCTCGGAGCAGGTGCTCGGTACCGCTTACAGGAGAGTGAACAGTCCTTAAAACATGGTACTTACTTATCCGAAGAAGACATTTTTTTCTGATTATGCCTCAGGTTATTAAGTTTCTAAATCTTCCCTGATACTGAAACAAAATTCTTTCTAATGGACGTTTCAGGACATAAATCACAGGAAGGGAGAAAATCAGACCCAAACCCCGAGACTTGGCATGCCAGCCAAGCAGCCGACACCTGTAGTTTCTGCTCAGCTTCCCAGTGAATGCGCAGCTCAGTGTCCCCACGTAACGGCTGAGTCCCCATGATGTGACCTGGCCCCGTCAGGAAGAGGGGCCCGAGAGGAACAGTATGCCGGGAGGCTGTCCCTGACTGCACGTGGGGCACCTGCCTGGACACGACAGCGGCCCCAGGGCTGGCTCCCGTCGTGACCCAGAAGTCGCTCGGTGGAGTCGGAGGCCGCAGATGGTGGGGTGCGACCCGCCTCTTGGCAGGGGGTGGCCTCACGGCTTACACGCTCTTTGTGGGAGATTTCCCACGGACTAGATTTTTACAGAACACCAAAGGGACTCACAGAGATATGGGAAACTCCTGCCCAGCCTGGTCCCCTCCAGGAGGCCCAGGAAAGCCCAAAAGGTATGTGGGGGACCACGTGGAAAGAACCCAGAAAGGGCTAGTTCTGAAACATATTCACATTAAAGCTTTATTCTTCTGGGAAAATAATAAAATCCAAACTTGAAAATCTACAGGGAACTAAAGGGCTGCCGTTTCTCCAAAACACCAAAGCCAGAAGTTGCCACATGATGGCCGGAAAGTGACCATGCAGCTCGGTGTGACATCCCAAAGCCGCTGACCTCAGCTCAGGGGTCTCGGCCTGTCACCCCTGAACTGTATAGCCCCTGCCCTGCCGAGGAGGAAGGGAGCTAACGATGCCTGGGCCAGGCGGTACTTACTTCAATCCAGGGATATCGAGAAGATTCGTCAGTCCCGTCCAGTTAATTTCTAAAAGCTGTTTAAGAGGGGGAGGGGACATTAATAACACAGTTCCAGTCACTGAATTAAGCACACAGGCTTCCTTCTGCATAAACGGCATGAGTTAGCACACGAGAGCGGCCAACTTCATTTTCCACTGTATAAAAACACCAAGTCCATCTTGCCTAACTGGTACATGGAAAGCTGCCTGTTTTATGTTTTTAATAATTACATGGATTTTCCTCGCAAAATCACGGAACAATCCACTCACCCATCCTACTGACAGGTCCTTCGAGTGTTGATAATTTTTCTTTTGTTGTCAGCGATGATTCGGTGACCACTTTTCCACCAGTGGTCTTGCACGCATGTGCTAACACTCACAAGTGGAAGTTGTGGTCAAAGACATGCTTATTCTTATCAACACTGCCTCACTGTCCTATAAAAAGTTAATGTGCTGACTTATGTTCCCACTGAAAGGCCTGAGACGAAAGCCAACCCAGCTAGCATATTTTCTTGCCCATTTCTCTGGTGGGTATTCATCTGCGATCATTTCCTACACAACAAGCCAAGCTCCCATGAAGAGGACGCAGACCAAACTCCTGATCAAATCCAAGCACTTCACGGTTTCCTCTCAACCGAGCACTTCACACAACGACTTGTGCTGTTTTTAGGAGAAATGCTAAGGAAAGTGCAAGATCTCAACTGCCCTCCTACCTCAATTCCAAACAAATATGAACTAGAAACAGTCAAGATGCCTCGGACACACCCAGACTAAAAAGCGACTTTTTTTTTTAAAGATTTATTTATTTATTTATTTATACAAGCACTGCGTATAGTCAGAAGCGCGGGAGGGTGAGAGAATTCGCCAGAGCGGGAAACAGAACAGGCAGACTGACGAAATATACTGCTGAGGGGAGCAGCGGGCGGCAGGAGAGGTCTGCGCGCCATGTGGGACCCTCACCCGGTAGCCGGGGATCGAACCGGCGCTGCAGAGGCTTCGGGCAGCCTCGCAACCCAGCGCTCAAACGCTGCGCCACCGGGGAGGCCCAAAAAAGCGACTAATTTTAAAAGCACAGAAAGACTTGAGTTGTTACAGCACAAGAGGAACGGGATGCAAATACAAGAGTCAAGGAGGAAGCCTACGTGGTTCTGAATGGGACTGCAAGATGATGAGGGCATGCCCCCTCCCCCTTTAAAGAACAGGCCTAGAAGCAAGGACACCCAGGAGCCAGCTCTGCCTCAGCACCCCAAATATGGCCTTGGAATACATATCCACTAAGAGGAACTGGGGTGCTGAGAAAACAGCTGCCTTCAGGCCTGGGCCCTGCTGCACAGACAGAGCGAGGAGCCCCGGAGATTAGGGAGGCCTCTCGGAGGTAGGTCATTGGAGGGGCCTGACCAAGAGGGTGGAGCCTGCAGTAGCCCTTGTCTGGGCGAGGGGAACCTGCCTGCCACTACGTGCAGAGAGGCTGGACAGCAGGAGCCGGTGAGTGGAGGACAGAACTCGGTGGGATTTTGGAGAGAAGTGACTTGAATGCAAGACAGAAAAGCCAGCTCTGGCTCAAGGCCTCAGCTGGTGGAGGCGTCCGGGAAACACCTCACAATGAGCCGTGCGCATCCTGGAGAAGTCCTGCAAGTCTGATCTGCTCTTGGGACAAACCCAAAGATGCCCTACAGATTCTGAAATGCCCCCAAGGGCAGCACACCCGACAGCTGTCCAGGCAGCCTGAGTGGCCATGAGCTCCTGGGACGCGTCCATAGCACCTGGCCAGGGCCTCCCACAGGTAGGCGTGCACTGATCCAGCAGTCATCATGGACCTCTCGTCCCGTGAGGTGGGCATCGCCGCAGCCTGGTGACAGATGGGGAAACGGAGGCCAGGAGAAGCCAAGCGGCATACACAGCCAGGGAGGACAGTCCCTTCACCACACCCACCTTCTCCCTGTTCAGTTTTGTTAAACAAGCAGCACCTTGTCCAAGCTAGCAACATAATCAACCAGCAGGACATGTGTGGTGGCTCTGTGAGGGTCTCGGTGCTAGTCCTGAGTCATCAGAACAGTCGCCCCGCCCCTGCAGGCGCAGCCCGCGCTGGGGAGCGAGGAAGAATGACTTGGCAGCCATGCTGGCCTCATATTTTCCAGCTGAAAGTAATGGGAAAAAACTCCCTGCTCTCTGAAGCGTCTGTATTGACCAAATAAGGAAATGAATGATTCTGGATTGTTCATAGGACCGTCCTTTTCTGAGCACTGACATTTCACTTGAAATAGTTATTATAAACTTTAAAAGTAAACACGCCTATGGGAGATCCAAACCAACAGAGTACCACTAACTTTTTTTTTTTTTAAAGATTTATTTATTTATTTATACAAGCACTGGGTACAGTCAGAAGCATGGGAGGGTGAGAGAATTCACCAGAGCCAGAGCAGGGAATAGAACAGGCAGACTGATGAAATACACTGCTGAGGGGAGCAGCGGGCGGCAGGAGAGGTCTGTCGCACCATGTGGGACCCTCGCCGGTGGCCGGGGATTGAACCCGTGCTGCAGAGCCTGTGGGCAGCTTCGCAGCCTAGTGCTCAACCACTGCGCCACCAGGGGAGGCCCAAATACCATTAACTTTTGAGGAAGATTTAAAGATTAGGATTTCATTATATTTTGGACTAAAAATAAAAAAAAAGGTCTCTCTTTAAAGTGTCAAAAATTCCCTGTAAATTCACAATACTTAGCAATTTGCTAAAGATCAGGTTTTCACGCTTGTCAGCGAAGGCAGCTCCTTGAACGTGCGGGCATCCAGCGCCTCTTGTGTGCACAAGAAAAACGTGGATTTACAGCTTTCATGAGCTGCTTCTTTTCTCAAAATGTTAACAAAGAGGTTCCTTAACAGCTTTGGAATTTTATCATGTTTTGTGTGGTTAAAATACTTTCAAAATAAGCCTATAACTTAAGCAATAAAAACAACAAATGAGAGCAATAATTTTGATGGTAACAGAAAATGGTAACAATCCTTCTGTGTTTTTATACAGTTTCAGCTGGATAAACCTACACTCTCAAACTCCAACCACAGTAATTTGCATTAAGTTATCTGTATTGAGTTATACAAATTAACATTCCCACTTAAAACTACACATGATGCTAATGGTGCTTCCAGAAAGAATTTGTCAAGGGTTATAAACTGGTCGTGAAGAGAGATCTGAGAAACAGATCAATTTGTGCATCAGATGCCACAGAGTGGTCTGGAGACAGACATGGGGGTGGTTTTCAGGCTTTACAGTAGGTGGAGGGCAAGGGGGGGCGGTGTACAAGATGCCTCCTGCAGGAAGAGACGCCCCAAGGCATCTGGGAGGGTGGTGTGGGGGTAGGTGACCATCATTGTCCCTCTGGCTAGCCTGGGTACTCACGGGACGGTGCTGGGAAATGAGGCTAGAGAGAGATCCCTCTAGACCCCAGGATCCTGTCAGCAAGGACAGAAGACCTGGTGGGAACAGTATCCTAAGCATGAAGCCTGCTGAGGACAGAGCCAAGGCAGGAAGCCAGCAGCTGAGGAGCCAAAGGAGGAGGAGACAGCCCTGGGAGGACGAGCCAGCCTTGGTGGCGCCACGGTAGGAATGACATTTTTGTTGGTCTAATTTTTGTGGCCAATAATGAATGTTGGCTACTTGTAACAAACATTGGAATAGCAGACATATCTTACAATGTGAAACACTAACATTTATTATGGTTTATCCAAGTGTTAGAATATTATTCAGTAAAAAAAGCTCTTTATGACTTAAAATCAGCATCCAGCTGTGGTGCAGCTCATCAACCCTGGGCAGGAAGGCAACACCTGCATGCAGGCAGCTGGTTAGGGCTGGGGGAGGGCTCGGGGGAGCCCCGCACAGGAAGAGCAGCCTGTGTCACCGGGGCTGGTCTCCACGCAGACGCCCAGACCTGCTGGAGCTGGGAGCCTGGACTGCGCCAGAGCGAACAGAGCTCGGAGACTCACGTTTAGGGGGGCAGCGGCAGAGCAGTGGCTTGTGTCTACCAGTCACCTAGCGAAACCTGCACTTTTAAAATAGTCTATGTCTTCAAATTTTCTGTAATGAATGTATTATTTTTAAAATCAGAGAGGAAAGTTGCGTATCAAGAAATAAAGGCGTGAAGAAGCACGAGGACATGGGCCAAGGGCTCCGCGTCTCCACTTTCTGCTCCTCCAGGACCCGCAAGAACGAAGTTGTGGGACTTACCGGCTTCCGCAGGAAGAAGAGAGACAACGCGCCCACCAGCGGCATGTCCCCGATCAGTGGCTCCAGGATCACCCGCATCGTCCCGTGCACCTAGATCCAAACAGAACCACACTTGGCACAGAGCAGCCCTGAGCACCCCGGCAGAGCGGTGCGCGGCTGCCCCAGCTCTCAGCATGGTCTACAAGCAGAGACCTCACCGCACAGACATAGAGCGAATAAAACGGCATTTTCTTTCTGGATACAGCAGAGAATCTCAGCAGCCAGTGAAATTTACAACTCACCTGTATACTCTGCACACCAGCTCTGCAGAAATATCGCTTGATTTCCAGATCAATCTCACAGTTTCCTACAAAACTGTAAAGAAAAGGATCTGAATTACATTCTCTCACCCACAGACACCTGCAAGGCATGCGGTGAGTAAAAGGATACGAAGCCCCGCGGGAGGCCGCCACTCCAGACATGGCCTCTGTCCACTTCTCAGCAAGGGGCCCAGGCTAGTCTCTGGCAGGCCCTGGTGGAGCGCACTTCTCACTGGTTTGATAAGCAACTATGCTGTTTTACAACGTTTATCTCTTAAAGCACAGTGACTTCCATGCCCACTGCCCTGGTGGGGAGGGACGCTTTTTCTCTGGCCTGCGTGAACCTCTCTCAAAGCCGAGAGGCATCTGCCTGCCCCAGGGACCAGGCATGGCAACATGAGCACAGGCGTGCGTTCATCCCCACGATAGGCATGGCGCATCAGCTCCACTCTGGTGGGTCCTGTGCGTTGACCCCTCCTCAGGACGCCTCAGTCCTGGCGCAGAACTTCCCGGCAGCCTGTTAAACTCTGGACAGAGCATCTCAACAGATGAGCAAAGCATTAATAAAAGGCACCTGGGACGAGACCCTTCCAAGGGTCTAGTGCTGTGTGTTGCATCGGGCTATTATTTTTGTCACCGAGATGGTGCTCTACCCGGCTGGTGAGATCACGAGTAACTTGTTATAAAGCCATCCTGAAACTTTTCTCTTCTTCACCCTAAGACTTGACCAGTTGATGTTGTCATTTTCTTTCTATTGCTCCTTTTCCATTTCTGCCGCTAACAACCTAGCGACGGTTCTGGTGTAGACAGAGTCACGAGATGCCGCCGCATCTCGGTTGGGCTGCAAGGCTCCTCACGAGACCCTCTGGCGGCCTTGGGCAGCCCTGCCGATGTCAGGCCCAAGGTCCTCTCTGGCTCCTCAAGGACAACATTTGCCGAAGTTGTGGAAGTTGTGCCTTCTCCCATGTTCGATCGCTAGGAAATGAAGGTGACAGGTCCCAGCCCTACATCTACCGTGTCCCGAGTCTGCAGAAAATCAATGATGTTATGAAAATAAAACAATCCTTGGTCAAGGATTAAAAAAGGTACCTGAAGAACCAGCATAAGAATTAAAGAAACCACCGGGAAGATGTTTCCTATATTTATTTCTAAGAGATTGTGGTAAGGGGCCTCCCTGGTGGCGCAAGGGGTTAAGCACCGCACTATGAAGTAATCAGCAGCCTCTGCAGCATGAATTCCATCCCCAGCATCCAGGGAGCAACCCACATGGCGAGGCAGACCTGTCCTGTCTCCCCACTGCTCCCCGCAGCAGTGTATTTCAGTGAATTTGCCTGTTCTGTTCCCCACTCTGTCGCTGGTGAATCCTCTCACCCCCGACATCTCTGGCCTGTACCCCAGCTGTTGTATGCTTAAATCTTTTTTTTAAAGATTTATTTATTTATACAAGAACTGGGGTACAGTCAGAGGCATGGGAGGGTGAGAGAATTCACCACAGACAGAGTGGGGAGCGGTACAGGCAGACAGACCAAAGACACTGCTGAGGGGAGCAGTGGGCAAGACAGGAGAGGTCTGCCGCACCCTATAGGTTTCTCCCTGGCCAGCAGGGAATCAAACCCGCGCTGCAGAGGCTGCAGACAGCTTCACAGTGCTGCGCTCAACCCACTGCACCACCAGGGAGACCCATAAATAAATAAATCTTAAAAAAAAAAAAATCATGGTAAATGCATGTAACATGCAGCAGACTACCCTGAGCATCCGGGAAGGCAGGCGCACGGCACCACACCCACTCGTGCCACTGCGTGAGCTCCTCTCACCCAGCAAAGCTAAGACCACCCCGCCCACCCCACCCCAGCCCAGGCCCTGTCTGCTCCTCTGAACCGCAGCTCCAGTGCCTCGCACAAGTGGGTCATCAGAGCCTGTCTTTGCGACTGGCCTGCTTCACTCAGAAAAACGTCCTCAAGCAAATGCCGGACCCCCCCGCTAAAGGCCAAGCGAGACGCCAGGACAGGGCCACCACATTCCATGCGCCCGTCTGTCAGGGACGCTGGCTGCTTCTGCCATCTGGCTGCTGTGAACAATGCTGCTATGAACCTGGTTCTACAAATATCTCTCCTAGGCCCTGCTTTTAGTTCTCTGGGTCACTCCCAGAGGTGGGAGCGCTGGGTCACCTGGAAGTTTTTTTTTTAATATATATTTTTTTATTTTATTTTTTTAAGATTGATTGATTGATTGATTTCTGCATATAAGCACTGGGTACAGTCAGAAGCGCGGGAGGGTGAGAGAATTCACCAGAGCCAGAGCGGGGAGCAGAGCAGGCAGAAGGACCGAAGTGCGCTGAGGGGAGCAGCGGGCGGCAGGAGAGGTCTGTGCGCCATGCGGGACCCTCCTCCAGTGGCCGGGGAGCAGCCGGGGATCGAACCGGCGCTGCAGAGGCTGCGGGCAGCTTCACAACCCAGAGCTCAACCGCTGCGCCACTGGGGAGGTCCTCACCTGGAAGTTTTAAGGCTTTGAGGAAGGGCCATGCCACCACCGCCAGCAGCTGCCCCACCTGCACCACCAGCAGTGTGCCAGCTCTGACTCCCGCGCGAGCTGATGGCCGCCATGTCTGGTTTCCGGGGCAGCCACCAGAAGCGCGAGGCTGCAGATGGCCGTGGTTGGATGTGCAGCCCTGACACGCGAGGCGCTGGGACCCCTCGATGGCTTACTGTCCTGCACGCGTCTTCCTTGGAGAGATGTCCATGAAGCTTCTGGCCCACTTTTGAGTCAGGCCGTTCTGTTTGTTGCTGGGGTTAGGCATTCTCTCAGCATTCTAGACAGTGACCCTACCGGTCATGTGATCACACAGACCTCCTGGAAGTGACATCTCAATGGTGCCAAGCCCATGGGACGGGGCTCGCTCCTGAGCCTCCCCCTGAGCCTCAGCAATGCCGACGTCTCAGCCGCGCCAGCCCTGCACCTATTAGGTCTCCTCCTCCGGGCCCGCTGGAAATGAGCGGCAGTGCTGGGCCCTGGTGGGTGACCCCCTCTCGAGGAGAGGGGGGCAGCTGATCTGGGTGCTGACTCTGTACCGTGCTGCTCTGCTGAGCAGATCTAGGAGGTTTCCCGTGAAGCCTCAGGGTTGTCTGTGTATACGATTGCACTGTCTGGGAACAGAGAGCTTTGTCTTCCTCTCCAACCTGGACGCTTCATTTCTTCTTCCTGCCTGACTGCCCTGCCCAAGACGGCCAGGGCCGTGCTGACCGCTGGTGGAAGCAGATACCCTCCCTGTTCCTGAGCTGTGGGGCGGCGATTGGGCCTTCGCCCCGGGGGTGGCGCCGCAGTGGTCCTGTTTGCCTTTTCTTGTGTGGAGGCGCCTCCTCCTGCTCCGGGCCTGGGGCGTCTCCGTGAAGAGAGGTCATCTGGGCAGACATGCTTCCACGTCCCTGAGACGGCCGTGTGCTCTGCTGACGGCTGCGTTACTCTGACTTTCCACCCTGCTTTCCACTCGATCATGGGCACAGGATCCCATGTAACATGCTGCTGTGTTGGCGCGGCTTGCTAGGGCTGCCGAGGACTTCTGCGCCAGAGTGTATAAGGGATAGGATCTGAAGATTGTTTGTAAGGCTTTCGCTGATCCTGTGTGACCTGCTTATGGGTGGCAACTAGCGAGGAAAATGTTACAGTCAAGCCCCAGAGCTGAGCGACATTAGGTCTCCAACGAGGATTTGGTCAGATTCTGCCCAACTGCAGCAAGAACATGCTCTGGCAACCTGCACCTTAGAGCGAAGTGATTTATGCTCCATTCGCAGGAAATAAACGTACAACAAAAACTTACCTGATCTGAAGGTCCAAAATAATCTGCCTCTTGTCCACGTTTTCAGTATACACCTTGACGCCGTTGATCCTGAGGGGCTGAAACAAGACGTGCCTGAGCTTCAGCTCCGGCGGGCAGGGCCCAGCTGGGGGGGGTGGTCTGCTGAGACTCACAGTGGAGGGGGGGGGCATCCTGCTGTGGCACCCCCTGCTTTCCTCCAAGCCCAGGCTCCTCGCCCAAGCCTGGCCCTTTCCCACCTCTGCACCCACTGCCACGTCTGAAACGCAACCACTTTCCATTTTTCTGTCTGGTCATTTTCCATTCCTAAGATTTCCACAAAAATGGGGCTTTTGAGTGAATCAGAAATTCCTGTTTGGGTAAGATTTCAACACCTGATCCATGGCCTTAGGTCAAGAAACAAATGACTCATAAGGGACCAGGAAAAAGAGTAACTATAAGAAAGAAAAAAATCAAAATCAACAAACAACTATGAACCAGAGACACACTTTGGGGGAGGGGGGAAAGGAGGAATTGGGGTCAAAATCAGGGGGTTGCACTCGTATGGGGAATAGAAAAATAATAATAAAAAAAAAAGAAACAAATGACTGTGCAGAGGGGCGACGGCAGCTGCTTGGCTCCTAGCCGTCGTAACTCCCTTACGTGGGCTCTGCCCCTCAAGCGAAGACCCGGGCTACAGACCACTGCTCCGCGCAGCTTCGTCCGCAAGCCCTGCCCTCAGAGGCGAGCAGTGGTTTGTAGGGGAGGCTCATCTGCTGCCCCGGGGGCTGGCGCCCTCCCGCTGGGCCTGGCCTGCACGCACCTGGTGTCTGGGCAGGTTACAGATGCTGAAGCGCAAGCTGCCACGCAGGGCGGAGGAGAGGCCTGAGCCGGCACTGGAGACCTGAGGCTGAGCAGCCTCTCGGCCCTCAAGGAAGGCTGAGGCCAGAGCGGGGAGGAGGGCAGAGCAGAAGCAGCGCCCAGGGACGGAGCGGGAGGGCCTGCACCTTCCCAGGGGACCCCCTCAGGGTGACCTGCAGTAGCCAGAAGAAAGGTCATGGCTTGAAAGCCTGTGGACGGTAAGGACCGAGGAAACTGACCTGCTGCCCCACATCCACCTTGCTGAAGCTGAAGGTACTGAGGTGGGTGTTTGCACCCCGCACAGCGGGCTCGATGGTTTCTCGAAACAACTTCTCTATAAATTGGCAAATGAAAGGCCACATGTGCTTCACGGTCTGAAGAGGAGAGAGAACGGGTGTCAAGAGAGCGTCACAGCCCACAGTACTTGCGCCGTCACGGACATCGTGCCCCGGAGCTTGCCGGAACTTCTGAAAACCAAGGGGTCCTTTTGGTTTTGCAAACTCAATCTAAAACCTGTGTAATAAAAAGTGCTGGCAAGTAGCTGCAGGGGTCAGCTTTTCTGGTCAGACATTCCGTCTAAACGCATCGGCACACGCAGCCACGGCTTAGAAAAACCAGGAAGCCTGTGGCCTGATCCGCTGAGTGTCCTCCCTGACCCGGCTTGGAGACCCGGGCGAGCCTCTCACCGCTTGCCCAGAGCTGCAGGGAGGCCTGGCCAGGCTTGCTCTAAGCCCTGAGACACAGCAAGCGCAGAAGAAAGGCGCTCGGAGCACGCAACATGGCAGCCCCGTTGGAGATGAGCAGCCTGTCACTGGGCCTCGGGGCCGCGGACAGCGGCGTGCGGGGCCGACAGCGGGCTAGGACAGAAGACGGCGGCCCACGCACCCAGGGGCAGCCCCCACGCGCCCAGGACTCCTTCTCTTCAGGGGAGGGAAGCACAGCCGGGCATAGCCGAGCCGCCTTGGGAGCAGCCGCTCAGCCCACGTGCCAGACCCACGTCCCAGACATGGCGCCCCCCCACCCCCCACCCCAGCGCATTACCTTATTCAGCCATTCCGCTCTCTCGGTGTCGGGGAAGTGAACCTAGGACAGAAACAGCGGCTATTAGCCCGGCTGCGTGAGCTTGAGCGTGAGCGCGGGGCGGCTGCAGCCTCCGGCTGGGGTCCAGTTCACCCAGGCCCTAAGGGCGCCCCACCCCAACACCGGGAACCTCAGTTTACCAAGGCCCAGGACTGCTCCAGGCTCAGGGCAGCCACTGGACCGCCCCACCAAGAGTAGACAATGGCTCCTCCACAGAAGGCTTTTCCTTCCTGCGCTTGAGGCCCGGGAACTGCAGAAGCCAGACTCCTCCCCTTCCCGCTCTTCTCCCCCCTACAGCTGCCACAGGGCCGCACCCACAGAGGGAGGGGCTGGAGGCAGAGCAAAGCTGCTCCACCCAAGGTAAGAAGCATCTTTGCTGCCAGGGAGATGCACACAGCACCGGGGCCTCCAGCCTCCTGGCCAGGCCAGCGGCCACTGGCGGCCTGCCAGCGCGCTCCAGACCACAACAAGGCCCCGGGTGGCTCCGCTACACATGCGGGGCACAGGGCACCGGCTTCCCCGGGAGCCAGGCCCACAGAGGCTTGGCTGGGAGGGGTGGAGAGGGGCTGCTGTCCCGAGGGCAGTGCCACCCCAGGACGCAGTGTCAGAACCAGCCGGCTTCTGTGCTGGGTCCTGAGAAGACCCACAGAGGGGGGCCCAACCACAGTGGTCCCTGGGCAGGGCGGGCAGCCAGGCCCATCGGGCCCGCATTCACACACCGCCACGGGCCGCGCTTCAGCCGGTCTGGCCCCAGCGCGTGCCGCAGTGAGAGGAGGCGGGTTTTCTAGATGGAGCTTGACGTCGCGCTGGGACAACACCAAAGGAGGGAGACCTCCCGAGGCAAGAGGGCTGAGAGGTGGGGAAACCGACTGCGAGAAGGCAAAGGCCATGACAGGAGGGGCCCGCCGTGCTCACGGGGGCTGAGGCTGTGCCTCCGTGGCTGTGACCTGCGTGCCCAGGGCCTCCGTGGAGGACGCGACCCCAGGCCAGGCACTGAGCTGGGCGGCGGGACCAGCACCTTCTGTGCTGCTTGTCTGCAGCGCCCGGGCGCAGCAGGATGAAGCTGTGGCGCGGCGAGTCTCCCCTTCCAACCCTCCTCAGTCCAGGCGCCACTGTAACCACGGGGAGCCTCGTCCGCCCACCGGGCTGGGACCTCCTGGCCGACACAGTCACCCCGGAGGGCAGAGGGTGCTGAACCCCTCCACTCGTCACGTGCATTTTCATCGCACCTGCTGAGCTTGACCAAAATAACTCCGGCCCTAAGCGCAGATGCGCCCTTGCATTCCCACTCGCCTTTCCCCACTTCCTCTCGGCCTCTTCTCAGCTACCAACTCACACCCGCGCAGAAGACGAGTGCAGCGCCCGCCCGCCCGTGTCCCGCCCACCCAAGCACACCCCAGCGTGGCAGGAGGCCACGGGCAGGACAGGCCGGCTCCCAGCACAGGTGGCACCAGGCCTGTGCTGATGGCCTGTGCGCTCTCTGGGGCCGGGTACCCCTGCCACGGGCAGCGCAAAAGGCAGGGTGACTAGAGCCAGGTGACAGCCCCAAGGCCGCGCTTTGGAGCGACCTGTGCGTCTGGACGCCGGGGCTGAGGTGGGAAGCTGGGATGTCCAAGCTGTTGTCCAGGCTGTTCGGCCGCTGGCCTCAGGGCCCTGGCCTGCAACGCCGCCCGAGGGCGCGCCTCATGGGAGCCCTGACAGGCGGGATCAGGGAGGAAATCGCAACTCCCCGGGGAGGGAAGCTAATGAGGGCCACAGCGTCCACCCCAAACTGCAACGGGGGTGCCCGGGGAAAGTGGGTTCCAGGTCCCCGCCCCACCCAAGGAGGGTGAGCTGAGCGGGGAGGAGAAGCCGGGGGGAGGCGGGGAAGGAGGGAGGGGCGGGAGGAGCCGGGGAGCCCAGGAGCAGAGGCCTGTGGCCAGGCCACTCCGGCTTCCTGGTCCCGGACGGGCCGGGACCCACGGGGGTGAGCCCGGGGCAGGGGACGGGGCCGCGGTTAGGGTGGTTTTGATGTTGCTCTTTTCCTCCCAGACTTGTCTGTTCTCACCCTCCGCCACGGGTCCCGCCGGGGCGGGCCGAGACCGGCCGGCTGCGGGCCCCGCGGCCCTGCTCTGGGCCACCCCTGTGGGGCTGGACACGGCCCCGGGAGGGGAGGGGCGACTCCCGGCGCTGGATTTGGAGACTCTCTTCTTCCCCTCGCCGGGCCCCACAGCGACGGTGCCGAAGCCCCTTCCCGTGATGGGCTCGCACACTAGAGTATGTTCTGTCTTGATGCAGCAAACGGCAAAACCTATTTAGAACCCCAGAAGCCAGGCTCGGAGGTGCTGGGGTGCCCCTCTTCCTGCCCTGAAACAAAACCAGCAATCCATGTCCAAGACCTTGCCCTAAAAACAGGCTGGGAAAAGCAGGACGGCTGCGTGCGTGCCACTGCCTACCACCCCAGCGCGGGAACGCCGACAGCCGCGAGCCGGCACAGACACCCCGTGGCTGCTCCTGCCCAGAAACCAGACGGAGCCGCGGGGCCACCCACCCGAGTCTGGCTGTACTGAAGACCTGACACCTGCCAAGAGACCTCTTAGTCGCACATTTGAAAGAACAAAGGCATATTTTGAATTCCGATATGATGTTGATGTTACCAAAGTTGTTCTGTTTAGAGAAAATGAAATAAAACAGACAGGGTGTCGCCTCCATGAAACGCAACCCCGATGACCTTGCCTGACCCTGGAGCAGCCTCGTGACAATAAACGGCTTCACTACGGATGGCGTGAGGGGTTCACGGAGGAAAGCCACTTATCCAGAGACACGGGGGTGGGCGGAAGGGTGCACACAGCTTACGCATCCTGGCTGAACCACACAGGGCCCGTCTCTGGACACCGGCAGAGTGGGATGGGCACTGGGCCCAGCCCCTCCACGGTGAGCACTGCCCACCCACGGGTCCAGGGCCCAAGGCAGAGTCCTGGTGGCTGGCCTAGAACGGACCTACAGCAAGTCAAAGTGCCCAGAGAAATGCTGACCCACACCCCAGCAAGCCAGGAGCCCATGTCCAACCTGCACAGTCCTTTCCTGGACAGCCCAGGACGCGGAGGGGTAGGTGTCGCCAGGGCAGAGGCCGGCTCTCCAGAGGGCCCCCGGGGCGGGGGGGGGCCACACACCTCAGCCCCCTCGGGCAAGGCCTGTGGGGACACACGGGGCCTGGAGCAAAACCCACCACAGCGTCTTCAAGCCGCGTCATGAGCCCTGGCAGCAGTATCAGGTGCTGGGGGACAAGGCTGCCCGGTGCAGGAGCTGAAACTCAGCGCGAGGCCGCCACAGCCTGGGGCACACGGGGAAGGGGGACCTGCGTCCCTGTGGTGGGTGCTGGGCAGCGCAGGGTCTCAGGAGGAAGATGCGCTCAAGGTCAGGCGCGAGGAGCCAGCGGACAGAGGACAGTGCGGTCAATCGCGCCTTCGGATGGTAATGTTGAAATGAACAAAATAACAGAATCAATTTCTAGTCCTGAGAAACAGGCAATCCAGCCACAAAGCAACAAACCCACGGGAAGCAGCTCAGCGGTCTGTGGCTGGCTGTGTTGGGCTCGACTACCGGGCCTCCGGCTGGCGGTGGTCAGGGCACCGCGCATGGAAAGCGGCTGGGCGAGCCCCACCCACGGGCGCTCCTGCCCTGCTCTCCCGGGGCCCGGGACACCCAGCTCTGCATAAGCCTTGTCCCGGGAAGCCGCTCCCCAGTGCTTGCTGCCACCCGCACGCCCAGGGCCACCCCCTCTGGGCAGCAGAGGCTTGGGGGAGAGACCTGGCAGGGGGCGCCTTGGGTACCCCGAGAGAACATCGACTCCGGAGGGGGCGGAGGTCAGCACGGAGCCCCAAAGCTGGGTTCAGAACAGCAGGACTTGCTCATGGGGAGGGGACACAGAAGGGGAGGAGCTTTGGCGACAGAAGCTCGTGGAGGTGCTTCCCCCTAACCTTCCCCCGTTTGGCGGGGCCCTGGCTCCAGACCCATGAAGGGCAGGTCCGGGCTGCGGCTCGTGGGGGTGCCCGCTGCTGCGGCGCAGCGACAGACAGCTGTGGGCATCCCTTCTGCTCACGACGAAACTGCAACCTCCACGCCATCCTGAAGACGTCCTGTATCCCAGCAACACCCACGCCCTCGTCCCTGGAGCGGACCAAGGTCTGACTCAGGCCTCAAGTGAAACCGGCACTTTCTGCTGGGTGGATTTCAAGGCCTTTGCATGCTTGAGAAGATAACCAAAAACAGGGTGGCCACTTTTGGTTCCTATTTCACATTATATTTGGGGTTTGGCTTTTTCAATCTCGAGCTCAGACGTGAACCTGAGAGGCTCTCGGCGAGCACACGTGAAGCATGTGAACAGCTTCTGCACAGCAGCAACGCAGGCGCGGGCAGTGACTGACCGTGCACAGAGAGACCTGGTGAGCCACGGCGACTCGTCCCCATGGCAGCCACTCCCGAGACTCCCAAGTGCGCTGCCTGCTTTGCGCGCGGCTGCTGCACGGACAGAGGAAGCCTCTTCCTCCCGTACAGAGCACAAAACAACCAACGAAGTGTGCTGACAACGTGCGGGCAGGCAGGGAGGGCGGGCGTGCGTTTGGTCGCATCACCTCGGGCTGCCCCTGCGCAAGCGCCACGCCTGCCCCTCTACAGGAAGCCGACAGCGTCAGGGACTGACAAGGGCCCTGCCCACCCACTGGGACCCGAGGCCCAGCAGCCACAGACCCCAGGCTGGGCCCGCAGCGCCGCCAGAGCAGATGGGGTTGCGGGGCCAGGCCTGAGCCGCTCTGACTGGCCAGCGGCAGGAAGGGACAGCGTGACTGCGGGCAGCCATGGGGTGGGGATGAAGGCGGGCAGGCGGGACTGTCTCCTGAGGCGCCTGTGCAGAAGTAAGCACCAGAGTAACAGGGGCAGGGAGAGGGCAGTGCCCGGCCCCTCAGCCTTGAGCCACTGTAGGGGTCAGCTCCACCCCAAGGCCTGCCCAGGTCTCCACACTGCGGCTGAGGCCTGCTGCCCTTCCCCAGGCACGACACCAGTCACTGGGGCAGCCGGCGGGGCCAGAGGGAGCCACCCTCCAGTCTGGGGCGCACCTTGGGCAGGCGCACGCTCGCTCACCTAGCACCAGGGCACAGCCACCGAGGGGAGCCGCCCTGGGCTCTTGCCAGAGCCCTGGGGCCCTGCATCTTAGTGCTGCAAGTGCGCGTGGCTCTGGCCCACAGCAAAGTCACCCCCAGTCTCTGTGCACAGCGCCCCTATCGCTCAGCCCAGAAAAGCTGCTCCAGGGCCCTTCCAAGTGGGAAACGCGCAGGAAATCAAGCGCGTCTGTGGAGTGGGGGCGTCGGGCCAGGCCCAGGGCAGCAGGGCTCCCTCCTCCGCACCAGCCCCACCTCCCGGTAAGGGCGTCTTGACAGTGTGGCCGTGAAAACAGAGAGCTGGGGGGCCCTAGCAGGTGGCCGGCGGGCACAAGGGAGCCACCACCTCGGGTACAAAGCCACGCGCGACCACTGTCACCAATGCTCCGGGCATCGCCGCGCTCACAGGGCGAAGCACTACACTGAAGGCACCTGCTGCCCCGCGGGGTCACCCTCCGGGAGGAGCCGGGGAAGGCCGGCCCCAAACCCCACTGTCTTCATTCAAAAACAGGTCGTTAAAGCGCTGAGCCACTACTTCAGAGAATGAACAAAATGTGCTAAATGGCAAAATCTTTTTTAAAAGCGAGTCTCCCACCCCCGCAGCTGAGACATGATAATGCAGCCGCGGCTTCCTGTGCCCATACGGAGCTAAGAGGTGAGAAAGCTCTTAAACCCCAAAACCTATTTCCCCAAGAGAATGATTTTCAGTGTGACTTAGCAGGATGGGCAAAAACACTCACAGAAACGCCTTCAAGGTCATGGTTTCCCACCAGCCAACATGATGGCCTTTGGGAGTGACGAAGCTTTTAATGCTTCTTTTCCTGAATTGCAAAAACGAGTGTGTATTATTATCACAAAGAGTTGTGTCATCGCCACCCAGTACACTCTTGCTCGTTTGTCTTCACCACCTCACACGGCACCCGAGTCAGAGGGAGGCTAACAGAGGGCAGCTGAGGGAGAAGCCACTGAAGGCTCACTTTTATTTATTTTATTTTATTTTTTGGGACCCTCGCCAGCGGCCAGGGAAGGAACCGTCGCTGCAGAGGCTGCGGGCAGCCCCGCAGCCCAGGACTCAACCGCTGCGCCACCAGGGGAGGCCCTGAAGGATCACTTTTAATCCCACCTATAAACTGGCTAATTCCTCAAACGCCATCTAAGCTAGGAAAAATTCACCAAAATAAACAGTCTCCTCCAACAACAATGACAGGACACTAAGTTAGGGAAAACAAATGAACAAAGAAAGACCAAAAAAAACTTCTAAGTAAAATCCATTCTGTGGAAGATGATCCCACTCAAAGGGAACGGGTGACATTTGAGATCTGCCCCGCCCAGCTCCCAGGAAGGTGACTCGCCCCAGGCTCCCTAGGAGGAAGCTGGCTCGGCTCTCAGCACCTCCCTGACGTGCAGTCTTGGCAGTCTGTCCGTAGTTGAAGCGCCAGCAGAAGTGCGCAGCACCCACAGGGGCCTCCGTTTCCTGACTCCATGACCCCCACGCGGGACAGCAGTGCTTGTGCCCAGTGAGGGCTCCCTGGGAGACGGCCAGCAGACCCGGTCCTCGCCCACAGCTTGACTCCTCGCCCAGGGCCTTGCTCGCCTTTCTGTCACCTCCCACGCAGCGCCCGCTGGACAGGAAGGCTGCCCTACTGGGTGCTCATGCTCCCACCCCGGGTCATCACCTGTGCGCTCCCCTTACGGCTCCCACATCCCTGTCTCTGGGGGCCCTGCCAGCCTCTCCCCTGGAAGAGTCACATTCCAGGAGGACGACCCCACCCAGCCTGCGCTGGAGGCCCTCAGAGCTTTGAACGGAGGAAGAAAAGTCATCTGTCGTGGAAACTACAGAGACAGTGATTTAACTGTCTGATGATTTAACTGTCAGTGATTTAAGTGATTTAAAACTACAGTGACTCAACAAACACAACAACAAACAAAAGACCAGAACAGTACACCCTAAAATCATGCTCTGATATAATAATGTAGCTAATATATAACAAACCAAACAATAACCTCTCAAAGATGCTTATTACAGATGGACACCTCCATTCAAAGTTAAGAGTTCAGAATATCAGAGAAAACCAGGCTGTTTATATCTTTGAAGCACTGTTCCTACTGCTATTCCATTAGATTTTGTTTATATAGTATATAGTATCAGTGTTTGAAGTAAAATTAGGCTTAAATGGAAATATTACCTAGCTTTTTATTCATATCATAATCCCATCCCCTTCGATGCTCTTTAAAGTGCGGATATCTGCAAATGTAAGTTAGAACACGCATTTAAAAAGCGGCACCCCCTCTGGCTGGAACCCCATGAACAAAGCAGCGCAGCCTGCCTCATGCTGGACCTGCTCATCTCTGCCACTTACTGATTTTTAAAAGAAACTCAATGCCTATGTTCTAATATCCCTCACTGAAGCGTGTGAGGCAGTGGTTCTAGCTTGCTCAGCTCATGACACTATTATTCCCGGCTGACTGCTGGCGGCAATGCAGACAGAACCACAGCCGCCCCAAATGAGGCATGGCCCGTTGGGCCCAACAGGGCTCTACCTTGTCATTTTCCATAAAAAGCTCGTCAGAGGATTGAGATCAGCTTTTATGACAACAGAGGAAATATATTTAATGATTTAACATAAATACATTACCAACATTTTCAACTCGTGTTTGAATGATCTGCTTTTGAGTCCGAGTTCTATATTCTCCCACCTTGAGGTTTAAAGTGAGGCGAATATCCACCCGGACGAGCTGTTACTAAAATCAGAGCACACAAACCTGATGGACCTAGACACCCTGCATTTAAGGCCATTTTTTAGTTAAAAATCAGGGAAGAAGGGCCTGCTCTGCTCCCCGCTCTGGCTCTGGTGAATTCTCTCACCCTCCCATGCTTCTGACTGTACCCAGTGCTTGTATAAATAAATAGATATTTAAAAAAAAAATATCAAGATCATAAACATACAAATGATCAATAAAAAAATTATTTAAAAAAAAATCAGGGAAGAAGGGAGGAATAAAAAAAAACTAAAATCAGACATCTGCTGCTTCATATCTAGCCATCCTGGGGTGTCAGTGCTCACTGAATAAAGCAACTCACCACATACATAGAGCAACACAAGGGCAGGTGTGAGCGCAGAGACCCAATGCAGTACCAAAGCCCCTTCAAGCTATGAGGAACGCCACCATTTCATCCAACACGAAATCACTCTAGGATCTAAGTGGCAAGGTTGCAGCCACAGCTTAAAATAGCTAAACTATGGCTCCTGATTTTCCTGCAACGACTGTTTTCTGTTACAAGCCTTCAGAGAAATGATTAAGATGTAAATCCAAGACTGACACCAAGGAAAAGGCAAACACCTGGGTGCGAGTGTACCTTTTGTTTCTCTGGCTCTTAGTCTATAGACACTGGGTTCTGGTTAGCGCTAAATTCTCCCGAGTCTCCCAAAGACCACTGGAAGCAGAAAGCTCTTCCCAAAGAAGAGCGTGCACACAACAGTGCAGCACAGCAGAGCGAGGCCGCTGGAATCCCAGCCCGAGGACTCACGACAGAGCAGCGGTCAGAACGGATGAGCACCGCCGGCTCCCACAGGCCTGCGTCTCTTCCTCTCGGCCACCGTCGCAGCACGTCCTGGCAGCAGAAGAAGCGCAAACGGGCAGACTTCACATTACCAAATTCTAACTTTTCAAATACAGCTAGTAGTGGAAAATCATCCCATTCATCTCTGTAACAACTCTTCAAGACTAGCCTTCACCCACAGTCTAACTTTACGCAGGGTAGACCTCACACATCGGGGCCAGTCCCGGCCAGCGAGCCCAACCCTACCGGGCCGTCACCTACTGATGGGGCCGGAGGAATGAACCGCAACGTCGTCCGCATTAAACCTGCAGAACCGAAGCTCACCAGGAGGGTCATTTTTCATGTGCCAATAGTCTTCATTTGAAACAGCATACTTTTTTTTCCCCTCAAAGTATTAATATTCCTATCTCATTTTCTGTATCCAACGTGAAGTCTTATTTTACTAAATTAAAGAAACACTATCAGTGAACACACCGAAGTGGGGTTGGAAGTGAGCCCCACATTAATTCGTGTTTTCCTCTCTTCCCCCTTCTGGGGATCCATCACCACTGTTAATGACACACTGTGATAATGTGTATCCCATTCACTGCAAAATACCAGCCCAAAGTTCTGAACCCCGGGAAGCCAAGTTTCTACAGCAAAAACCCCAAGTGCTACTAACATAGAAGCCATATTTGTCTCACGCCTGACTTCTGCTGCTCACCTGGCCCTGCAAGAGCAGAGAGTCATGGGCAGTGTTAATTTGTAACAGGGGGGGTCCCCAGGAAAGGGGGAGGTTCCAGGTTCCCTGCCCCACCCAAAAGGAGGGTGGAGCTGAGAGAGAGAAGAGGCTGCAGAGGAGACTGAGGAAGGAAGGAAGCAGGATGGAGCCAGAAGGAGGCCCGGAGGAGGCACATGGAGCCTAGAGACACGTGGGGAGGCGACAATGGCAGCTTTTATCTTGATTTTGATTTTGTTCTTTTCCTTCCAGGCTTGTCTGGTTGTTTCTGACCCTTTTCTGTGGGTCCCCACTGGAAGATGCTTTAGGCTTCTGGCAGGCTTTGGGGCCTTGCTCTGGGCCAATCCCACTTGGATGGAGTTCTACCCACGAGGGGACGGGTCACTTTGGGTGCTTCATTTAGAAACTAGACTCTTTGCCTTTCCTGTATTGTTTCCTAATTGTATTAAAGTTCCTTCCCCTTAAAGTCTCATATGTTTTGTGTGGATGCGGTGGATGGCAGAACCCATTTAGAATAGGCAATTTTGCAGGGTTTGGGCTGCCCTTCTCCCTGCCCTGTAACAAATTCACTGGGTTTATTATGAAAATACCATACTGGTGTTACACTAAAAAGGATATCCAAAAAACCTCCCTCAAACTCTGGACTCCTAGTGCCTGTCTTGAGCGTGACCACTGGCAAGTTTCATGTGAATCCCCCCAGAAAGTTTTCGAAGTTAACGCTGGCGTGATTAAACATGTGTGCACGTGGATGCGGATAAAAACCTGGAATATACAAGTGAAAAATTTTGGAGAAAACAAATTCCTTACTCTGAGATGAACACCATGGTTCAAATCAGTGCAAGTCACAGGAAAAATCTAAGAGAAGACTCTTTGGCTTATTACACTTTGTTAAAAAAAATTAGTCCTGGGCCTCCCCGGTGGCGCAGCGGTTGAGCGCTGGGTTGCGAAGCTGCCCGCAGCCTCTGCAGCGCCGGTTCCATCCCCGGCTGCTCCCCGGCCACAGGAGGAGGGTCCCACATGGCGCGCAGACCTCTCCTGCCACCCGCTGCTCCCCTCAGCAGTGTCCTTCGGTCCTTCTGCCTGCTCTGCTCCCCGCTCTGGCTCTGGTGAATCCTCCCACCCTCCCGCGCTTCTGACTGTACCCAGTGCTTGTATAAATAAATAAATAAATCTTTAAAAAAAAAATTAGTCCTTCAATATGGCAACAAGATTGTTAATTTACTATGTCACAAGAACCTTTGCGCACAAATTCAGTATTAACCACCTGCTTACAGCCAAAGGTCCATGCAAGTCAGCACCACCGACACCTGAGACTTCCAGCCGCACATGCCTATTTTGGGGACATGCCTACTGTGTTTTTAGCTACCTCTGGCATCATCTGATGGGATGTAACAAAATACTAGCTAAGACAGGAGAGTCCTCCCGGCTCCCCAAAGGGGAGCTCATCCTGGAAGCCCCACCTGGGCTATAACTTCCTCCCCCTGTGTTTCCTGCTTGTAGCTAAAAGCTGACCACACCCTTGTTTGATTCTTCAAATTACTGGGCTCACATCCCCCACAAAGGAACAGAATTTTAAAACCCTGAGGGTCTCACTGCAGTGAGTCACAGGCACCCACGACCGACCGCACCAGCCCAGGGACCGCCACACGCCCCTTCCACTAAGCCTAAGGTAAATACCATTTTCCTGAAAATACACACGTTTTTCTGTCGTCTTAAACGGTGACACCAACTCCTGACTCAGAATTAGGGAGAGCAGAAAGGACAGGCCAACGAAGTGGCTTCTCCATAAGTAAATGAAGCAGAAAACTGCCTGGGGCGAAAATGCTTAAACCAAAGGGGGGGGGGGTCTTCCTAGTCCCTCAACTCCCCGCCCCAGCTCGCTCCCCATCAAAGCTGCCCTCTCGCCCGCCGCTGGCATAAAAACGAACCGAAGGTTTAGTGACCTCAGTATCGACAGAGCTTTGGGGACGGCCCGGGCTCCACGGTGGCGTCAGAAACTGCCCAAAGACGACGCGTCTCCTCGGGAGGGCCGCCCGCCCGGGGCCGCCGGAGCAGGAGCCACCCAGCCCGCCCCCCGCGGCTCTCCGTCAGCCAGGGCGAGGCGCGGGCCGGCGGGGCTAGACCTGGGCGCGACCGAGTGGCCCGGCCATGTCGGGGTGTGTTGGGGGCGCCCACGCGGGCGGGCGGGGAGGGAGACGCGCTGTGCTGACGGCCCCCTGAGCTGGGGGGGCCGACCTGGCGGGCAGGAGGGGGGTGGGGTCAGGGCGGAGGGCGGGCCGGTGGGCGCAGCCTGCGGGTCTGGTCTGAGGCGGGGGTCGGGGTCTGGTTCTGGGGCAGGTGTCGGGGGTCGGGGTCTGGTCCGAGGTGGGGATTGGGGTCTGGATCTAGGGAGGTGTCCGGGGTCGGGGTCTGGTCCTAGGGCAGATGTCCAGGCTCGGGGTCGGGTCCTAGGGCGGGTGTCCGGGCTCCGGGTCCGGTGCGGGGTCGGGGTCTGGTCCTAGGGCGGGTGTCCGGGCTCGGGGTCGGGGTCTGGTCCTAGGGCGGGTGTCCGGGCTCGGGGTCGGGGTCTGGTCCTAGGGCGGGTGTCCGGGCTCGGGGTCCGGGGTCCGGCCCGGGGTCGGCGTCGGGACCGGAGCGGGGATCCGGGCCCGGCTCGGGCGGGCGGCCGGGAGCCGGGCCCCGCCCCGGCCGCGCCCCGCACTCACCCAGGCGGGCAGGTCGCAGGCGCGCACCCCCAGGCGCACGGCGCGCTCCTCGTCCTCCAGCAGCGCCAGCGCGCGGCACAGGCGGGTGGCCTTGAGGCCGCGGCTGCGGCGGCACCACACGAGCAGCGCGAGCGCCAGCAGCACCCAGCTGAAGCTCAGGCCCAGGTAGCCGAGCGCGTACACGGGCAGCAGCAGCGCGAAGCTGCGCGCCAGCTGCGCCAGCAGCCCCGGCACGTCCACGCTCAGCGCGGGGCCGGCGGGCTCGGCCGCCGGGCCGCCCCCGGCCCGGGCGGCGCCGGCCTCGGGGCCCTGGTCGCCGGCGCCGCTCATCGCCCCGCCGCCCAGCGCTCCGTCCCGGGAGGCGGCTCGCCCCGCGCCAGCGCCCCTCTGAGGGGACTGGCCGCCGCGACGCGCCCGCCCGCCCGCGCTTCCGCCAGTCGGCGGCGTGTGGCGTCAGCGCGCCGGCGGGCGGGGCGGCGGCGCGCTCCCCGCGGGGGCGGGGCCGGGGGCGTCGGGCGGGCGGGGGCGGGGGCCGCCACGCCCAGCGGGCGGCGGGCCAGCGCGCGACGCCCCCGCCCCGGAGCGGGTGAGGCCCCCCCGGGCGTGTGACGTCACCGCGCGGGGCGTTCTCCGGCGCGGGTGTTTGACGCGCGGACCGTCCGTCGCGCGGGGTGACGCAGCCGCCCCAGGCCCCGCCCGGCGGTGAGGGGCGGAGGCCGCGCTCCGTGGTGGCCGCCGAGCGCCACTGGGTGTTGAGGGCCGCCCCAGCTGACCTGTGGCCCCGGGCGACGAGTCCATCCTCCGCGGTCGTCATCCGCGCGTGGGCTCGGGCTCGTGACCCCTGATGGAGCCGGGCTCCGGGGCCGGGGGCGCCCTGATGGTCGTGGGCTCCTGGCCCGGGACTTCTGATGGACGTGGACTCCTGGCCCCGCGCCCCCGACCGATGGTGCCCTGTGCCCTGGGGGAGTCCGGAGGAGGTGGGACATCCACATGTCAAGCCCCATTCCCGACTCTATCAATAACGAGTGCAGCTCTCTCCTCAGGTCTCAAAGGAACGTTGGAGTGTTGATGAGCGGGGGTCTCCCCTAGAGAAGGCACCCGAACAGTGCCCCACGTTCATTCAGGCTGCAGGCAGAATTCAGTTCCCTGCCTCTGTCCAGTTTCTGCTTGCTGACAGCTGGGCCGTCCTCACCTCCTTCCACGGTGTCCCTCTTCCCTGGAAGTTTGTCCATCTTCCAGGGAAGCAGAACTTGCCTGCTCGTGGCGTATCACTGCAGGGTCTGCCCACGTGAGCTCGGACACCAGGGGCAGGACCCTTGGGCCGTTCAGGTCACTCCCTACCAGTCTCTTCATTGGTTGAGAGAAGAGGGGGGCACTCGTGGGCCCCAACTATGGCTTCAAATAGTAGCAGATTATTTCTACATTTATAAAGAGAGGCTGTAATTTTGCCTATTTCATCTTCCCCATGCTTGGAGTTCAGGTAATGACTGAAAACGACAATAATAAAAGTATTAATAACATCTGTCAAGGCCTTGGTTTGTGTGAGGTGCCATGGAGACCCTGATGTGCTGGGTAACCCAGTCACTGCACAGTAGGCGTCTGATATTCCATTTTCACTGATGAGTGAGCTGAGGTGCCGGCGGCAAACGGCCCATAGACACGGTGCTGCCACCCACCAGGGCCATGAGCTCAGCACAGATGCCTCGGCTGCATCAGTTACCACAGGCTAGGCTTTGTGGCACAGCAGCACGTGGACATCACAGTGATCCCACGAGTGCCAGGAGACTAAAGAGGCCAGGAGAAGTGTAAAGTTGGTGCTTAATATTGTGAAACAGGTTCTGGTGTTTTTTTTAAATTTATTTTTATTTATTTATACAAGAACTGGTTACAGGCCAGATACACAGGAGGGTGAGAGGATTCACCAGAGACAGAGCGGGGAACAGCGACTGAAATACACTGCTGGGGGGAGCAGTGGACGCAACATTCCTGCAGGTGCTCGCAGCCCATCCCCCAAGTCAATATTTTTCCTTTTCTCTGGGCCCAGAAGTGCTGATCCTCCTCTGCACTATGAGAAGTGAATGATCAGGTGGAAAGTTTTCGTCTGGTGCCCTATTTGGTACAACCACTAAATAAATCACAACTACAGTAGGCACTGCCCTCCCCCCTTCCCTTCTTCCTAAGTGCTGATGAGAGGAAATGATGCTAAGTTTAAGGCAAGGAGCTAAAGAAATGGTCTTTGTATCTGGATCCGTAAATTTATAAACTGATTCTACCACCAAATAGATGAATTTAAAAAATCTGAAAAATTAATGTATTTCTACAGAAACAGCAAAGGCACAGACTGAGTGACATGCCCATGGATGCTGCCCCACCCCGAGAGCTGCAGTAATGTGGGAGGACCCGCATCCAGCCTAGATTAAAGAAGCCTGATAGGGGCCTCCCTGGTGGCTCAGGGGTTAGGACGCAATCCCCAATCCCCGGCCAGGGAGATACCCACAAGGCGCGGCAGACCTCTCCTGTCTCCCCGCTGCTCCCCTCAGCGGTGGATTTCAGATATTCTGCCTGTTCTGTTCCCCGCTCTGTCTCTGATGAATCCTCTCACCCCCCCCCGCATCTCTGTCCTGTACCCCAGTTCTTGTATGCATAAATAAATAAATCTTTACCCCAAAAAGAAAAGAAGCCGGATAAACCTGAGCGCAGAGTACTTGTCTTAATGTCTCAGTTCTCATTTCCGTGAAAGTCACTCTACAGACACTGTGATCCCGACCCTCTCGCAGCGCGTGCTTCCGAGATGTCGGTATCTGGGGAAAGACTCCGTCGTGCCAAAGGCTCAGGAGAAGTTCTTTTCACTGCCTGCTGCAATTTCTAAATCCGCTTTGGGGGTTCACGTTCTGGCTCCTAAGCGGGGGCGAGAAGCCGCTGCCCCGCGGGCAGGGCAGGGGCAGGCCGGGGCGGCGCCGGCGAGGAGCCCCGCAGGAGGCCCGCCTCAGTTTCCTCGTGGGCGCCCCTGTGTTCGGGGACGCTGCCCAGCTCTCGGCTGAGACTGACCGCGGCGCAGCCCAGCTGTGTCCCCGCGCCCCGGGCGCGCGCGCCAGGCCGGCCCGCGACCCCCCGCCCCCACCGATCGCGGACCTGGCGGCACCCCGCGCGCCCCTCCCTGCGGCGGCGGGAGTTCCGGGCCAGCGGTCGCTCGGCACTCAGCTGCTCCGGCCTGCGGGTTGCTAGGCGTCGGAGGCGCGCAGGCGCGCTGGGGCAGCCGCGGGGCAAAACGGCCGGCGCCGCTCGGCTGTCTGCTGCTCGGGCCTGCCGGTTGCTAGGAGTCGGGCCGGCGGGCCAGAGGCGCCGCCGCGGGGCATGCCGGGCCGCGGTTCCCGCGCTGGGCGGCCGGCGCCCGCCGGTTGCTAGGAGGCGGGACGCCGCGGGCCGCGGGCGAGTGGCCATGGAGCCCGGGAAGGTGGGTGCCGGCGCCGAGGGGCTGCGCGCGGCCGGGCTCGGGGCTCCGTGGGCGCCGTGGACCCCGCCGGACCTGCCCGCCGCGGCGCCGGGCCGGGCGGACGCGGGGTCGGTCCCCGCTGCCCGCTCCCTCAGCACTGGGGGGCCCCGCCGGGCGGCCCCCTGGGGACCCCGCGATGACGCCCCCGGGTGACCCCGCCGGGTGACCCCGCTGCTGCTGCCCCCGGGCGACCCCACGGGGTGACCCCGCTGCTGCTGCCGCCGGGTGGCCCCCTGGGGACCCCGCGATGAACCCCCCGGGTGACCCCACCGGGTGACCCCGCTGGCGATGCCCCCGGGGCCCTCCCTGCCGGGCTGGAGCCAGGGAGAACGTGCGCTCTGGACCCCAAAGCCGTACGCTTGAGAAACACTTTTAAAGGGCTTTTGTGACTAGTAAATATCTCCGAAGTTAAGCTTTACCTCTTTTCATTTAAATCCACGGGCGTGCGTTTGAGGCGCTGTGCCAGGCGCCAGAGGCCGAGGCTGCAGCCCGTTCTCCAGCGCTTGGCGCTGGCTGGATTGTGTTGTATGACTTTGGGAAAGTTACTTAACCGGTCTTTTCCCCTAGTTCATAAAGTTAGGACAATTACAACCCCAACTTTATAGGGTGTTTACAAAGATTAATGAATCCTGTTCACAAAAGCGTTTAGAGAAATGCTTAGAATATTGTCATTAACGCTCAGCAATTGCTGGCTGTTCTTAACTGGAAAGACCATCTCTGACAGTCAGGCAAAGAGTTTATTAGAGAGTCAAAGTGAGGACTTGAGCCCGGGAAGCGTTCACAGGCTGATGCACCCTGTGAGAGCTGTTCCAGCAGCCACACGTTTGGATTTAGCTGATGTAGGTGGGATGAGTGAGTTGCCAACATCGAGAATGTGAATAATTTTGATAGGAGGGGCTTTTAGGTCCAGATGAGCCACGCAGGACCAGTCTCTTCCTAGGGCACCTGCAGAGACACACACGGGGCACTTGTGAGATCCCCACGGCTCCTTAGTGGCTATGGGCATGGACAGGCCGGCTTTGCCTTCCATGGCAGATTCCTGTGCAGACACTGGATGCCACAGTGTGCAGGCGGCTCTGCTCTCTTGTGTCCACAATGGTTTTGGGGGTTGTGGGGATGTTGAGGTCTCTTCAGGAAATTTGCAGTGTGTTCACATTATCTTTCCTGGCTTTCACATCCTGTGCTCCTGTGTGCCTTATCTCGTGTCTGGACCTGTAATCTGGGACTTCTTGCTGGGACAGCACCCGTGGTGCACCAACACAGATGGTCTGGGGTGAGCTGGTGGTGCCACAGACAGGCAGGAGGTGGGCTCACAAGGGCCAGTTGGGCTGGGGCTGTGGCCGTGGACTGGATAGGAAGGCAGATTCCTGTGCAGACACTGGATGCCACAGTGTGCAGGCAGCTCTGCTTTCTTGTGTCCACGATGGTTTGGGGGATTGTGGGGATGTTGAGGTGTCCTAGGACGTGGGCGTGATTGTCATAGGACCTGACATGGAACCAGGCCTCTGAGTAGGCACCTCCCCGGCCCCAGCCCAGTCCTGGGCCACGTGCAGCCGGGAGGAGAGGCCGGTCCTGAGGGAGAGCGGCTTAGTAAGGTTTGAGGAGCAGTGACAATTGTTTTCAAGCCTTTTCTGCAGACCAAAGCAACATGGCTCTCTGTGCATTGGTTACTGCTCACTAATGCTCAGCTGAGGTGGTGCCGGGACTTGAAGGCATCTCTGCCACCCGCAGCCTGTTGGGGAGCCCAGACACCCAGGGAGCGCCCCACCAAGCCCTCTTGCCGGTGGGCTTGTACTGTGACTGTGCTGGCCGCCCCTGCAGCTCTGCGCTCCTCAACAGGTAACCAGCATCATCTGCACCTCAAAGAAATCATCTTGGGCCATTATGGCCCAAAGGACAAAGAAGCTTCTGGGGTGAAAATATGTAAAATATTGACAGCTGTCAGTGAAGCCTCCTGCCCCCTCCCAACCTGCATGGAAGCCTCTTATACCTCTGTTCCAGAGGCCTCTCTGGGGTTGCAGTGGCTGTGGGGCGCCTCCCAGGTTGCGTTGAGTGATGCGCCCTGCGGGAGGTCCTGGCTCAGGCTGGCTTTCTGAGACCAGCGGAATGACCTGATTCCGGCCCCATAGGCAGGTTGAGAGCTGCTTGGACTGTTCGGTTGGATGTGATGTCACATCATTGTCTGGGAAGCTGCTTTCCTCAAAATAGGGCAGCAGGACAGGGCTGCCTGGAGACCCCAGCGTCACCCCAAGAGTGAGACTTTATTTTCTTGCCTCCGAGTTTGCCTCGAGAATGAACATGCGGGACAGAGCCGAGCTGCTGCCGCTGCCTACAGCCTGGACACTGTGGGGAAAAAACCCTTTAAAGTTCAAATTTGCCAGTTTTTTTTTTTTAAAGATTTATTTATTTATTTATGCATATAAGAGCTGCGGTACAGGCCTCCCTTACACCGTCAGGGAGGCCCAGAATCTACACGTTTTAACAACCCTAACTTTTTTTTGATTTACATATTTTTAAATAATCATCCATTTTTTTTTTTCTTTTTTTTTAAAGATTTATTTATTTTCATACAAGAGCTGGGGTATGGGCCTCCCCTGGTGGCACAGCAGTTGAGCACTGGGCTGCGAAGCTGCCCGCAGCCTCTGCAGCGCAGGTTCAATCCCGGCCGGCCGGCGAGGGACCCACATGGTGCCGCAGACCTCTCCTGCCTTGCCCACTGCTCCCCTCAGCAGTGTATTTTGTCAGTCTGCCTGTTCTGTTCCCTGCTCTGTCTCTGGTGAATCCTCTCACCCTCCCGCATATCTGGTCTGTACCCCAGTTCTTGTATAAAATAAATAAATCTTTTAAAAAAAAAAAAAAAAAGGAAAGAGGGCCTCCCCTGGTGGTGCAGTGGTTGAGCACTGGGCTGTGAAGCTGCCCGCAGCCTCTGCAGCTCCGGTTCGAACCCCAGCCCCCCCGCGAGGGTCCCACATGGCGCGCAGACCCCTCCTGCAGCGCCCACTGCTCCCCTCAGCCGTGTACTTCGGTCCTTCTGCCTGCTCTGCTCCCCGCTCTGGCTCTGGTGAATTCTCTCACCCTCTCGTGCTTCTGACTGTACCCAGTGCATGTATAAGTAAATAAATAAATCTTAAAAAAAAATTAGGAAAAAAAAGAGCTGGGGTACAGGCCAGAGGCGCGGGAGGGTGAGAGGATTCACCAGGACAGAGTGGGGAGCAGAACGGGCAGATGGACCGAAAGCACTGCTGAGGGGAGCAGCGGGGAGACAGGAGAGGTCTGCCACGCCATGTGGGAATCTCCCTGGCCGGCCGGGAATGGAACCCACACTGCAGAGGCTGCGGACAGCTTCACAGCACTGCATTCAACCCTCCGCGCCACCGGGGAGCCCCCATAATCATTCATCTTAAGCCATTTTACTATGGACCTGATTTATTTAATTAAACAGTTTCTCAACAGGATGGTGTTTCCCTGGAGGCGGTGGGCCTTGTGTGGGGAGCGTGCCCTGGTGAGGTCTTACACTTGCTTTGGTTTGTTTCTAGTTAGTCTATCTATGAGCTAGTAGGTTTTTTTTTTCTGTTTGCCCAAATTTCAATTTGGTTGTTTATTCATGAATAAGGTTTTGGGTTTTTTTGCACTACCTTCTCTTTACATTTCAAACAAAGCAAAATGTTTTTTATGCCCTTAATGCAGTGCTGTCAAAGGGAAATGTGATTCTTTTCCTTTGCAAGACAAGGTAAAATTACTAGTTTTGTAAAATTGCAGCCGCCTCCGGCTGGTTGGCTTAGTGAGCCGCTGGTCAGGCTGGCGTCCACTGTGGATGCAAAGGGTCCTGCTGCCCAGTGTCTGCTGGGGCGTGGCGAGAGTCCAGAGGGTCTGCTGGGCATCGTGGTGGTGGAGACCCCTGAGGCACCTGTGGGTGCTGGCCGGCCGGCGGGGGCTGTGGGTCCACTCCACCGCTCCAGGCTGCAGTGGGCAGCAGAGGTGCCAGGCTGTGCACAGCCATGCTCCCCCTTTGCTCCAGATGCAGCAGCCCTGTGGGCCACTCCAGGGCTACCCGGGAGCGGAGATGCCATGGGCTGTCCAGGAGCAGAGGCCCTGGCCGTCAGCTCCGAGCACCGTCCACGCCCAAGGTGCTGACTCTATGATTTCCTTTCAGAGAAGGACCAGAGATGACACCTGGAAAGCAGACGAGCTCAGGAGGCACCTGGTGGTGGGTGACAACTGTCATGTGTGTGGCGGGGCTGCTCGGGGAGGACGGTCCCTGCAGCCTTCCCCCTTAGCCCCCAGCTGGCTCCCAGCGGCTGGGTTGGACACTTTGGTTAGGAGCTGGGGGGGATGGTGGCCCCCAGCCTGGCCCTCTGGCTCTGTCCGTTTCTATCGAGTTCAGATTCAGGTTCTGTGTGTCTGCCCCTGCAGGTGTGTCTGCCCCTGTGGGTGCTTGGGGGATGTCTGTATGAAGAGGGACTTGGGGCTGAGATGGCGACCCCCTTGGGGTTCCATAACGCGCCTGCTCTCTCAGTGGGACCAGTGTCTCAGCTTTCAGAGGCTGCCCTGGCTTCCTTTGTCTTCTGCACCCAGTGCTGCTCCGGGCTTGCCTGGCCTGCTGGGGGACTTGGCACGCGGCCCAGTGGCCAGCACAGAGGTGACCCCACTCTGTGGGTCCCGGCTGTAGGCTGGTGGCACGCGCTGCCAGGACCTGGGCGCGAGGAGGGCAATGTGGGGCGGGACAGCCAGCCGGGCCCCTTCCTCCCCTGCAGGGCGCACTGGCAGGGGCCGCCAGGGACGAGAAGAAGCCCCGGGAGAAGAAGCTGCGCAGGGAGGCAGAGCCCGACGTTCCCGACGGCAGGGAGCGGGCCCGGGACCCCTCGCGGGACCCCGCGCCCCGCGACAGGACGGTGGAGCGGGCTGGCCAGCCCTCCCGCGAGCACCTCCGTGGGGACAGAGACAGAGACAAGCCCAAGGAGAGGAGGAAGGACGGCAGGGAGCGGGACAGGGAGAGGACCAGGGACAAGGCCCGCGAGGCGGAAGCGGACAAGGCGCAGAGCCGCGGGAAGGAGCGCGAGCGCAGGCCCAGGAAGGAGGAGCCGCGGCCCCACCACACGCCCGGCCGCCCGCCCGAGCACCGCGCCCCTGCAGGTGCGCCCCCCGCGCCCCACCCTCCCCTGCACCCGTCCCTGTCCCCCCCCAGGGCCACGGGTCCCAGCGGCCTCTTGGGGATGGCCCTGGGCGCTGGGCGCCCTCTGGGGTCAGGTGAGTGCGGCCTGGCCTGGCCGGGCGGGTCCTCTCTGGTCGCGGGGGTCTCACCCTGAGGCCGGCTCAGACTCGCGGCATCAGTTGGTCTCGACCCTCGCTGCAGGTCAGCACGATGCTCGTGCAAGAATTGCTCCAGCGCTGCTCAGACGGATGTTTTCTTTAAGCAGCATTTTAATGCTATTCACCTTCATTCCTGGGATTTGCAAGGAAACGGCGCATATTCCCCCTTCCCCCGTGGAGGGTTCTTCACATTTTTTATTGGCCAGATAGTGCGTGATGCTTACAAAAACTTCAAACTAGCCAGTGTCACCAGAAAGGGAGGCGCAGGAGACAGGCGGAGGAGGGGTGGGGGTGACCCCAGGTGGGTTTCGCGGGGCCTCCTGGGGCCGCTGTGTCCCGGGGTAGGATTGCGGGGTGATGGGCCGCGGCTACGCGTCACAGTGCCGTGGTCACCGCCCGCTGCCTCTTCCTCCCACCTTTCATTCCTGAGAACTCTGTACTCCTGTTGGGCAGAGGCGTGTCCCGGCCGTGGACCTGTGCCTGCCCCTCCGCAGCTCCTGGCCCTGCCCTGTTCCTTGTGTCCTCCAGCCTCCTCGCCCTCGCGGCCACCCCAGTTGTGTGGTTTTCGACGCCGTTTCTCTGGTCTCCCCCGACCCTCAGCCTGAATTCTGGGTTTCGTGTCCTCTGGTGCTTTGCTGTCTGATGACATGGTGCACTACACGCTATGCCATGGTGCTGCCGACCCGCCTCAGCCGCTGGCTGCGCCCCTCCCCTGCAGGGCTGGTCACCCCCACGTGGGCCTCAGCTCTGGGGAGGTGCGTGCCTCCCTGGCCCCTGTCTGCAGCTGCGCCCAGCGCCGCATGTGGCCTGCTGCGCCCAGGCTCCCGGAGCAGTGCTTGGGTCTGGTGTCTGAATTTGTTCTTTGGGATCAACTCTGAAATGTCCGTTCTCTTCATTTTAGGCCCAGTGACTTTTTCTGTGTGCACCCAGAGCGGAGGCCCAGCGTTTCGTTGGTGCCTGGTGCCGGGGTGTCCCCATACGGTGTGGGTCTCCAAGGAGTGGGGTGTGGGGCTCGGCATTGGGGGCTCTAAGGGGCAGGCCCTGGCGGTTTCCTCATGGCAGGGCCTTGCCAACCCCAGAGGGTGCAGGAGCCGGGGTGCCGGACTGGGAGGCCTGGCCCTGCCCCTTGCAGCTGGGCCCGGGGTTCTGGGGCTGAGGCCCACAGGTGGGCAACTGGAGCAGGGTGTGGCAGTGATGCTGGGCCTCCCTGGACAGCCCCTCAGGCCCGAAGCCTGGGTTGCGGGGTCCTGATGGAGGGTGTCTTCAGGCTGGACGCCTGCTCTCCCCGGCTGGACGCCTGCTCTCCCCGGCTGGGTAAGGGCAGCGTGGGGAGAGCGCCGAGGGTTGGGGACGCTGAGGTGTTTCCTTTCTCCAGCAGCGAAAGTGAGGATCGAAGAGAAGGAGAGAAGAGACCAGGAGCCCGAGAGGGATGAAGAGCGAGCAAGGCGGTACCGGGAGCGGAAGGTGTGTGGGAGGGCGTGCGCATCCGGGAGTGCTGGGCTCCGGGCCCTCCTGGCGAGAGGGGCGGCGGGGTGGGGTGGGGGGACTGCCGCAGCTGCGGGGGTGGGCCCGGGGTCCCCACGGGGGCGGGATGCAGGCGGCCGTGGCCGGCTGAGCGTGGGCAGGAGGGGCGGTGGCATGGGCGCCCCAGAGACGGGTTGATGCAGCCCCAGCCCAGCGGGGGACAGAGGACCTGCCACCCAGCTGGGCCACGTTGCCCCGCAGGCTCACTTGGTGGTGGGGGCCGGGCGGCTGCTGCGTGGGGCTGTGGCTTACCCCCTGGCCCCCAGCTGCAGTACGGGGACAGCAGAGACAACCCCCTCAAGTACTGGCTGTACAAGGAGGAAGGCGAGCGCAGGCATCACCGGCACCGAGAGCCCGACCGAGAGAGGAGGCACCGGGACAAGAGCAGCGCGAGGGAGAGGCGCGACAGGCACTCCTGGGAGCAGAGCGGCTCCTTCTCCGACAAGGAGGGCGACGAGCGGCACCGGGACAGGCGGCACCGGGACAGCCTCCGGCCCGAGGAGGAGCCACGCCGCGGCGGGGAGAGGAGGGAGAAGCCTCGGAAGGAGGAGCACAGGAAGAGGGAGGCCACGGTATGGCTCTGAGGCGGCGTGGGCAGGGCTGCGCTGAGGTGGGCCCCTGGGGTGCTGTGCCCGGGGTGGGTCCCTGGGGGGGCTGCGCCTGGAGCAGCCCGTCTTCCCCTCAAGCTGTGCGTTCCATGGGCATGTGTCCGAAATCTGTGCTAAGATCTGGCAACTTAGCGTTAGGGATGACGCGGCTGTTGTTGAGGTGGAAGGCTCAGCACTGTGTTTCAGACAGAATCGGTAGTTTTCAAACACAGAACGCTGAAAACTGCTGATGGCAAAGCCCGTTTCCTCCAGGTCGTTGGCGCTTGGCGCCCTCTCCCTGGTCCCCGGCCCCTCTCGGCCCCCACGCACCTGCTGTGCTGGGGCGTGGTGTCCATGCTCTGCGGCTTCCCGTGGGCCCCTTTTCAGGTGGGCGGTCTCCTGGGCCGGGGCCTGACCTGAGGGCGAGGTGGAGGCCCCTCAGCCAGAGCTGGTCCCGAGAGCTCGTCCTCTGCGAGCACGCATGTGCGTCTGTGCGTGAATATGTGTGTGCAATGTACGGATGCGTGCACCTGCATGTGTGCGTGCCTGGGTGCGTACATGCGTGTCTTTCTGTGTCCACGTGTGCATGCGTGTCTGCATGTGTCTCTGCATACATGTGCGTGCGTCTCTACACATGTGCATGTGTTACTTGTGTGTGTGTGTGCGTGTGCGTCTGCCTGCGGCCTCCCTGGGTGGGTGGTGGCTCAGCTGAGGAGGTTGCGGCCTGAGGGCAGGGCTGGAGGCCTGGTGGGGCGGCGTGCAGACCTCTGGGGCTGCTCCTGGCACAGCTCTGTCTCCCTGCTGCCCCGTGCCGCTCTCACGTCTTCTGGGCATGTGGTTCTCGTCCCTAGGCCTCCCCGGACCACGGGCGCTCAGGGTCTTCCTGTGCTGCCAACTTGAGCCAGGACCCATTTTCAGCTTCTTTGGGCCTGGACACAGGGAGTGGCCTGCGCTTGGGTTGGTCACATGTGGCGCCTGGGCCCTGTGTGGTCCTGCCCGGTATGCTGGGTGGCCCCAGGCTGAGCGTTTCCTCCAGCCGCAGGCTACCCTCTCGCTGTGCTGTTGGCAGGGCTGCTCCTGGCCTCCCATGTAAGCCACCGACCCACATGCAGTGATGTATAGTCTAACCGCCTAGCTGTATTTAAAAAAATTGACTTAATTGAGGGAAGAGTCGCTTTCCTGTGGGCTCATGGATCTGTGCCACCCTCATGTTTATTCATTCATTTAAAAAATTTTTAAAGAGATGTACTTATTTATGCATACAAGAGCTGGGGTACAGGCCAGAGATGTGGGGGGTGAGAGGATTTCCCACAGAGTGGGGAGCAGAAAAGGTGGATCCACTGAAACACACTGCTGAGGGGAGCAGTGGGGAGACAGGAGGGGTCTGCTGTGCCCTGTGGGCAGCTCCCTGGCTGGGATCGAACTCAGGCCACAGCAGTGACAGCCTGAGACTCTACCACCAGGCTCCAGGGAGGCCCCGCTTAGGTGCTCTGAGGTTAAGTGGTGCATGGAGCATGCGCCTGAGCTCACGGTCCGGCGTCTGGCTCGAGTTCGCAACACTTAGCTCACACCCCACGTGTGGGTGCTCTGGGGAGAGGTGGCGTGCATTTGCAGAGGGTGCTGACTCACGACGTCGCACTAATGAATGGTTTTGGGTCTTTTTGTTGCTAGAATGGTGAACACAGAAATCGGGGTACAAGCTCGAAGCGAGACGGGACTGGCGGCCAGTAAGAAGTGCATGTCTTTGCCCGGCTTCATGGGGCTGCCCGAGATGGGTGGGGCCTCCCCGCAGGCCTTGGGGGTCTGCACGTGAGCCTGAGCCTCGACCCTGCTGCTCACGCCAGGCATGACCCCAGCCCCACAGCGGCAGCCACTTGCCAGGCTGTGAGGGACGCCCTGCAGGGCCGGGCCCGGGCGAAGTGTGTCCTGCCCACTCACCTCCGCCAAGCAGCGACGTGCCGCGGCACCCCTGCCCCCACCCCCCGACAGGAGGTGGGCACTCTGGGGTGGCTGCAGTGCAGATGGGGTTCGCCTGGGGGTGCCAGCTGTGCTGTTGAACCCCAATGTCAGCGTTGTGGGGCTCAGGGAGGACACGACGGGGCCACGAGTCAGCCCCCATTGTCTGTGGGCGCTCGGTGGGGTCTCCGTGACAGCACGCTGGGCAAGTCTCATGCGGATGAGGAGAACCCAGCACTTGCCTTCCTCAAATCCTTAACAAGCTCCTGAAAGGCTTACACCAGGGCCGGGCGCCTGGCCTCTGCCACAGGCCTGGGGGCGTCTTCCTCCTCTGCCTGCTTTAACCCGCACTTAGGTTCTCACAGGAAGGAGTGAACGTGCAATTCCAAAGCCTTAATTATAGCTCCCACCTTACATATAAAGCCTGGCTTAAAAAGACCGTGCCGCAAGACAGCTTTCTTTTGGAAGCACAAACATGTCCACCATGACATTTTGGCTGGTAACGCCGGGGGCTTGTGGGGCTCGTGGAGGGGTGCAGGTCTGCGTGGGTACAGAGGCCAATGCTCTGTCTTTCTGCTGAAGACAGGGGCCTGGGTCACTGGGTCACTGCTGAAATGGGCTGGTGTCCGCGCCTCCCAGGGGGCTTTGGATGTTGCCAGGCTCAGCAGTTCTTACGCCCAAATATTGGGGAGCGCCTGTGCCCAGCCGCAAAGTTGAATGAAGACTCAACAACGGAAGCGGAGTTTGACCCCGATCTTGTGCTTTCCAGGCACGCGGAGGGCTCGGCCAGCAGTGACGGGAAAGACCGAGACCCCAGGGGGAAGGTGAGCCCTCGGTGCTGCCTCTGTCACCGCAGGTCACTGCGCGGGGAGGCAGAGGCCCCAGCAGGTGCTGGGGAAGCCCTTTGGGGACCTGGGAAGCTGGCACGGGGCATCCTCGGGTGGTGGCTCATGGCCGCCTGGCCTTGCAGCATGTGGGGGGTGGGGCAGCACCTGCCGGTGAGCTTCCTCCTGAGGCAGAGCAACTCCGAGCAAGCCCGCAGCGGCAGGGTGGCAGTGCCCAGCTCTGGGGAAGGGCAGCGCCGTGCTGACAGCAGTGGCGGGACAAAGGGGCAGATCTGGAGCGGGAGAGAGGAGCCCTCAAGCAGGACAGCCATGTGGGCGACTGCAGTGGCCAGGGCCTTCCGTGGCCCCTCCACGGGGCCGGGCCAGCGCTCCCTGCAGAATCCCTGCGGCAGGGCCTCTGGGCCAGCGGCTCGTCTGGGCTCACAGCAGGGTCAGGCCTCCTCCGTGGGAGGGTAGCTGGGTGGGCCTGGCTGTACCCCACCACTCTGCTCTGCGTCCAGAAAGGTGGGGAGGAATTGAGGGGACTGGGCAGGAAGCGACAGGATGACGCTGGAGCTCCTGTGGGTGGCCATTGCCTCCTCGGGCCGGCGCTGCAGAGAAGGGGGGCCAGCCCCTTGCTGGCGGCCGGTCGGATGACGGGTAGCCTGGCACCCATGTGGTGGGGGGCCTGGTCACACCTGCTGGCCTTTAAGACCCAGGCCATGGCCTTTGGGCAGCTCCAGAGATCAGGACCCAGCGCCTCAGGCAGGACTTGGAGGGTCCCTGCGCCAGCCCTGCAGGCGGGCGTGGTCCAGTGAGACCCCACGCAGGCCGCCAAGGGGTGGGATGACAGTTACAGAGGCGCCTCGGAAACTGCTTGCTAGCTTCCTGCTGTTCGGTCTTACTTGCAAGTTTGCATTCCTTAAATCATTTAGGTTAATATTTTAGTTTTATAAAATTCTTATATTTTTAAATTAACCCAGCAAATGAAAACACATTTTCCCAGCCTGTTTGCAGGATTCAAATTTATGATTGAATTTTCTGGTTACGCGTCTGACTTTCCCTGCAGGAAATCGAAAAGGAGGGCACCGAGGCAGAGAGGGCGGAGGCTGAGGAATGCATAGCAAGCTTCGAGGATGATTTTGAAGTATGTATAAAGTAAAAAATTACTGAAAAACTTGTTCTTAAAATCCTTTAGTTTGTTTTTTTCTCTTTTCTTACCCTTGATAATCCATAGCTGGTTTAGGTCTGTTACCCAGAAAGGGGCGTATTTCTGCTTGTGATGTGATGCGATCCACACCCTACAATGCAACCTGTAAACCTGTCTTCTGTGCCTGCATGTGTACAGTCCACGGTTTATGCACATTACACTTTACACGCTCGGCTCACAGGTGTGTGCACACCGCTGCCAGCAGCTTTCAGTGTGCAGAGTGCTGAGTGGCCGGCTAAGGCTTGGAGAGAGACGCGGCCGGCGCTCAGCTCGATGCGCAGGGAGCCTCCAGCCATCCCGGCTGCGGTGGGTCTCGCCCCACGCCGCAGTTCGCGTGTGTAGCGCTTCTGAAAGCCCCACCCGCGTGGTTTGTAGGATTATGAAGATGACTTTGAGGTCTGTGATGGGGAGGACGACGACGGTGCTAATGAGCCGGAGCTCAAAGAGGACACTGAGGACCTTCCCCCGGCCAGAAAAAAGGAGATTCAAGAAATCCAGAAAGCTATTAACGCAGAGAACGAGAGGATCGGCGAGTTGTCTTCCAGGCTGCTGGGGAAGCAAGGTCCAGCAGAGCGTGAGTGGGAGCCGGGGGCAGGTAGGTGGGCAGCCCTGGGTAGTAGGTGGGGGGGCCAGGGCAGGTGAGTGGCGTGGGCAGGCAGGTGGGCGGGCCCGGCCCAGCCCAGCCCAGCCCACGCGCCAGCCTGCCTGCCTGCCCCCGTGCAGTCTGGCCTGCAGCCGAGTCCCCGCAAGGGTGGCACCGAGTCCAGAGCCTTCTGTGAGGCGCCGCAGGGCCCCAGGCCCCACCGCGGCTCCTTGCGAGGTCGGGCTCAGCAGGGGCTATTTTAAAATTGTTTCCAGGGAACATAAAAAGTCATTGGGTGATAAAGCACCTTGTTACTTAGTAACTAGTACTCATGGCCAGTGGTTAATATACTGTAAGAATCCTGACGGTGGCTGCAAGACAGTGTCCTGCTGCTGAAGGTTGCAGGGCAGAGGCCGGGAGGGGCTGCCCCGGGGCCAGCCGGCCACGCCGCCCTGGCCTGTCATGCCGAGCTCAGCCCTAGACCGTGATTCCCCCATGGAGGCCGGCACTGGGCCGTGTCCACGGGGCCTCCTTGGCTTGCTTGTTGGGGGCTGCTGAGAAGTGAGCAGGTTTTGTCCCCAAAGTTCCCGTTTATCTCTTCATCACTCGGTTCGCCTGATTTTCAAGGCCAGATGTACAGCCCCTCAGGGCCCTGTCTTGCTGGAGGGACGGTCACTCTGGTGGCCCTGGTCCCGCGGAGGGAGGCGAGTGTGTGCCCAGCTCTCCTGCGGCAGCTGTGACAGTTGCGCCTGAGAGACGCAGTGACTGGCCAGCGTCGCTTCGGCCCCCTGAGCCTCTGGGCTCTGTGCCCTCGCCTGTCACACCTGCCGGAGCTGTTCCCCAGGTGGCTGGGGCTGGTGGAGAAACACGTGTGCGTATGACGTGTGTAAGCGCTGAAAGGGTCGGCCACACGGGAAATGCTGGCTTCTGGTGCTGTTTAACCCCTCCCTGCGCTGCTGGGAGTGCTCCTGGGCCCTCCCGTGGAGAGCGTGGCTGGTCCGTGTCCGCTGCCCAGCCAGCGTGTGTGCTCGCCTTCTGGCTGTAGGTACACGCAGCTTTGATGAGCAGCTTGTCCAGGTGCTGAGTTCTCCGGGGCACCCCTGCGGCAGCGGGCCCCGTGGTCCTTGGCGAGGCTTACCGAGCACGGGGCACCCTCAGGTCCTCCCTGGGCCTCCTCCTGCGACTTTGGATCCGGTGGCTGTTCTCACTTTTAACCTGGAACGGCGCTGAGCAGTCGTCTCTCGCTGTGCATGGAGTGCTTGGCAGCTGGCCGGCACTTTCCACAAACAGCCCCTCGAGTCTCCGAGTCCTGGGTGGGGGCCTCAGATGGTGCGGACTGGGTGCCTGCTGGTGTGGCGACTCCTGGGGGAGAGCCCAGACGCCCAGATCACGGCAGCGACTGAGCCAGCGGCTCTTCTGTTAAAAGAGCCGAGCACAGCAGTCCTGGGTGGTAGCGCTGTGCCGAGAAGGGGTGCGGCCCCCACGCAGGCCCTGCAGAGCCAGCTCAGCTGGCGGGAGTCAGACGCAGGGGTGAGCCCCGCAGAGCCCGAGCTGCCCTGGGAGGATGGGTGACAGAGCCCGTCACTGGACTCGGGTCCGTGACCTTCACCACCGCCAGCTGTGTGGCTGGGCTCCGACCCCCGCCCGCCCGCCGTGGGCGCTCCTGGCCGGCCGCCCCTGCCGCAAGCCCCTCACCAAGCATTTTTGGGGGCGGGGGGAGTGTGGGACTCACCTCCCCGGTGTCACTTGCAGGTGTGGTGGCGTCACCGCGAGACTTGGCCTGGCGGTTGCCCGAGTTGGTCTGAAACGCCCTGGGGAGGCTTGTCCGGAACCTTTCTCAGGTTCCGCTTGTCTTCGCCTGGCTCTGCTCTCTGTGCTGAGCAGACGCCCGTTTCTAAAACTGGCCCACGTTCCGGCACAGGCGCAGACAGTTCCCCCTCCAGAGCTCCTGCTTGTGGGATTTTTGTGGATTTTGCCACCGCCTCGCATCGTCAGAAGAGCCGGACTCAGGCCCTCAAGCAAAAGTAGGTGCCGGCCGTGGGCCCTGAGCCGGACGCCCCCACCCCCAGAAGCAGCCTGTGCTCTGGCCGCCCTGCGCGGCTGCTGACCGGTGGGGCGGGCAGGTGGCCCCTGGTGGCCCGAGGAGAAGGGAACAGGGCAGCGAAGGGCCTGCGAGGGGTGGGGCAGGGCGGCCAGCTGCTGAGGCAGGGCGGTCAGGCTCCAGGTCAGCCATGCTTGCCCTTCTGCCTGACCTGTCCCCACTGTGGACTTGGCGGCGATTTGGGGCCAGGGGCCGGCGGCAGGCAGCACGCCCAGGCCTGGTACCGGCCCCCACACACGTGTCTGCGGCCAGGCAGGAGGCCTCGAGGGCCGTCGGAGGGCCCCGGAGGGGTTGGGGTGAGCCCGCCAGGCCTGCAGCTTCAGCCAAGCTGTGCTCTGCAGCTGGCGGGTGCCACGTGCGGCTGGTCCGGGACGCCCCTGGGGCCCCACTCACTCGCGGGGCGGTGAGAGTGGAGTGCTTCGCCCTAGCGCACCCGCGGCTTCAGACCCCACAGGCGCCGCCGGCTTCGCTCTGGGCTCCGAGTCACGCCCGTCACGCCCCTCTTTCAAGGACGCGCAGCACAAAGCTGCTCCGGCTGGTCGACTTGGACTTCTCCTTCACTCTCGCCCTCCTGGACCTGCCGCCCGTGAGCGAGTATGACATGTACATCAGGAACTTCGGGAGGAAGAACACCAAGCAGGTCAGCGCAGGCGCTTCAAAGCCCCTGAGCGGGTGCGGGGAGGCCGGGCAGGGCTTCGGGGCTGGCCGGCGGGGTCCCTGGGCACAGTTGGGGCTCCTGGGAGGCCCAGCCGCCCTCCTGCCTGTCCTCACGCAGGGTTCCCCTGGGCAGCGTGGATCTGCCTCTCGCCCCTTCCTCCTGGAGCCCACCCTCCCCGCCCACCCCCCCATGGCCACTGCGGCCCTGAGCCCTGTGTGCTGTCCCCAGCCCCCGCATATTTCTGGGGTGACGCCTGCAGCTAGCACCCCCCTCCTGTCCCACTGACCCGGCCCTGTGTGAAGCTGCCTTCCTGGCACGTCCAGTGCGCTGCCCTCCAGAGGAAGAGGCCAGAGGTCGGGGGTGGCCCAAGAAGAGCCGAATAGATAAAACCTTAGGATGAGGGGAAGCAGCAGGCGCAGAGGGCGGGCCAGGCGGGCGAGTGAGGCGCCGGGACCCTAGTTGCAGTCGGCCCTGGGGCCCAGGCCCTGCCCCCCCCCCCCATCCACCTCAAGCCTCGCCGGAGGCAGAACTGGCAAATAAAGACTTGAGGGCGGACCCCAGTGACCTGGGGGCCTTTGTGCAAACTGTCTTGATGTGGCTGGAAACACCTTTGGGACGAGGCTGGTGCCCCGGAGGTGCGGTCCTGACTGTGCTGCAGCCGCGGCCTGACCCGGCACTCGCCGAGCCAGACGCTGCCCTCGCTGAGCGGCCTGGCCTTTCGGTGAGGGGCAGCGGCTGACCCCGCGGCTCCATCCCAGGCCTACGTCCAGTGTAACGAGGACAGCGTGGAGAGAGACGCCCAGACCGAGGAGGTGGAGACCCGGTCGGTGTGGACGCAGCACCCCGGGGAAGGCGCCGCCGTGTGTGGGGGTAGGCAGCCGGGCTCGGCTCTCCCCGGTGCGGGGACGGAGACGCCCAGAATTTGCTAAGGACCGAGCCTGAGCCTATGTCTGTGCTCCGCTAATGCGGGCCTGCGCTGGCCCGGCTGCCGCTCCCCCTCCTCGGGTGCCCGCCCCGGAGAGCCTCGGTCCCAGCTGGCGCCCGATGGCTGCCCTGCAGGCTCCTGCCCGCTGTCCCGTGGCGCCGCTTTTCGCCGTGGACCAGACGCTGCATCGCTGGCAGGTCTGACGCCCGTGCATTTCCAGGTGGCGAGAGTGGAGATGCGCTGGACGCCACGGCTGCCCCCAAGATCGACACGCCCCGGCTGGCGGCCTTCCTGCGAGCGGCCTGCCAGGTGCCCGCCCCAGCTGCCCCAGCCCGCCCCGGCCGCCTTGACCCACCAGTGTCTCGGGCGGCTCCAGGACACTGGCCTTTCCCCACGAGTACAGGCAGGCTGCCCAAGGGGTCGCGCTGGTAGGGGGTCCCCGTCCCTGCGCGAGGCCCCCAGGGCCTCCCCCCATGTCCGCCTTCCGTGCCCTCGCAGGAGAGGCCGTCAGGGCTCTTCACCGTTGACGCCGCATCTCTCTGGACGTCTCTGGGTCTGAGTGAGCCACGGCCTCCCCTGCCGGAGTCAGCCTGGCGGGGGCCGTCCGCTGGGGGCACAGTGGGGGCTGGACACTCAGGCTGCTGCTGTCCTGCCCCCAGGTGGTGGCAGTGCTGCTGGAGGAGGACCGCATGGCCGTGGCCGGAGAGCCCGACTGGAGCCCAGGGGCCCACACGCTGCCCCTCAGCGACAGCTCCTCGGCGCTGAACACCAGCCTGCCCTTCCTGCAGGGTGAGGCCGCCTTCCCCACCTCGCGGGGTCTCCGGGAGCCAGGGCATCCCCCTGCCCGCCGCGCGCCTGCTCGAGTCCTTGGCCTCCTGGAGGGGCTCGGCAGCGGGCAGGGGTCAGAGGAGCTGGGCCTGGGCGGCTCCCGCCCACCTGCCTCTATGGGGGCCTCAGGGGGCTGTGGGTGGAGGCCAGGCTGGAGGCGGCACAGCGCGACCCTGCGGCCAGGGCTGCGTGGAGGTGGTGCCCCAGTGGGGGGCCATTGGCGCCATGCTATGGGGACGCATGTGCCAGGCTTGCTCCGGGGCCTCACTGCCTGGTCCCTACGCGTCCCAGGCCTGTGCAGGCTGCGCCCCCCAGGTCCGACGCAGGTCGGGGTCTGGCACTGCTGGGGAGTCGCCGTGGGCTGCCCTGTCCTGCAGTGGCCCGAGGCCAGTGTGCTCTGCTGCGGGCAGACGGCTGGCCGTGGTGGGCCAGGCCCTGGGGGAGCTGGGGTGCGAGCGCCTGACCCTCCTGGCTCCCTGCCCACTGGACCATTCTCCTCCCTGCAGGTCGGGCCGTGCGCTGCCTGCACGCCTCTCCCGTCCAGCGGCAGACGGTGGTGTCCGTGCATGGCCCGGCCCCTGGCACGCCCGCACAGCCGCTGGACAGCCGGTGCCTGCTGTGCGTGTGGGACGTCTGGCAGCCGTCTGCACCCCAGAAGGTCCTCGTGTGTGAGTCGCAGGTACAGCTGGCGCAGTCGGGGCCACCTCTGCGTGGGCCAGGGCTGGGTCTCGCTGGGTTTGATGTGCATCTGGTCCTTCTTGGTCCAGTGCTTTTGGGTGGGGAGCTGTGAGGACAGTGATCGTGACAGCGTCTGTGGGGCTTGAAGCGGTGGGAGGCTGCCAGGCCTGGGGAGGTCGAGCTCCACGGGGGGCACAGGGCAGTGGCCTGGCTCCTCCAGCTGCGTGTCCCTCAGGTGACCTGCTGTTGCGTCAGCCCCTCCACGGCCTTCCTGCTGTTCGCGGGCACGGAGCATGGCTCAGTGCTCGTGTGGGACCTCAGGGAGGACGCACGGCTGCACCGCTTCTTGCGGCTGGACGATGGCTTCTGGACCCTGCGGACGGCCACGTTCTCCACCGGTCAGTGCCCTGCGCCGTCTGGCATGTGAGCAGCCATGGCGTCCATTTGCTGCCCTTGTCCCCGGAGTTGCAGGGGGACGTGTGTTGTGGGCTCCACACATGTGTGGGGTCAGGGATGCGGGCAGCTGGTGTGTCCTTGAGGGCCCTGGGGCTTTGGGAAGCTGGCAGGGCTCAGGCGCGAGGAGCTGGCTGCCCTCAGGCCCGACGGCCAGCCCTGCCTGCCCGCATTGGCCCGAGTCCTTTCCCATGGGCCACGAGGACTCCTGGGTGTCTGTGGTCCGAGTTCCAAGCATGGCCATGCTGTGGGTGACTGACCTCGGCAGGTGGGCATCCTGCCACTCACCCCCAGGGTCCTTGAGAAGCCCCCGCCAGCCCCGCTCTCCCGGGCTTAGTCCTGTACCACGGCCAACATCCCTCGAGTCTGGCAGCTTGACGAGCGAGGACGTGTCTCAGTGTGGTCACCCTCTTCACAGCCCACCTGGCTGCTGTCCCCCACGGGCTCCACCGCTTTGCCTTCTGCTGTTTCCGCAGCGACGCGAGCCCCGCTCTGCGTCTCCCCATGTCTCTGCCGTCCACATACATACACTAGTGCATGGGCACACACATGAGTGCAAATGCCCAAGCACGCACGCACACGAGTGCACCCCCACACTCATGCACACATACACACACACACACATGCACGCTCACACACACCAGCACACACACCAGCACACGTGTGAGCACACGCATGCCTGTACGCGGACATGTCTCGGGAGGGGTGAGCGCCTGGGTCTGGGGCCTGGCCGGAGCTGGGGGTGGTGCTGCGGGACCGGGAAGGCGCAGTGGGCACAGGGTCTCGTGCGCACAGAGACAGGAACAGGGCCAGCCTGGCTGGTCCACTCCTGGTCTTGCGGAGGTTTGACCCTGCAGCCGCCCGAGCAGCCCTGGGGGCCCACTCTGCGGCAGGCACCTGTACTTGAGGCAAACAGAAAAGCCGTTCAGGGACCCTGATGGGCAGGACCGAGTGGACAGTCTGCAGCCCCTGTGGTCAGGACCGGCGACCGCCCAGGCACGTTCAGCCTTGCGGGGCATGCAGGTGCCGGGCCCAGCTGCAGCCCCAGCCGGCGTGTGGGTGGCGCTGGGGTGTTCACAGCCTGGGGTGCGGCCGCCTCTCTTCTGCGTGCGCCACGTGGGCCTCCACGAGCAGACCCAGTGCCAGGCCTTGGCTTTGTCCCGGGCATCCTGCCGCGTGGGCCGTGGGGCCCAGAGCCCGGCCCCCAGAGGCTGCTCCAGTGGCCCAGGCCCTCTGCCCGCTCCACCAGCACGTGTCCACTGTACCTGCCCTATGCCCCTCCTCGCGGCCCCACGGGGAGAGCGGCCCCTCCTCCCTCCCTCACTGAGCCCCACCCTTTGGGGGGCGACGCCCCTGCTGCTGGGGTGGACAAGCCTGGGGTGCTGCCGGAATCTGCCCTTGCAGCCGCTGCGCCTGGCCCTGACCTGCCCGACACCTCCTGGCCCCATGGGAAGGTCTCCCCCCACGCCTGCCCACCACGTCTGCCCCGGGACACGCGCCTTCCCTTATTTCTTTCCAGATTTGGCGCCGACTCCCATTCCTTGCCGGGTCTTTCTGTCTCTCTGGTCTGGGTTTCTGATGTGGGTGTTTTTCGTTGTTTGTTGTCTTGAAATGCACCTGAACGCCTTCACGGGCGAGCAGCCGGGCGCGGACGCCGGTCAGCTTCCTTCTTGTTTCGGGGGAGATTTTCACACAGTGGGTCTTCGGTTTGCACGTCCTCTTCCCACGTTGCCCTGTGGCCCTGGGCCTCTCCTGTGTCCAGTCGTGTGGATGGCATCTGGGGAGGGCATGCTGCCTGTGCAGTCCCCTCTTGGCTGAGCCCCCTCCTGTGCACTTCCAGCCGGCGCGGCCCGGGCCTGTGCTCGAAGCAGAGTCCCCACCAGAGGGGGCGTCTGGGCAGCCTCAACCCTGAGGCTCCCTCTCAGTGGGGAGCCCTGACCCCTCCCTCAGACTCGAAGCCCCAGCTCTTGCTTCTCTCCTTCCGGTCGGGGGTCCGTGGCTGCTGTTTGCAGTCGTGTGAAAGCAGCCCCACGGCTCAGAGGGTCGCACACCTGAAGGGGAACCACGGCTGGGGGTCCCATGCTGTGGTGCGGGTGTGGGGTGGTGGGGAGCTGTCTGTCCGTCTGTCCCTGTGCCTGGCTCGCTGCTGACGGTGAGGCCTGTGCTTGAACCCCAGATGGCGTCCTGACACCCGTGAACCACCGAAGTCCCCTGCAGGCCATCGAACCTGTGTCCACGTCCGTCTACAAAAAGCAGAGTTTCGTCCTCTCTCCCTTTTCCCCGCGAGAAGGTGAGCACCCCCCTCCCAGCGCCCCGGCGGCCCCGCGCGGCTCCGTGCAGCCCGGCCTTCTTGTTCTCCTCAGAGATGTCAGGCTTGTCCTTCCATGTTGCATCCCTGGACGAAAGCGGTGTCCTCAACGTGTGGGTGAGTGGGGCTCGCCGGGTGCCCCGGTGCTGGGTGGACACGGGTCGTGGCCTGGGAGGGTGCGGCACCGAGGTGCAGGCGCCGGGCCCCAGGTGTGTCAGGTCATTCTGAAGCCACCGTGCTGGCCTTTCCCCGGGGCCAGTGCTGGGTGCTAGTGAGCGGCCATGCTCGTGTCCTGTTTCCAGGTGGTGGTTGAATTGCCCAGGGCAGACGCCGCGGGGTCGACAAGCGACTTAGGTAACTGTTACAGAGAAAAACTAATTTAATCCTTGTTTTCTAAAGTGAACAGAGGCCACAGGCCTAGCGGCGGCCTTGAAGAGCAGGTTGTCTGGGGGCCAAGGGGAGGCCATGCGGTCCCCATGGGCCCTGTGTCCAGCTGAGCCTGGGCTGGCCGCTGTCTGGGCGACCCTCTGTCCTGCAGGTGGCATAGGGTGTCCTGGGGGCACCCCGGGGCCTCCTGTGCGCCGTGCTGGCCTCGAGCCCGTCGCTGTGGGGTCAGCCTGGTCGCAGGTCCTGAGGCGCGTCGGCTGCCCGAGCCTTGCCGGAGTAGATGTGGCTGCTCGCTGTCCGGTGTGGTGTCGGGTCCTAAGCGGGCCCTGGGTCCTACTGGGCTTGGTTTCCCGCTCGCTGCAGCCACCTGCCCCGGGGACTGGCCCCCGCTGAGCTGTGCCCTGGGCGGGCCCCTGGGTGGGGCCAGCAGGAAACAGGGTGGCAGTGACCCGCACCTGAGCCCGCAGAGTCGGGTGCTGGCATTGGGCCGAGACCCCTAGAGGCCATGGCCTCGGCCCTGCCTGGGCCGTGAGGGGTCCAGTTAGAATGAACTGCCTCTTGCTGCTGAACCCTCTGCACAAGGATCCTGGGAACACTGCGGGCCTGGCACGGCGTGGTGGCGGGGGGAGGGGGGGCGGCTCTGCTGGACTCACGGTGCGGCCTGGGTGGCTGTGTCTCGCCTGCTCTCCCCTGCCCACGCAGAGCCCCCCATGCCTCTGGTTCGGTGGCAGCTGCGGCCCAGGCAGCACCTGGCAGGTCTGGGCCTCGGTGCCCTGTGGCCGGTCCCCACGTGCAGGGTCAGGCCAAAGAGGGAGACCAGTGAGTTGGCCGGTGGGAGCCATGGCCCCGGGGCAGCCCCAGCCGAGGTCGCAGGCGGGGAGGCCACTCCACGTGGGCCCTCAGCTCACCAGACCTGGACACTAGGAGCTCCCTGCCGCCCCCCCTGCTCCTCCCCCCCGCCTGCAGCGCCCTGACCAGGGTGGCCCCAGCGACCAGCTTTCGGCCCCAGAGCCGCTGCGCCTGGTGTGCTCAGGGCCTGGTCTCTGTCTGCAGGTCTGATCCCTGGAGGGAGGATCAAACTCGTCCACAGCGCCGCAATCCAGCTGAGTGACAGGTCAGCCGCCCCAAGGCCTGCCTGGCCTCGTGGCACTGTGGTGGGGGGGCACAGCGGAGGCCAGGGACCCTCGAGCACCCTGTCATGGTGGACCGCGGGGCGCCGTCGCTGTGCTTGGCCGCAGGCTCCTGGTCACAGACATACTCGGCGCCAGGGAAATGCCCACAGCCGTGAAGCGTGGCCTTCTGCAGAGAGGAAACCCCAGACGCCAGGGCTCAGCTTGGAAGTGCAGGCGGCTCCGGGCTGTGTGGGGGGGGCTGGGCGGTCAGCCTGGCCTTAGGGGCCCCGCCCGCCTGGGCAGGAGCCGGAGCGGAGGCCGCGGGCACACATTGGCCCCTGCCCAGGCGGGACCTGTTCCGGTGCCACCCGGGGGCTGGGGACTCGAGGTCCCACTGCCGTTGGGGGCCGGGGCTGGGGAGCCAGAGGCTGCGGGTCGGGCCGCAAGGGGCCTCCACTTGGGGGCTCAGGTCCCTGAGGGAGCCCGGGGGGTCACCCAGGCTGCAGGCCCGGCCATCATTGCCGTGGCACGGGGGTGGTGCGGAGTGGAAGCGACCTCAGGACCGAGGTGGGAACCAGGCAGAGTGGAGATTCGCCGCCGCTGCCCCCGTAGCCTCACGCTGCTGCTCTTCCAGCCTCTGCCGCGGGGCCCTGGAGTCCTGGGGAACCATGCAGACGCTGACCGTCAAGTTCTCGCCCTCCGACCCCAACCACTTCGTCGTCGGCACCGACGTGGTCAGTCTGGCTTTGGGTTTCTCCTGGTGTGCCCGGTGCATGGCGGTCAGCCCTCGGGTGACGCAGACCCTGCCTGCCTCGCTGCAGGGCCTCGTCGGCCATGGCACCCGGCAGGACGTGGGCGCGTCCCCCCGGCTGTTCAAGCCCCGGCAGCCAGGCGCGCGGCCAGTGAGGGTCAACGCCATCGACTTCTCTCCCTTCGGAGAGCCGGTGTTCCTGGTACGTCTGCGCCCAAGTGCCGGTCGGGGTGAAGGTGTTCCCTGCTCCGGGGGCGTCTGGCAGGGACTGTGGGGTCCCCTAGGGGCTGGTCTTTGCCCAGGTCTCTCGGGTCCATGAGGGAGGAACAGGATGTGGCAACGGACTGAACAGCCGCTGGCGATGTGGCCGCTGGGTGACCCCGAGCAGCGTTCCACTTGGGTGGACAGACGTCCATGCCCGTCAGTGACCCCCGCATAGCCAGAAGGAGAGTCGCTGAGGGTCTGGTGCTGAGCTGCCTCTGTGGGCAATGCTGGGCCGTGGCAGAGGGTGCCGCCCTGTGCGGGCCAGGCGGGCTGCAGCCCAGAGGCCACTCCTCCCAGCGCAGGTCAGCCCGGCCCCGCACGCTCTCCCGGCCTGCGGGTGTGGAAGCTGCTGCTGCCTTCAAGCCTGCCTGGTTTTGTTTAGGGGAGGGACACGGGGCGGCATGTGGGTCCCCTCGAGAGTGGACAGTGTGCCCCGGGTGGGGGCCTGAGGACCCCCAGGTCAGTCTGGGTGGGCTGCTGTAAGGGAGGAGAGAAGGCGGGAGACTGGACTTTACGCACGGCTGAATGGCACAGTGACCGTTAGGGGTCGCCCCACGCTGGAGGCGCTTGCCTGGACGGCACTTGCCTGGACCACCCTCTGCTGGGTCATCTTGACACGTTCCCCGCCCCACTGGGAGGACGATACTGTGTCAGCGCCATTCGTGGGGCTGTCTCGGATGGGGCCTCCATCAGCCTGGATGCCAGCCGGTGGCCAGCGTGCGGCCAGCGGCCAGTCTGAGAGGCGACGTGCTCGAGTGGGAGCCGCGGGCTGGTGGAGGCGTGAGTGGGGAGGGCAGCCTGTCGGGGGGCAGCTCCCTGCTGCGCACACGCTGCGAGGGGTGTGTGTAGGTCACAGACGACGTTACAAAAACGTGCGTCTGTGGCGCGGCTGCTGGAGCCGAGTGACCGTGGCTGTGCTCTGGCCCCAGGCCGGCTGTTCCGACGGGAGCGTCCGCCTGCACCGGCTGGCCGCCCAGCGCCCGCTCCTGCAGTGGGATGGCAGCACGGGTGGCCGCGCCGTCACTGGCCTGCACTGGTCCCGCACGCGGCCGGCCGTGTTCCTGGTGCAGGATGACGCGTCCTGCATTTACGTTTGGGACCTCCTGGCAAGTGACCTGGGCCCCGTGGCCAAGCAGCCCGTCTCTCCAGACAGGTCAGTGGACATGGGGGCAGGGCCACAAACAAGGGGAAACCGCCTCCAGGTGTGTTCAGGCCCTGGGCAGCCTGGAGAGCGCGGGGCAGCATGGGGCGCGCATCCCCCCCCACCTCCCACCCCACAGGCCCGGAGACGTGGCATCTGGGTGAGGGGCAGTAGCTGCTCGGGTGTCTGAGCGGGAGTCAGGCTGGGCCTGAGCAGAGGACCATGGGGGCGTGAAGGACCCACACATGGGCACCTCGCTGCCCTTCGCCCAGGGTGGGGTGAGGACCAAGGGGGGGGGCTGGCTGGAGCCCCGCAGGCACCCTCAGTGGGAACGACCTCGCGGTCCTCTGCCCAGCAGGCCCCTGACCACAGAGATGAGCCCCACACCGGCCTCTGGTGGCGCACTCACTGCCGGCCCAGTATTCCCACCCATCACCCCCCAAGACGGGGCCACCCTCCCCCATCACCCCTCCCTGCCCCCCCACCCCACTCTCGCACCCTGACCCCCCCCCCCGCTCCCAGACTGGGCCGCCCACCCCGTGTGCTTACTCCCCGCAGGCTGGTGGCCATGGCCGTCCTGGGAGAGCCCGACAGGGCCGGGGGCAGTTTCCTGGCCCTGGTGCTGGCCAGAGCCTCCGGCAGCGTGGACGTCCAGTACCTGAAGAGGCAGTGGGCAGTGCCGGTGGGGGACGAGCAGCAGCAGCTGCAGCGAGTGCTGCGGGAGGCACTGTAGGAGGTGCCGGCGCTGGTGGGCCGGCCCGTGTTCTGTATATAACGTTTTACAACAAAGCCACTTCAATAAATGACTATTTTTGGATGGACGCAAACATCTCTGCGTGTCCTGCATCTTCTGGAACATTTCTCCTTATTTCGGACTTTAAAACATGGCCCTATTTATTACCAGATTTAAATAACTGGCCGGGAAGGTGTGGTCAGCCCTCCGTCGGGCCTTGTCCCTCGAGACTCGCATCTCTTCTGCAGCTATTGGCCCCGGGCAGGGCGTCTGACAGCGCGGCCCCGGGATCACCCAGCGCGGCCTTCGCTCCTGGCGGCCCAGACGGCACTAGGGACGGGCTGTGACTCTCGTCCCCATGTGCCACCAGGGCTCCGCTGTGTCCCCGCGGCGTTGGCTCTGTCACCGAGGAACGCGGCAGAAGCGCATGCGCGCACCCGGGATCCCGTACTTGGGCCTGGCGGTGTCCACCTCACCCTGGGGCAGCCCTGCCCTCGGCCACGCCGCCTGCCTGTGCCAACGGGCCGCTGGGCATCAGGTAACAGAGGGGCCTTTAGTTCAAGCCTGTTGCTCTGAGAGGCTGACCTGAATTCTGGTGGAAGCCTCGAGTGAGTGTCTTGCCGGACCCTCGTTCCCGCACCAGGAGAAGGCGTGAAAGGAGAAATGCCCCCCAAGCGGCACTGAACGCACCCGGGCCGCTCCCTGAGCCGGCCCCTGACGCCGGCCAGCCAGGGCTCTGGCCGGGGGTGCACAGAGTGGGCTCGCAGGCCGGAGGGGATGCCTCTCAGCACCTTGCGCCTCCTGGAACACAGGCCCGATGCCTGGCCCCAGGCCCCCGGACACAGGCCCCCGGACACAGGCCCCCCTGGGGTGGCCGGATGCCCTGAGGGGCCTCCTCTCAGGCCACAGACACGGGAGAAGCCCCGGGTGGCCACGGTTCAGGGGCCCCCACTGGGCCTGAGGTGCCAGATGCCTTGCTCCCACTCTGAGCCCGGTGCGGATGAGCGGGGCTGGACCCGGACTTGTCTTCCTCCCATCAGACCTGTCCTGGTTACGGCTCGGGGCGTGGCGTCCCCTGCACCCGCATCCAAACAGCCCCGGGGCGCCAGCGGGAGTGGGAGGACAGAGCCGGCGGAAAGTGGCCAGGCGCGGGCGCTCAGGGGATGGACGCTGCATGCAGCGCCAGGAGGGGCGGCGCGGAGGTCAAGCTTGGAGTTGGGCCAGAGGGGTCGGGGGGTGTGCGCGAGGGAGCCGCCTGGCAAACAGGGCGTCAGCCTGCGGGTCCTGGGCCAGGGGCTGGGCCCAGGGTGGGGCGGGGCCTGGGTAGTGGGTGGGTAGGGAAGGGGTCCAGCCCCCGGACCCATATTTGACTGCCCTCTGACCAGCACAGCTCTGGCCCTGAGGGGTGCTGAAGCCGCTGAGATTCATTTCAGACAACCTGGAGGGAGCCCCTGATGGGCCCTTCTCAAGGAGCCAGCGCCGGAAGCAGCAAAAATGAAAGGGATGGGCTGGCATGGGCCAGTGTCCCCCGAGTTGCTGTGTCATCCCCCAAACCATCACGGCTGTCCTCTGGGAGGGCACCCAGTGGCCAGCGGGCTTTGTGCTGGGCCCTGTAGGTCCTGGTGTTCATCTGCCCGCTCAGAGCAGAGGGTCTGGGTGGGGGTCACCCCGCAGGCGCCCCGGAACTCTGCGAGCCTCAGGTGTTTCCTGGCCCTCGGAAAGACACAGGCTCCAGGTCAGCGTGGCTGGCAGTGACGCCTGCTCATACCTGCCAGTGCTTCCCTGTGAAAGGCAGACTTGGAGCGGTTTTAACTGGGTCTCACGGGAGAGCTGGAGAGCAATGGAGCCCAGTCTCAGCCCCCAAAAGAAGGTGGGTTTGTTCAGGGGACACTGAAGTGGGCACCCGGCAGCTCTGGGCAGACACAGACAGGCTCTCAGCTCCCCTGTGACTTCTGCCACACCTGGGGAGTCCCCTCCTACTCCCTAAGGCGGCTCTGGGGGTCCCACGTGCCCTAAACCGAAGCCTGGCCTTTACCTACCCAGAGACCGTCCACACCAGGGCGGCAGCTGGAGCCGCATGGCAGTGCTGGCCACAGTGTGGCCGGTATGAGGAGCAGACCTGCGGTTAGCCGGCCCCACGGGGGCCATTCCGCAGAGCTCGGTCACATCCAACATTTTTCTACTGCTCAGTCAGCCACTCCAGCGCGTCAGAGATGGCATCGTGTTGGCAGCACCTGCCCGTGGACATCGGGGACCTCATTTCCCAAGAAAAACGTAATTAAGTCTCGATGACGCTCTCGAGCAGTTTAACGAGGTTTACACTCAGCAGATGGCGGCGAGCGATGGCCCTGCTGCGGGGACGGCCAGGGAAGGTAGGCGGGGATGGGGAGGCCTCGCTTTTGATATCAAAGGCCACTTAGAAACATGTGGCTTTTGTGCAGGGAAGAGCGAGAGGGGTGTCCCCATGCCCAGCCGGCGTGGCGTGGCGGTGATCCCACTTGTGCAACGGTGCAGCCAGGCGGCTCCAGGGATCTGCTCGGGGTCCTGCTGAGGCCGGGGGGGTCCACAGATCTGCCCACTCCCTGCTGCGTGACAAACCAAGCTCGGGGAAGAACTGTGTCCTGTCGTTGCGCCGGAACAGTCCCATGTTTGCAGACCAGCCTCCTGGCCGATGGCCAGTGAGCCAGGGCCCAGGACACACTTCTGCCACAGCTGCCCCTGCCCCGCAGGGAGCTTGCAGGCTCTGCGGCCTGCTGGGGCGGCCGGGCAGGGAGTCGGGGCGGCCGCCCACTTTGGTGAGCCCCGGCGGGGAGGGGTGCCTCAGAGACCCCCCGCCACCCACCTCCTGTGAGGCCTTCAGCGGGGTGCAGGAAGCGAGCGCCTCTTTCCATCTCCCAGACAACACTGTCCTGTACAAAGGACACCCTAGATCCCCACAGCGCCGGGGCCCTGAGCACCGCCACCTGAGGCCTCCACCAGCCTGTCCTCATTTGCCGGGGCGAGAGGGTTCATGGTGACACTCTTGGGGGGAGCGGGGTTGGGGTGTCTGGGGCTCAGCGGGAGGCAGAACTGGAGGCAGACGGGGCTGAGGGAAGGGCAGAGGGTGCAGACCCGCCCTGTCAGTCTGCTGTGAGCCTGGCACCCAGAACCCAGGGGGGCTCAGGTCGGCGCCCAGAACAGCCCGACACCTGCAGAGGGAAGGGGCCCAGCTGGCTGCGGGCAGGGCTGTCGCGCAGCTGTTAGGAACGGAGCAGAGACGCTGCCAGCCTCTGCACATGGCCCCACCTTTCCACGCAGCAGGGGGCGTGGGGGGGGAGGCTCCAGGCCACAGGAGACGCTGGGGCCACCACGCGGCCAGGGCAGGGCTGGCCGGGGCACTCCTGGCCGTCTCTGCCAGGGTCTCTGAGGCCCCCGCGCCTGTGACCGGAAAACAAAGGCCTTGAGCGCTGCCTCCCTGACAAGTGGACGTCACACGCCAGAGGGACCCAGGTGCCCGTCGCCGCCCCACGCGCCCGCACCACCTCGGGGGGCTGCCCCACCCCCACCCCCACGCGCCCCCTGAGTTCACAGGGGCCGTTCTCCAGACTCAGCCTCTGAGAGTCTGATTTTCAGCATTTGATTCTGACCCTCCTTGCGAAGCGAAGCATCTTGGCTGAGCAGGAGTTTATTAGACTTAGATTCCACGTGCTGAGGGGCATTGAACCCCGACTCCCGCCGGCCACCCCAGCATCCCCAAGGGGGGTTACCGCTGTATTGAGGGACACCAAACCCTAAAAAGATCTGTGCCCCAGGAGGTCCCCAGGTGGTGGTGGGTCTGGGGGATCCCAGGGTGCGTCTGGGGGGCCCCAGGTGGGGGGTGGGTCTGCAGGGGCTGGGCGGGGGTGGGTCTGGGGGATCCCAGGGTGCGTCTGGGGGGCCCCAGGTCGGGGGTGGGTCTGTGGGGGCTGGGCGGGGGTGGGTCTGGGGGACCCTAGGCCAGGTACCACTAGACGGGACACCCTGCAGGTGCTCACCTCCTGGGAGTCCCCTGGCACCTGCAGGGACTCGGCCCCGACCTGCTTCCCCAGGAGTCAGATGAAAGGACCAGAAGCTGGACTGTCCGGCGTGGACAGGGGTGCTGGGCGCGTTTCATATTTTGTTAAAAGTTTTCCATTGAAACAATGACTTGCAGGATATTTTCACAAGGAAGATGGGTCCCCGTGGGCCTGCCGCACCCTCCCTGGCCAGGGGTCCTCTGGGGGCGGCGCTGATGAGGGGTGAGGCCGCAGGGACGCAGCAGGGGTTGGTGGAGGTGGTGTCCTGGGGGCCACGCAGGGAGTGGTCTCTCCCTGGTCACGCATGGCCTTCGCTCCCCGCAAGGGGGCACCCAGATCAGGAAGCGGCTTTCCTTTGCGGCTGCTGGCCCCGCCGGTCCGCTGGCCACACTCCAGGGCCACCATGTGAGACGGGAGATGCGTGAGGTGGGGAGAGCGGAGCCAGCCTGCGGCGGCCACAGCCCCGGGGGGGGCGGGGTCCCTCATCAGCCGGGCAGGTGTGCCCAGACCCCGACGGCGTGGGCACTAGATGACTGAGGTCTCTGTCTGCAAGAAGGACAGCGTGCGGGAGCCCCGGTGGCTCTGCAGGGCACTCTCGGAGCCGTTCCGGGACATGGACGAGCCATGCAGCCGGTAGTCCCGGCCAGACAGCCGCCCCGGACATGTGCTGCGCCATCTCCTCTTCAGCTCGCTCTGCACCTGGGGTGGCCAGGACATGGGTGTCCCAGAGATGCGGCTCAGGGCCCTCTGCCCTCCCTGTCCCCAGATGGGCGGGGGTCCAGGTGGGCGGACAGGCCGGTGGACAGACATAGAGATGCACACGCTAACGGGTCTGGGGCGGGCAGTGAGGGCCTCACATAGGGGCCCAGAGAATGCTGGAGGCCAGGGAGCTGTGAGCCGTGAGCAGGGGGTTCGGGGTCTCACAGCTCTATCCTGAGGCCCAGAGAGGTCCGGCGTGAGCAGAGCTGTGACCACACAGAGGCAGGGCCCTCCACACCACCCAGGGGAGCATGCCCAGCTGGGCCCTCGGGCAGACGGACAAGGACGGGCCGGTAAGTGCAGGGTGGGAGCTGGGGGGGCCACACAGGAGCCATGGCCTCCTGTCCCCACGGGTCGTGTCTGTCCTTGGCTCCAGCGGGTCTGAGGACTTACCTCGCTGTTGAGGAAGCAGTAGAGAAAGGCCACCACCAGGCCCTGCAACGGACAGGACCATCAGAGGCCGCCACCGCGGGCTGGGCCCCGCCCTCCCTGCGTACCTGGAAGGAGCCGCCGCAGAGCTCAAACAGGATCTGATATCGAAAGGAGATGCCCGTGGGATACACCGCAAATACCACGTAGTGGATGCCAAAGAGCGGGATGAGCAGCAGGGTGGACTTGGCCAGCCTCCTGGGGAGGAAGGGGGCGTGGGCTGAGCATCCTGCAGTGGCTGCCTCTCAGCCCCAAGCTCCCGAGCAGGACACGCCGCAGCCCCGTGCCCATCCCACAGCCAGCCCTCGGCAGCAGGAGGGACACAGGCTGGTCGTCCCAGGCAGAATGCGGCTCTGCAGGAAACCCTGACTAGGCCTGACCCAGTGTCCCTGGGCGAGCTCTCTGCCCACTGCGGGCACGGCTCTCCTTCACCAGAAAGCTAGCCACCGTGGGCCGGGATGCCGCAGGCCAGGCCCCGACGACCGCCCCGCCCCTGGCCCTGCGAGTGCCCCCACCCCCCGTACCCGCCCAGCTCCCGCGCCTGGGGAGGCCCCTTGGGAGTCCAGGCAGGGGCCTCACACCCACTCGCAGAGCCTGGGCTGCTCTGAACTGCTTTCTCCTGCCACCCCCAGCAGAGAACACACACCCCACGCCATTTGGGGGCCTCCTTTGCCAGCCTAGGCCCTGCAGGCAGGCAGGGTTCCCCTGGAGGTCCAGCCCTGCAGGCTGGGGGTTCCCCAGGGGATCTAGGCCGCACAAGCGGGTGGGGGTCCCCCGGGGGTCAGGCTCCGCAGGCCGTGGTACACCAGCACCAGGTCTGAGCTGATACTCACTTGTATTGTGATTGGTCGTTGCCCCCAACATCTGGGGACCTCAACTTCTGCAGTAAAATCCATACAATACTAACGAAAAGGACAAAATTGACCTGCGGGGAGAGAGACTGCTCGGGCCTGGCTCCGCTTCAAGGGAGGTGGGTATGGCCAGCCGCTAGCTCAGCCCCACTGGGTCGGCCCCCAGGGCGAGGCTGCACCCACCACCGAAGCCGGGCAGTGTCCTGCGTCTCAGCCCCTGCCCGACACTCGTGGGCGAGGCCATTCTGAGTGCACAGTGGGCATAGAGAGCTTTTCGCTGTACCCCTTACCCAGAGGCGCCCTCCTGGCTGCGGTGCCCACCACCGAGCTCCTGCCCTCCCGAGGCTGCTCGCCAGGCCACTGAGCAGGAGCTCTGCCCCGTAGGCTCTTGACTCAGCCCAGCAGCCCAACCTCCCTGTACTGGCCACCCCGCCCACTCAGCCGCCCCAACACAGCCCTCACTTACAAAGATAGAAATCAGAATCGGGGTCCGAATAACCCACCAGGGAAGGTCGTGGTCGCTGGTGTCCCAGCAGCTATGGGAGAGAGACAAGGACCACGTCACCCTGATCATGTCCAGTGGAAGGTGTGGGACCCAGTGCAGAGGGACTGGCTGCAGCCGCCCCGCAGGCGTGGCTTTGATCCGCTCCCTCCTCCTCCATGCAGTCGGCGGGGATGGAGGCGCCTCAGCACCGGCTCCCTCCACGGGGATGTTTGTGTTGGTTACTCGCCAGCTGGCAGGCCAGCCGGGCCCAGGGGGTCCCATCCACAGTGGCCCCAGCAGCCGGTGCCGCCTCTTGCTTGGTGCCCTGTGTGGCCACCACTCCCGGCAGCTCGCGCCGACCTGGGCTGCTTCCCACCTCTCAGGATCCTCCCCAGTCGCCCGGCCCAGAGCCTCCGGGAGTGTCCAGGGGTGGCCGGGCTCCCTGTAGCTGCGGCAGACCCGGGCGGGAAGTGGCCGTTCTCGTGGTGCCTGGGGCTGGCCCACACCGCACACTCACCCCGTGTCGTCCAAGGACAGTCTGGCCGCCGCCCACGCTCCTGTGCAGACGCCGGGGACGCCTGAGGAGGGACGCCAGTCGCCGCAGCCCTGCAGCTCCGCCCTGCCATGGGGCCGCCCCACCGGGACCCCTCCTGCATGCCACCAGGCCTGATGGGGGCGCAGGTCGCCGGGGCTGTGCGGGAAGTGGCTGCAATGGCCACTGAGCTCTCGGGGCTGCGGTGTCAAGGGTCAGATGTGGAGAGGATGGGGCCATGGACAGGGGCGTGGGCTGCCCCCTTCCCACCCGCCAGCACCGGAAGCCACCTTGGGAGGGGCTCCCGAGCCTTCCACTGGCCCTGCCCCACGTCCCTGCCCTGCACGAGGGCTGGGGGCGGCGAGAGCAGCCCCTGGGGACAGTCTCAGGGGACCTGTGCGGCATCTACCAGGCAGGCGTGGGCAGCACCCATGGGGCGCGAGGGCTCCTTACCCCACCCGAGGAGGAGGTAGGCCAGGAAGCGCCGGCGGGGCGAGAAGGCGGCCACCAGCAGGGAGTGCAGGTACAGCCCCTCCACCAGCAGCCAGTAGAAGTTGGCCATGACGCAGTACTGGAAGAGCACCAGGGCCAGCTTGCACCCCACCTGCAACGCCAGAAGGGGCTGCCAGGCCAGCGGCCATGACCGGGGGCAGCTCCGCGCGTGGTGGGCCCAGACAATCCGGTGGGAGCAGCAGCCCCTGAGAGCCGTGCTGGGCAGGCGATGGGCAGGGCTGGTGCGGCGGGAGGGAGGCCACCTGAGGCCCCATGCCCAAGAGGGTGTTCTCAGAACTGCAGAGGGGGTGGGACCATGTCTGGCCCTGCCTCTGCCTGGTCCTGTTTCTCAGGCCAGACACACTGCCCTGACTGCCCCCAACCCCGCCGGCCCGGCATAAGGAGGCGTCGGGAGAGAGCCAGGCGGGCAGTGAGGGCCGCTGGGGCACTGGCGAGGGGCACCCGGGCAGCCTTACCCAGGAGGACAGCCGGTCGGGGCAGTGCAGCGTGGCGGAGCCTGAGTACAGCACGTCATCCTTGACCAGCACGGAGATGGCTCTCAGCACAAAGGACAGGAACAGGTTCAGGTGGATGTAGTTCCGGGTGCAGTGCAGCTTCCTAGGGGTGGGGGGTGGTCAGCGAGGCCGGCCTGGTGGCCACCTGACCACCACGGCTCCACGTCTGGTCCCTCTCTTCCCACGCCAACCTTGAGCCCTGGCTGTGTGCTGAGGACGGTCTCAGCTTAGCCGTCCCACACTCTCTGCACGTTGGCCTTTCCCCGATTTCTCTCCCTCTCCTTGGGGTTCAGGGTAGAGGCAGAAGCAGAGCCCCAGAGGGAGACCCACAGGGCAGTGCCTCTGGGCTGCCCGCATCCAGCCCTCGGCCCGTAGATGCTGCCCTGGAGCGGCTTCACTAGCCATGTTACCCTCACCGTCAACTGTTTGGAGTCCAGGGTCAGCCACGAAGAAGCCTCAGAGGTCACGCGGCATTCAGGGCTCTGTAGAGCCTGAGGCAGTGCAGAGCCAGCAACCCTGCCGGGGCCGCCTGTGCCAGGACCCCACAGGCCCAGCTGTGATGTGAAGCAGCCAGACCTGCGGACTGACCCCTGGGACCGGGCTCCCCGCGGCCCTGCTGTCTAGGCTGCTTGCTGAGGCCATCGCAGGCGCAGTGCTGCCTGCAGCAGAGGTGAGTGGTCATGTGCTGCCCGATACAAAGGGCCAGTGCGGTGTCCGCAGCAGCAGGTCCAAGCAGCAGGGAGCGAGGACCCGGGGCAGAGGCCGAGCAGGCAGCGCCTGCAGCGCTTGCATGGGCTTGCGTTCGGGTGGCCACGTGCCAGACAAGAGGTTTGGAAAGGGGCAGCTGGCAGCGGCCAAGAAGCAAATCTTAGAAGGTACAGAATCGAGGGCCTCCAAGGCTTTCTCTGGACCTCCCCCAGAGCCACGAGCCGGGCGTGTGGCCCACGAAGCCTGTGCCAGCTCCACCCACTGCTTGGGGTGCCCTTCAGAATCCCTGAGGCCCCCCATCAGGTGTCAGCCAAAGCCTCTGCGATTGAGTCGACGGTCAAGTCAGTAAAATCACCCGGCACGCCAAAGACAAAAGCAAACAGTCACATTCAGGCTGAAGAGAAAAAGAGGCCAGAGGGCAGGGAGACGCAGACCCCGAGGCAGGCCCGCCCAGCCCTGTGGAGGGGAGATGCAGGCTTTGGGCAGAGGGGGGATAGATTACAAAAAAGCAAATGGAAATTTTAAAACTTAAAACGAACCCTGAAATCAAGGATTAAGTGCCAGGTCTGACACCAGGCTAGACCCAGCTAGTGAGGGTCTTGTGAAGTGGAAAGTAGAAGCGAAACGTGCGGGTGAAGGCAGAGAGGAGGAAAACAATGGGACAGACAGACAGACACCGAAAAATATACGCGAAGTGGCAGGGACATTGAACGCCCATGAAAACGGGGTTTCAGAAGGACGGGAGAGTGAGCAGTGGACGCGGATCTGAACAGACACTGGCCAAGAAGTTTTCAAGCTGGTAAAAAAACATGAACAGATAAAAGAAACTCTATTAACCTCAGCGGGTGGAAGCAGAAAGAAAGCCGCTCGCCAAAGCCCCGTGACGACAGCTCCTGGAAACCGGTGACAAGGCTGCCGCTCTGCACAGCACCAGTCCCCCGTCCCGCCCCCCCGCAACAGCAAGGCCGCAGCGGCTTTTCAAAAGAAATAATGACACGCATCTTCCACTCGGTGAAAGAAAGTGACTCCAACAAAGACTTCAATCCCCGGACAGTGAATGCACAATTAAGATGACGTCGGGGCCAGGAGGATGCTCAGCCAGCGCGGAAAGGGACAGAGCCAGAGCAGCAGGTGGGGGCGGGGGCGGGAGACGGGCCTGTGGGGCTTGAAACGGGGAGGGAACAGGGAGCTCCAGAGAAGACCCCGTGCGGGGAGCCCTGAAGACCCCCCCACGGGACAGCAGCAGCGACAGCGTGGGGTGTGGGCGGCACACGGTGCCACGGAGGCCAGAGGGTAGATGGAGCCAAACACCATCTACTGTGGAGATGGCAGTCGGGGTTAACTCCGTGGGGGTGCTGTGACTCTCTCCAGAGCAGAATGTATAATTAACAACGCAAAGGCAGGAGGCTGGAATAATAAGAATACTTGATCAACTAAAAAGAAACAGGAGGCGAAAGCCCAAGAAGAAAGAGACAACAGAAAGGAAGCGGCAGAGGCAGAGGAGACCCAAAGCCGCCCACGAGTGGCCGCCGCCAGCACAGAAACGCTGCGTCTGAACTGCGGCTGTGACAGGAGGTGCCATGAGCGCAGAACAGCAGACCCTGCAGGGTCCAGCAGGAGAGCAGCTGGCACGGCTGGGAGCAGAAAGTCGATTTTAAGGCAGGGCCATCGCTAGATGTGGCCAGCTGGTAGGAAGGTCAAACGCTGCCCCCAAGAGCACGACCTGAAAACAGCAAAGAAACAAGAAGCCCCGAGCCCACAGTTACAGCTGAGGAGCCAGACTGAGCTCCTGGCTCCTGGTGACCCGGGCAGCGCGCGGCCATCAGGCATGTAGGAAGGTCTGGAACACAGAAATGACGCGGTCGACAAACCCACAGAAGCACCAGTGCGGCGCACAGACCCCCACGGCAGGATTCACGTTGTTTTCAAATAAAAAGGAAACTTCTACCAAAACCCCACGCTGTGGGAGTTTGAGGCTTCAGGGGCTGGGCCGTCCACGTGCCCTGAGAACAGAGAAAGCACAGAGAAAGCACGACAAAGCGAGCTGAGCAGCAGCTGCGATGCGTCATGGTGCTGCCCCCATGGCCAGAGCCAGCAGGAGCACAGCAGGGGCTGGAAGGAGCAGAACTAACAGGAACGTGCAGCTCGAGAAACAGAACCAAGGCCTGAGAGGGAAGTCTGGGACTATAAGCAAATGCACCTTAAACACAGGAAGGCTCTGGGTTCGTGGCTGGGCTTTGCCGGGCCCTGGGAGGGCTCAGGGGTGCGGGGCCCCTGGACCGCTGCCCGGGTCTGCACCACCCTGGGCCCTGGGCTCAGGAACATTCTGCCGTTTCTCTGCATAGAGCAAGCCCTGGCTCCAGCTGGCCGACTGCCTGATGACCGTGCGGGCACCGGCCTCCGAGGCGGCACCAACCCGCATGTCTGCCCGTTGTCTGCTGAACCAGCCGCAGACATGCCTGTCTCGCAGCGCCCGCGGGACCCACGGTGCGGAGAGGGGTGTCTGACACTCACCCCCGAGGGCCCTCAAAGGACACGCCCAGGCCCCGTCCGGGACGCTGGCTGACGGGGTAGGGGGGAGGCTGGGGTGGTGGGCTCACGACAAGGGGGTCTTTAAACACGGGGCTCTGCCCGCTCCACCCTCTGATCTTTTTCTTTTTAACCTTTAACAATATGAAGACTGAACATTTATAGCGGGACGAATACTAATACCGCACCAGCATTTTTTCAAAGAACTGGAATCTGCAGGGCCTTCCCTGCCCAGCACTGACATTCTGGGGGAATGCCAGTGCCTGCAGGGCAGGTCCTGAGCTCCCTGAGGCCGTGGAGCCCTGAGAGAGAGCTGCAGAGCAGTGCAGGAAGTCCGCAACCCCGCACCATGCTGGCTTCACCTGCGGAGGGGCCCGGGGCAGGCCAGGCGTGCGGCCTGCATGGCCGGACACCCCCGAGCCACCCTTTGCAGAATTGCGTGTCCCCCTCTTACCTGAAGAGGCACAGAATTATGCTCCCAGCTGTGAGCGAAACGAGGGAGACGCTGTAGCCCAGGGTGTACACGGCCTTCACCAGAACGTAGAAGGTCACCTGGAGGGAGGACGCGTGCTGTGGGCTCCAGTGGTGGGGTGCCGCCCCCTGCCCCGGGGACTCTGCCCAGGCCTGGAGTGCAAGCCCCTGGCAGACCCAGGTGTCACGTCTGCTCCTCAGCACCAGCTTCTCCCGGGAACCCACTGCTGGGGACCTGCTGCTCGGCAAAGCAACTACATGGGGGCCACGGGGCCGCCTGGGCAGGAGAGTGAGCACAGGGCAGTGAGAAGGGCCAGTGGAGGGAGGGCAGAGCCGCTCTGTGTGTCCTGGAGCTTGAGCTTGCTGCCTGAGAGCCGTGGCCGCAGGTAGACCAGGCCTCGGAGAGGACACCACCCACCAGGCAGGGCAGGCCCCACCGCTTGTGTTTTGGGGTTGGGGGTCTCCGTGGTCCGATCCTTCAATGCCCATGAACTCATCTGCTCATGACTGAGCTCTGGCGGAGCCTCAGAAGCACCCCCAGGGCCCTGGCGCCTGTGAGACCGGCCTGACCACTCTAGGTGCCTACGGGCTCTTGCTTGGTTTGCATTTTTCTTGAGGAAATGGTCTAAACCCTACAATATAAAGCGGAAAATAATCCATGTGTTCTTACCCAGGGAGTGTTATTTTCCCAAGAAAGCTATTTAAATACAACTTGTCGTTAATTTACCGTAAAAAATGAAGATCAAAACAAAAACCCTCTGTGCTTCTGTTTATCAGTTTCATGCTTAACAATCACTTTACTCTTCAGTGTTTCATTGGAACTCACACCCGACGGCAGGGACTCCTGGCAGTTCACAGAGGCCCACAGGTTGCCATGAACAACTACTGGCCAATACCTTTGATAACCTTGAAGAAATGGACACATTTCTAGATCAATCTAGCTTACCGAGACTAACCCATGAAGAAGTGGGTGAGTTGAAAAGACTGGTTACAAGCACGGAAATTGAGACAGCAATAAAAAACAAACAAACAAACAAAACTTCCCCAAAACAAAAGCTCAGGGCCAGAGAGCTTTACAAACGACTTTTACTGAACCTTTAAGGAACGAATGCCCATCTTCCTCAGAGTGTTCTTAAAGAGGGAACACGCCCCAATATACTTTAGGATGCATTATCCTAATACTGCAACCAGATAGAGACTGCCAAGATGATAGAATTACAGACGATCGTCTCTGGCTAATGCTGATGCAAAAATCTTCAACACAACACTGGCAAATCGAATCCAACATATGCCAGGGGTTACACACCATGATCAAGTGGGCTCGTCCCAGGAATGCAAGGATGGTGTAATACATGTGAGCCATCAGTGTAATGCATCATATCAACAAAAGATAATATAACATTCATATGACAATATCAACTGATGCAGAGAAAGCACTTGATAAGATTCAATACCCATTTATGATAAAAATTCTAAAAGGGATGGGAACAGAGGAACCCACTTCAATACTGAATATTCCGCACGCACAGACCAACTGCCAGTCTGAGAGCCCACGGGAACACTGAGACGTCCCCCAGGGTCAAGCACAGGACCAGGATGCCCCTCGCCTCCGGTTACCTCACGCTAGACGTTTTGGCCAGAGCAATCACACAAACACAGCAAATAAAGGGAAGCCAAGGGGGATGAAGAAGTGGAACAGTCACTGTTGGTGCCCAAGTTGATGTCATATGTAGAAAACCCTGACGTTTCCACCAAAAGCCATTAGAAACAATAGATGAATACCGCAGAGTCAGGCTGCACAATCAATATACAAAAATTCAGTCGTTTTATACACAAACGACAAACAAGATGTATCAGAAAATAACTCCATTTATGATGGTGTCAAAAAAGAATTTATACATTGGACTCAAGCTTCTAGAAGTCTCTACCCAGAGTCTGAGCACCTTGACCCCTGCACGCTTGGACCCTTCATCCTCAGTTCGTGGCCCCAGTCCCCACCCGCTTTCCCGCCGCCTAGACTCAGCGGCAGCCAGACATGAGGGCCGGGCAGGACCCCGCTGGGCAGCCCACATCCCTGGGTACGGGCACTGGGCCTGCCGCCCTCCAGCCTGCACCCGCGTGTGCAGGCCCGACTGGTGACTCCAGTGAGAGGACTTTCTGACTTGGGGGATCCTGGCTCCTGGACTGTTACCGAGCATCAGCTTTGAGAGCCATGGTTGCCCCTGCTGGCAGCCCCCCCGGGGACAGCCAGGCCAGTGCAGCCCCAGCCTTGCAGAGACTCAGCATCCCTGATGCTCAGGGCCACGCCAGAGGCCTGCAGGTGGGCCCGCAAGGGCATTTAGCGTGAAAAGTACCTTCAGAGATCTGGTCGGGCGTTGCTGGGTGTGGTCTCACCACCTGTGGATGCTTCAGGCCTCTTCCAGGCCACCTTCTGGCACCCCTGCTGGCCTGGCTGGCCATCCTGCATGATCCCTCCAGGGTCATGACCGGGAGGCCTGTGTCCCCTGGGAAAGTGGGTGCTGTGGCTCCGTGGCCGGCCCCCCAGTGCCAGGGCCTGTCCCAGCTAGGGGAGCCTGGTGCTCTTGGTGCTTTCTGGACTGCACTGACCCAATTCCTGGACCTCGTCTCCCTTCTTTGGGGGCTCTTCTGGCTGACTGTGCTCTCTGGGGATCTGTGCAATTTCCTCCCAGCCTCTGCCCCTCCCCCTGGCCCTGGAAGGACTCGGCCGGTGGCGGGCAGAGCTGGGCGGAGGTAGATCGAGGACAGTGACCCTCTGTTGGGCGCCTTCGGTTGAGTCGTGCTCCCGTCAGATGCACACTTGGACCTGACCAGCTGTGTCCACCAGGTGCCCGCCTCCCGCTCCCGGGCAGGGGTGCTGTGCTGGATGGCATGGTGGGCAGGGCCCTGGTTGCGGGACGCGCCCAGGCTCTGGGGACACTGTCCCTGGCGCCAGCCCTGCTGCCCGGCTGGCCCCTTGGTGCCCGCCAATGCACGTTCTACCGTGGGGTGCACCAGGAGCCCAGGAACAGCTCCCACCGCCATTGGCCATTCGACCTGCAGCGAAGCAAGAGCCGTGGGGGCCCAAGCTGAGGGGCTCAGGAGTGGCCTGGGGTCTGCCCTGGGGTCCCGTGTGCTCACCGTGCTGGGGTCCCGCTCCCGGGCCATGCCCTGTGGGGCCCCCACATCCGTGCCCGGCCACAGGGGCCAGTGGCTGTGGCTCGACCAGGGCGGGACAGGTGCTGGCTGGCGGGGCTGGCAGGCAGCGAGGACATATTTTAGGAATATGGCATAATATGGAAGAAATGTGTCCGTTTGACGCATGGGAAGGCTGAAATGCCAGCGGTGCTCTGGGCTAAATTTAGCCGAAGGCTCCTCATTAAGAGGCGCGCAGCAAACAAAACATTCGGCAGCTGCCCAGAGCCGACTCTGCCCGGCGAGGGGCTGGGTCGAGGAGCCCCAGCTGTGGGGGTATAGCCTGCGCTTCCCGCTGCCCGGCTCTTCCGCTGCCCCTCGGGAAGGAGACGGCCCACAGCCCACAGAAACCCACCCTAGGGGCTAAATTTCTAGGCGCTTCCAGGTTTTGCCAGGGAGGTGTGGACACTGGCCCGGGATGGAAACCAAGCAGGGAGCTCAGCCCTCAGCCCTTGCAGGCTGGGGGCCCTCACGCAGTGGGGCTGGGGCCTTCAGACCCTGGTCCCCAGGGGACCGCAGCCTGACTACAGTCTACCTCGACCCCCCCACATCCCCCAAGCAGCCGCGTCTCTGGCTGATTCTGCAGGGGCTGATTCTTTCCTCCAGTTTAATTCATTTGGAAACAAGCGAAACTGCACGCAGACACCAGAGCAAAGTGGCCACCAGGAGCAGAAATCCCAACTGAGAACTCGGAACAGGGAGGGGAGCTGCTGCGGGCCCAGGTGCCCGAGGGCAGTAGCTGGCCTCCCAGTGGTCAGCCCTGTCCAGCTGGGGCCATGGCCTGCCCCCACGCAGCGCCAGGCTCAGCTGAGTCCCTCCCTGACAGCCAGCTACTCAAGGTGTCCATTGGCGGAAATGGGCTCCCGAGGGAGACGTCCTTCTGGTCCCCTGCTGTGATTTTCTTTACTTTTGTGCATTAAAGTATTTTGACTTTCCGATCCACCGCAGAGAACGTGCGTTCAGGGTGTGCAGCCTCTGATGTGCTAAGTCAAGGAGAGAGTGCCAGCTTTCCTGGCATGAGGCCCTGTGCCTGCACCCCGAGTGAGCTTCTCAGGCCCAGGGCTGGCCTGGCACTCCACCCATGCCCCCTCGCCCCGCGGGCTCTGCAGGGCCCAGCACAGAGAACGTGGGCTCCCACCGAGCTCAGTGTCATCATGAGGAGCACAGGATGGGCGGCACCAGAGCTGTGAGGCCTGGGGGTGCCCGGAGGGAAGGGTCCTGCACAGGGTGCCCCTGGGGGCATGGACCCACCCCTCTAAAGCAGGCCCCACGTCCAGCAGGTCTGTCTGTGTGCCTCCAGAAAGCAGGCCTGCCCTGCCTGTCCAGTGAGAGCCCAAGGCCCTGGCAGCACAGCCCCTGTGGCGTCCTGCTTCAGATACAGAATTCCCCACAGGGGGTTTGGGGACCGGGTGTCTTCCCAGAGACGTGCGCCCCGGGCTGTGTAGGCAGCTGCTGGGGGCTGCACTGGGCTGTCAGCACTGGAGACCAGGGGCTTCGTTCCCAGTTTCCAGGCGGGACCCAAAACAGACACTAGATGCCAGTCACAGGCCTGTCCGGGGATCCGGCCATGCTGCAGGCACCACCCCACAGGCCACGTCCCCGCCACAGCCTGTCTGCTGTGACCCTGACTGCGGGCTGGGGAAGGTGGATGAGGCTGCAGGGCCCAGCGCTCGCGGCTTCACGGGCACAGCCAGGGCTGGGGGCTCAGTCGCCCCTCGGAGCTGCCCCCGCGCCAGAGGCAGTGAGAGGACGTGGAGGGTGTCAGGCCCGCCCCTGTTTTGAGGTGTTTGGGGTTAGGGGCCCAGCACAAACTCCCACACGCTGTCACCACTGGGTCCCAACGCCGCCCCTAAGCACAGGGCAGGGGGGGATGTCACCTTCTCGACACAGAAAAGCTAATTCCAGTGATTAGCGCAGCAGGCACAGCCGAGCACAGTGCCGGGCTGGCCTCCCCCTCCCGGGCTGCCAGAGGAGCTGCCCTTTCCCGTGGGGGGCACCTGGCCTGGGTCTCCGCATCCCGAGGCCCCACCCAGAGCCCCTGCCTCGTCGGGTCACTGCGCCTCGGCAGGCAGTGGGGTGAGCGTGGAGGTGTCGGGCGCCCTCTGCGACCCGGACACTCACGCAGCGGCCGGTGCAGGGGCCAGGGCAGCGCGGGTGAGGGGTCAGGATGGCCTCGCCCCGCCCCCTCCTGCTGCGGAGGGCGGGGTCTCGGGGTCCCGCAGTGACTGGGGTGGGGGGGGCCCTTCACTGCGGGGCCGGGACGCGGGGGTGGTGAGGGTTAAATCCAGGCGCTTCTCTCTCCGGGGGTGGGGAGGTGGGGGAAGGCTGCCTTTAGACTGGGCGTGCTGCTGAGAAACAAGAGCCCCTTGTGCAAAAGGCGGGCAGGAGAGGGGTTCACCTGACAGCGCACCCTGAGGGGGGCACAGGCACCCGAGCGCCAGGGTGGGGTGAGGAGGGGCAGGCCACAGCAGACCGGTAAAGAAGCTGCTGCGGGGAGCAGACCCTGCTGTTTGTGGGGGTGTGTGTGCGCGCGGGTTGGGCTGGCTCAGCCCCTCACATGGGCTCTGGGGTGTCTGCGCTGCAGGGGACGCGGGCCCACGCGCTGACCCCACGGCGGGGCGAGCCGGAGCTGACCCGAGCACAGCCCTGCACCCCCAACTCACGGGAAGCAGCCCGGCAGCCCCGCGACGGTCTCGGCCCTGCCGCCCGAGGCCCTGCGCTCGCAAAGGGCTTCTCCACGGGCGGGACCTTCAACAGGACAAAGGCCTCCAGGCCAGCAAGGACCTCGGACGCAGCAGCGCGGGGTCACCAACCAGACCGCGGGCGGCAGGACTGGGGCGCCCCCTCCCGGGACCCCGCGCGGCCGGGCCTCACCTTGCCCTCAGCGTCAGGGTCGTGGTAGCCGCAGGCGTCCACGAAGTCGGGGAATGTCTCCGACCACCCCTCGCTCGTGCAGTTCCTGCTGATGTTCCCTGCCAGGAAAGCGCGCGCTGGAAGGCCCGAGCTGGGGAGGCCGGGTCCGCCCCGCCCGTCCTCGCTGCAGGGCAGAGCTCCATGTCCGGCGGTCACTCCCGCCCGGCTGTCCAGCCCGCCCGTGCGCCGGGCCTGTCCTCTCCGTGGGCGCCGGCAGGGAGCCCAGGCCGGCTCAGCCCCGGGGCGCACCCACACGGGGGCCGCACGCACCTGCGCGGCTGTAGAAGGAGCTGAACACCTGCGGGCAGGGCACGGTGACCATCTCGCCCAGGTCCGCCGGCCGCCAGCACGTGATGTTGTCCCAGACGCCGCTGCAGGCTGGAAGGGAGAGGCCTGTGAGCAAACTCGGAACCACGAGGGTCGGGGCGACGCTCGGGTTATTTCGTGAGACGAGGGCTGGTGAGAGGCCGCGGGCGCTGACCCTCTGGGGAAGGAGCGGCTGGGAAGGCCCAGAGCTCCCTTCCCGCTGCCCTCTCCTCCCGGCTTCTCCTGGCGCCGCCCTGTCGGGACCCCGAGCCGCCAGCCCCCGGAGTCAGAGTGGCTGGGAAACTGGGGTCCCCTAGTCGGAGGGCCTGGGCTTGTAGGGAACCTGCCGCAAGGGTCATCTGCGGATCAGCCACTGAGAAGAGCAAGCTGAGCACGCAGTGGGGTGGACATCAGTGACGCCGCTCCTGGCTTCGCTCACCAGCCCTGCTTGGGGGTCTTCAGCCCCCGTGTGGTTTAGAGGCCGCCCCGTGAGGGGAGTCGCACAGACCCCATCTGACCCGCGGGCAGTGCCGGGTGGCAAAGGGCAGCGACCTCCAATAGCACAAGCTGGGGGCACCCACACCTGAGTCCAGGGTCCCCTTGTGGCCTGCGACCCGAGATTTTGTCTTTTGTTTAATCTTCAGTCAACAAACAAGCCCCAGTTTGGATGAGGCATTTAGGAGGGCTGAGGGTGAGCGGCAGCCCCCCAGCAGCCGGGACCGAGGCCCTGGGGTACGGCACCCAGGGGAGGCGTGTGGCCGGCAGTGGCCGGGCTGCCCAGCACACTGGCCAAGGGGGGCAACGCGGAGTCTCTCCTGATAGGCAGGAGGCAGCCTCGGTCATGTTGGACTCAAGACTGGCGAAAGAGGAAAACTGGGCCTCCCCGGTGGCGCAGCGGTTGAGCGCTGGGTTGCGAAGCTGCCCGCGGCCTCTGCAGCGCCGGTTCGATCCCCGGCTGCTCCCCGGCCACCGGAGGAGGGTCCCACATGGTGCGCAGACCTCTCCTGCCGCCCGCTGCTCCCCTCAGCAGTGTCCTTCGGTCCTTCTGCCTGCTCCGCTCCCCGCTCTGGCTCTGGTGAATTCTCTCACCCTCCCGCGCTTCTGACTGTACCCAGTGCTTGTATAAACAAAACAAACAAACAAATAAATAAAATAAATAAATAAAACATGCCTCTATTAAAAAAAAAAAAAAAAAAAAAAAGAAAGAGGAAAACTGTTCTGTCCACAGACTTGGGAGCCGCTGCCGAGCTCACAGCCATCCTGACTTTTAAAACTTGGAACAAAAACAGAGAAACCTGAGCAAAAGCTGCTTGATGACACTCAGGATGCCTGAAAGAAGCGACTCCACACCGGCGGGTGACCAGGTCAGACCCGTGGTGGGAACTGGCCATCACCACGGCCACAGCCACAGCCAGAGCTTCAGCTCCGACAGTGGACACAGCTGGACACGGCGTGGCCGAGGCAGCGCCCTAAGCCAGGCCAGTGCTCAGGAGGCCTGTGAGGCTGCAGTCAGAGTTGTCATGGCAGGGGACCCCGCGGGCTACACGCGTGCTTGCTCAGCAGGCTGTCCGGCCGGTCCTGGACCCATAGGCTGTCCAGCTATAGGCACGGCAGGTCCCCCTGCACCCTGAGACCTGCGCCCGGGCGGTACCCCCTGCTTCCTCTGGCGTCCACAATTCCGGTGGCCCCCATGAGGGCTGCTAGGCAGGCAGGGCCTCTGCTCCCGGCAGTGCTGAGCTCGGCGCCGCCAGAAGCTGATGGGAACAGCATGCCCGGCCCAGACGGAGCCGCCGCCGTCCCAGGGTAATCTCCCCAGATTTATGACCAGGCTTTGGGTTGCTTCCCAGGACCCTCCCAGACCACGCACCTCCCAGCGTCCCGGCGAGTGTGACACAACAAGCTCACACACAGCACAGTTAAGCTGACCGTGTGCAGGAACCGGCCTGAGGAGGCACCCCCAGCGGGTGGTAGGGAGCGTGGAGCGGCGCCCAGTCTAGGGCAGAGGCCTGCACGGTCAGTGCCAGCACTCTGTCCTGGCGCCTCACAGCCCTGTGCACCCCAGAGCGGCACCTCCCCTGTCCCGGGGCCCCTTGGCGGACAGCCGTCCACACCGGACCCTCCTCCCTCCTCTGTCCTTCCAGGCCGAGCAGGCCTGGCCCAGCCCGCCTGCTGCCGTCTCCCAGGCTCTGCCCCGGTGGCCCCGGCCGCAGGCTCCTGTCCACACTTGTCCACACTCTCCTCTCTGCGCAGGCCCTGTCCCCTCCCTGGGACTCCCGTCCTGTCTCTGCAGAGACCAGGCCCCTGGGCCAGCCCCGGGACCCACCACGTGTTCGCAGCTCCCACAGGGACGGCCGCCTGCTCAGGGGCATCTCTGCTCCCGGGGCCACGCCAGCGCCTCTCGGGGTCTGCCCCAGTCTCGCCCAGTGCCACTTTCAGAATTGCGTAGATGCTCTGGGCCTGGCTGGACCTTCTCACACGTTCTGTCCAGGCCTGCGGAGGCTGCTCCCACCTCCAATGCTGTCCTCCTCCAAGCCGCAGGCCCACCCTGCCCCGAGGTGGTGTTGGGTGGAAGCTGAGGGAGGCCGTGGAGGCCAGCGCAGCCCCCAGAGGGCCCTGTCCACGCCGCGGGGGGCCCAGCAGGGTGTGCAGTGACAAGAAGGACTCACAGTCAAGGTTCCACCCCATGTCCTAGATGGGCCGGAGCGGAGACAGTGAGACTCACCAGGCCATCCCTGCCAGGCGGCAACCCAAGGGGGCCACCCCTTCTGAATGCACGTGGCCTGCAGGAGGCGCCTGAGCAGGAGTGGATGCCGCTGGGCCTCCAGGGTGAGGCCCCCACAGGTCAGTGCCAGCTCTCCTCTCTGGGGTGACTGAGATGACTTCCCCGGGCTCCCAGCCTCAGGGCCATGGGGCCTGGCCCGCAGAGGAACTGGGCCAATGGGGCGGGCTTGCGGGTGGCGCTGGCCCAGGCAGAGCAGAAGCTGAGACAAGGCTGCCGCAGAGGGTCAGCCACTAGGCCCTTGTTGCCCGGCTCATGGGAAAAGCCCATTTTACTGGTGGTTTCTCCACCATCTTCTTCCCGCCTCCCACATAACAGAGACGAGGTGGTCCAGCCCTACGTCCTGCTGTGGCCCTGCCTGGCTCCCGGCCCCGCCTCACTCACCACAAGGCTCTGGGGTGCCTGGGGTGGGTGTCCGGCTCTCGGCCTTGCTGGGACACCCCCCGGCTGCCCCCACTCCAGCAGTTGGGGGCAAGGGCCCTGCCAGCTGGCGAGTGGGGCGCCCCCTCTTGGCTCCTGAGGACCAGTCCACATCCAGTAGGGCCCTGGGCTAGGTCTGGGCTGCGGCCACACCGTGGCTGTCCCCGCTGTCCCCGCTCCCCCCCTCCCCACTGTGGCTCCCACCAGTCCAGGCACGAGTGACAGCAAGTCCCGGAAGGGTCCCCTCCAGCCTGTGCAGAGGCGGGGCAGGGCCCCTCTCCAGTAGGTCGGCCAGCGTCTGGCCAGGAGCCGGCCGCAGTGGGGGTGTTTCCAGGACTGGCCCCGGCGCCTCCTGCGCATACCGGAAGATCCAGTCCGCCCCAGATGGATCTGCAGTAGGCTGAGAAGCCGCCAACACCCCGAGCTCTTCTTTCTCACCAAATGGACCCTTGGATGGCGCTCAGAACTGGAGTCGCTTCTGTCTGGATTTATGTCTTGGCCTTTTGTTTGTGCTCAGTGTTTGTTTAGATTCCACGCGTTGCAAGAAGAATTCCTCGTCGGATTTATACAAAGCACCTGACGTTGACGGGTCTGACTCGGCCGCTCGCTGGCCTACTCCCGCCTCCTGCAGGCCTCTCACCGCAGCCGCGTGCCCAGGGCCTGGGCCTCTTGGTCAGGCCGGCCACGTCTGCAGCTCTTCACCCCACGACTTGTCACTCTTCACGCCCCAGCGTCACACACAGTGAGAGGAAGAGGTGTTTGGGGCGAGAGCCGCCCGCTGGCCCGGCCGGACACACCCGCTCTGCTGTGGGCGAGGATTGAGGGTCGTCCCTGCAAGGAGCCGGACACCAGACCCTGAGGCTGCAGGGAGCGGCGGGGCCTCTGCTGCCACCAGCAGCAGGTGGCTGCTGGTCCAGGTGGTCCGGGGACCCGGAAACGCAGTGACTGGCCAGGCCCCGTCCTGCACATCTGCCCCAAGGAGATGCCCGAGGAGCTGAGGATTGGGGTGTCCCAGCCCTGCAACAGGGGCGTTCTAAGGTGGGACCGGCTCCCTGAGAACCTTCCATTAGCTGCTAATTGTGAACGTCTGAGAAACTGGAGCAGCTGAGAGGAGCCGTGTTCCTGGACTCCCAGAGGAGGAGCCAGACCGTGGCACCTGCCCCTCCCGGGAGACGTGGCCCCACCTGCGCTACTCCTGCTGCCCCCAGATGCTCACTCCCAGGCGGCCTCCCCTCTGGGGCCAGCACCGGGGTCAGGCCTGGCTTTGGGCTGACCGCTGCCCCTCCACCAAGCAGGCCAGCAGGAAGGCAGGATCTGCACATAACCCCCACCACGGGTCAGGGCGTTGTGCCTCGGGCGAGGCTGTGCTGTCCTGCAGCTTCCCGAGTCCCCACCCCAGGGTGCTGGGGGAGCAGCACAGCCAGGTGGACCCTGCAGGCCCCACCCCGGGGTCCGTGCTCACCACCAGCCATGGCGGAGGGGGGCAGGTGGGAGTCCCTGGCCAGCTCTAGTGGAGCTGGGTGCCCTGGGTGCGAGGCTCCTGCCCCCATGCCTGGAGGCTGCCCAGGGTGTTGCCGGGCGCTGGCGCTCGCTGGAGGAGCCCAGCAGCCAGACCTTGTCTCCTCAGCACTCGCCACCCCCAAGCCTCCTGACTCTCATCGGAGGGCCAGGCACGGGCGTGGCAGCTGCTTGCTTTGGCCTGACCGCCCAGCCCGTGGTCCAGTGGCAGGCATCAGGCGTGGCATGGCAGGGGCAGGATCTCACTTGCCGTTTGCTGTGGGCTGAGCAGTCACTTCTGCCTTTCCCTGGGCGGAGCGCGCCCCCAGCCACGTTGGCATTGTGGCTGCCAGGGCCCCCGCACCCCGGGAAGCAGGTGTCTGTGGAGGCTGCGGGGACCAGAGCCGGGCCTTGTGTCGGTGGAGGCTTCGGAGAGGCGGGAGTGTGAGAGGCAGGGAAGCCTCGCACCGGGGCTCAGGCAGGGACTCAGCCCCCGCCCTGCTCACCTCCGGGCAAAGGGCTCCACCAGGGCGGGGTCTGCAGCGTCCAGGGCGTCCCCGCCGGAGCCCCTGCGCAGGCGGCCTCAGTGGGCCAAAGCGCTGTGCACTGCCAGGACAGGGCGGAGAGGCCAGTCTCCTCACTGGCGTTTTATATTGATCACAAGTTGCCATGATGGCTGGGACGTCATTTGGATCAATAAAATAGATGATTAAAATTAACCTCATGTTTCTTTTCACTTAGTTTAATGTGGCAACTAGAAGATTAAAAACCGCCCGTGTGGCCCGTACTTGACTGCTGCTGGGCTTGTGGCCGGTGCCCGGGGCCACCCTCCTGCCCTGGCCGCCTGCAGGCCAGCGGGCTGCGCCAGCAGTGTCCTCTTTGATTTTCATTTTTTCTTGACAAGGACACAACAGCAACGCAGAGAAAAGAAAGCAGACAAAGACCACGCTGCCAGCTGCGGTCCAGAACCCCCTTGGGCAGCGGTGGACTCCCCCCACCCTCCCGCCGGAGCCAGCCCACGCCCCCTGCTCACAGCAGCCCTGGTTTCCCGCACAGTTTCTGATGCGTTTCCACCTTTGATTCCTGACTGGGCCAAGATCATCTGTGACGTATCTACGCATTTACAGTGAAGAAAGCAAAGACATACTCACCCCTGGAAAAACGGAGCCAATAGGATAATTTAATGAAATACAGTGATTTTATTACTGTATATTAATATGTTCTAATTTAAAAACAATTGAAATAATTAATGAAATTGTATCCACTGCCTTCCCCTCTTAGCTGTGCACACAGCTGCACTCGTGGGCACACCTCGGCCCGTGTCTCTGTCACTGCACTGCCACGGCCGACCAGAGCTCGGGCTGGGAGACTCGGCCCCGCAGGATGGAGCCAGGAGCCACGGCGCCAAATGCTGCCTCACATCTGCCCTCGCTCAGGCTCCCTGAGACCAGACCAATGGCTGCTGGGCTCTCCAGCTGTGCACTGGGCTGGGGAGGGTGTTCTGGAGAGCCAGGACCCTGGCCGGGAGGTGTGAGCAGTGGGGGGTGGGGGTGCCTCCTGACCGCCCACTTACCTCTGTGTCCTCCTGCCTGGTTCCCCAGAAGCTCCACACATTTTGCTTCCTCCGCCTGTATTTCCAGGTGAAATCGGCATTCCGGATGGATGCCGCTGACCTGGCCAAGGGTAAAAGAAACAGAAATAAGTAGAAATCCCACCACAGGAGGAAAGTCAGGCAGAGGGTTGACCATCCCCTGGGAACCTCGTGTTCTGAACTGCATCTCAGCTAACATGTGTTTCCGTCACCTTCATGCCCCAGGATGGCCTTTAAAAAATTGTCATCTACTTTGTAAAGGAATTATAAAACAAATACAAAACCTAATAGGATATTTTTTTTTTTCTGAGCAGGAAAACAAATTTACCAACATAATACATTGCATATTATTAGTACAAATTTGGCGACAATAGAGCTCTTAATCCAATAATATTTTGATATTGGAGCCTCCATTTCATAGCCCCTGATTTAATTAAGTGAGTGCTTGCTCCTCAGAGCCGGTTCCTGATGACTGCACCCCAGGCAGACGCCAGGGCTTCTCCACAGCAGCCTCTGCATTCCTGGGCAGCTTCTGCACCCCCAAGCAGTCTTTGCACCCCCCCAGCCTCTGCACACTGGGGCAAACAGCACGGCCTATTTTTCAAGGCTGCAGGTCACCACTGAAACTCAACTTTAGAATCTGGTGTGAAGGAGCTTTTCGCAAAGATGAAAGGGGTAACTGGGGAAAGCTGGGGGGTCCTTAGCTGTTTCCACTGAACAAGAGGTAGGTGATGTGATGGGGCATCCCCAAAAGGTGCACCACAGGGCATCGGGGCCCACAAACAGTGAACACTCTTGTCTATCAATGTGCCCCAAAGACAAAACGACACGTCCCATCCTTAGACAATATCCCTGACGTCCACTTCCAGGAAGGTCTGGCCTTCTTCCTCCCGTCTCCCCCCCTCCCCAAGAACCCCGCGACTGGGGCTTTGCCCTCCCTGGGCTGAACAGGTTTGACTGTTCCCACAGGAAATCACGCTCGGGCCCCTCACGGCATCTACCTTCAGGCGTCGGCCCAGAAGACAACTGAGCAGGACGCAGCGAGGACGCAGGGCTGACCCCGGCTTCCTCTGCCTCCCAGGGGCGGCTGCCCACCCTCCTGCCCGCGGGGGGTCAGTTTCAGAATGAGGAAAATGAAATTGACTTAAAGGAAAAGACTTTGGTTAAAGCAGCAAGACAGGGCAGCAGCGGGTGGTGTCTTGCAACACGCGCGACGCAACGCTGTTTGGGGACAGGTCCGAGGAGCAGCCCCGCGCCACAGCGGGTCTGCGCTTCCCGCAAACCGGCTCCTGCTGCTCAGATAATCCCCACCCGCAGCTCGGCCCAGGCACCCGGGGGTGAAGCCCTGCGGCGCGCCAGGACCCGGCAGGCAGTTTGGGAAGCGCCCCTGGTGCCAACCGACCGCGTCCTGCGCGTCAGGGCGTCCCCAGGAGCCGGGGCGGGGCCGGACCCCGCGGACACGGCTGGGGCGCGACACGCAGGACGCGGCCGCAGAGGCTGGAGCGCGAGGACGAGGGTCACGGCTTTGCGAGAAAAGGAGCCAAGTAAAGAAAAAGCCTCTCGGCACCGAGCAACGCACGGACGCGCCAGGCTTCCGCGGCGCGTCCACCAGGGAAAACCGCAGCCTTTCCAGGGAAACTTTCTCGCCCAGGGGCGCCCCGGCAGCACCGGCCGCTGGCGGCGAGCAGCGCCGCGACCCCGAGCGCGCAGCCCGCGGAGGGGCCCAGCCGCCGCGCTCCGGCCGTCCGTCGGGGGAGGAGCCCCGGGGGTGCGCCCGCCCGCGCCCTCCCCGCGGCGCCCCGCTCCCGCCCGCCGCCCCGGCGGCACTCACGGGGGCCAGCAGCCAGCCGCAGCAGGCCAGCAGCGCGCGCGGCAGCAGCGCGGGCGCCCTCATCCCGCGGCGGGCCGGGCCGGGCCGGGCCGGGTCGGGTCCCGCGCGGCTCCGAGTCCGAGCGCCGAGTGCGCCCCGCGGCCGCCGCCCGCCCGACTCCCCGGCTCCCCGCCCCCCGCCCCCTCCCGCCCCGCCCCTCCCGCGCCTCCGGCGCCCCGCGCGCCCCGCCTCGGGCCGGTCCTCGCGCGCCCACGTGCCCCCGCGCCCCGCGCCCCGCGCCCCGCGCCCCGCGCCCCGCGCCCGCGCCCCGCGCCCCGCGCCCCGCGCCCCGCGCCCCGCGCCCCGCGCCTCCCCCGCCCGCCCCTCGCAGCGCGGGTGCCGCAGGTAAGGGGCGCGCGGGTGGGGGAGCCCCGACTCGGGAGGAGGGTCCAGGCGCGACCGGCGGGTCTGCGCACCGCGGGGTCCCCTTCCGTAAAACCCAGAGGCGCCCGAGAAAGCGGCTGGAAGCCCAGTTCGGGGCTGTCTTCGCGGCCCGGCCCGGCCCTGGAGAGAGGAAGCCCCGCCCCGCCCGCCCCCCAGCACCCCACCCCGCGCTGCGCCCGCCGGGCGACTCCCGTGGGAAGCGCTGGGACAGAGGCGGGTGTTGACGCCTCGCTGGGAGCAACTGCGGAGTCACACACCAGAGTAAAAATAGCACCAAGAAGCCCTGTCAACCTTTCTCTCATCCGGGGGTTTTCTGCTGCCCTGACTTATCCTCTGTGCGCCCCCAGCCCCCAGCAGGCCCATCCTGGGCTGTCGGCCTCCCGCCCCGTCTGGCCACCCCATCTTGTCGTCGTCCTCTCTCTGGCCACCTGCCGGTCATCTGTCTGCCCATCGTCTGTCTGTCAGGGACCATGGCCCGTCACCTGCCCACCTGTCTGCCTGCCTGCCCCACAGCAGGCGTCTCTGCAGCGCCGGTCGCCTGGGAGGGCCAGCCCCAGAGGCCCAGACTGGCCTGCAGGCCCACACGTGGGTCTGGAACACACTGACCAGTCCAGTTTGGCAGACGTTCTGTTTATCCCCTTTGGCCCTGGACCGGCCTCCTATGCCTGGCTGGTGTGAGTGAGGAGGCAGGGGCTCGGCCTCAGCGGACAGGGGAGCCAAGACCCTACTCTCCAGTCCCTCCCCCCTGGCCTACACCCCTGCAGGTGCGTGGACTCATGGCCTCTCAGCAGAGGGCCTGGGCCAGCAAAGGAGGCCAACTCAGCAAAATAGCAAGATGGGGGTCGGGGTCCCAGAGGCAGGGTAGGCGGCTGGGGTGCCTGGAGACAGTCAGGTGCTGGCCGAGGAGGTGGCCAGAGCCCGAGGCCTGAGAGCCTGAAAGTCCATCTGAACCCAATGGAGAACGAGGAACCCCCAGCCCTGATGGCCCCCAGCAGGAGGCCTGCGCAGCTGGTAGGTGGACCCCACCTGTGCTGCCCCACCTGCCCAGTGGCTCACTTTAAAATGACACTGTTAACGTATTTTTGAAATTAAAGTTCATGAGATAGTTTTGATTTTTAAATTCATTTTCTTGGGCTGTAGTTTTAAGTGATCTGCCAATTTGCCTTTAAAAGTTAACTGCACAGGGCCTCCCCCGTGGCGCAGCAGGTTGAGCGCAGCGCTGTGGAGCTGTCCGCAGCCTCTGCAGTGCTGGTTCCATCCCTGCAGGCCAGGGAGCTACCCACATGGCGTGGCAGACCTCTCCTGTCTCCCCGCTGCTCCCCTCCGCTCCCCTCGGCAGTGTGTTTCAGTCAGTCTGCCTGTTCTGCTCCCCACTCTGTCTCTGGTGAATCATCTCATCCTCCGCACATCTGGCCTGTACCCCAGTTCTTGTATAAATAAATAAATCTTTGGAAAAAGTTAACTGCACACTTTTCAGTTATTCAGAGTAGGTGCTGCTGGCTCCTCCTGGCTCTCCTGGGGCGCTTGTTGGCGGTGGGGCGCGGCCCCCGAGGCCAGGAAGGGGCCACAGCTGAGCCCCGGGTAGGGCCAGCGAGAACCTGAGACACTGAGTCCTTGCAGAGGATGCCCCGGCCCCTTTTTGAGCATTAATACAATGAAATGCGTGTGAGGCACCAAGTCTTGGAGGAAATTGTGCTCAAAGGCAGCCCAGCCCAGCCTGGTCACCCCCGCACCTCACACGGATGTCAGCCAGGAGCACCTGAGCTGCTCGGCCGACCCGCCGAGGGGCCAGAGGCGGTGTGTCCACAGCGCGCCCTGGAGGGCGGGGGCTTGCTGTGTCTGGGAGGCCGAGAGGCCCTGCTGCACCAGGAGACAGGCCCGACACTGGCTGCAAGAGGTGCGTGGCGGCTGCACAGCTGCCACCCTCAAAAGGTGCTTAAGAGGAATTTCCCTGTGAATGTCCCCTGAGCAGTCTCCGGTGGGCACTGGGTGGCCAGCTATCCGGCTGAGCCCTGCTGCGGGCTGCTGGCTCCCGTGAGGCATCCGGTGAGGCCCACTGAGCTCAGCCAGGGTGGGCAGTGGCCTCTTTGCTTTGCTGTGCACGAGGGCCCGGGCTGCAGCTGGAACCAGCCTTGTTCCCAGGAGACAGTGTGCAAATCTCTTTACCTCCCTGGGCCTTGTCATAAAACAAGGGCCTGAGCCTGGGAGCTCCATCTTCCTGAGTAACTGGGCGTCTGTAAAGCAGCACCCTGGATGCCTCCTTGAGGCTGGAAGCTCTAGCCAAAAGGAAGAGCTTCCGGGCTCCCGCTGGGCGCCAGGGCTCTGGCTTTGTTGTCCAGACAGAAGAAACTCTAGTGCCTGAACGTTTGCAGGTTCTTCGTCCAAGAACACAGGGGAGTCTTGGGTTGTTGCAGAGTCAGCTGTGGGCTCAGCGTGAAGCCGTGTGTGTGGCTCTTTCCCGGCCCCTCCCTGCTCTGGCCGGGACCCCTGCGGGCCTCGGAGGCCCAGGGCCCTGGCGCCAGGAGTCCTGATCCCGGGGAGGAGGCCTGTACCTCAAGTCCCCTTCCCTTTAACCAAACTCGGCTGCCCTGTGTCCTGCTTCCTTAGAAATGGACCAACAGGCAGGAGGGGCTTGCCAGGCCGTGTCCCCAGCTCCTGCCCCACGGCTGCTCCCACCTGCTGCCTGCAGAGCTTCCACAGGCACTGGCCACATGACCTGAGGTCTCCCTTCCATCCTTCCCGTCTACTGTGATGTGCTGGGAATAGAGGCAGACATAATTCCCTGGGGAATTCAATATTCAACAAGTTGTAGCTGTTTTTAAAATGTGACGACAAAGCTCCTCCCTTAGGAAAGGGGACGAGCGTCCCTCCCCTGTAAATGGAGTGGGTGGGCCTGTGGCTGCTCTGACCGCAGGAATTTAGGGGGAGCCACACATAAGCCTAAGAACGGCCTCCAGGGCTGCCCGGGTTGCTGCTCCCGAGGGGAACCCTGGGGGAGCCAGTGTGTCCCGTGGACTCGCAGCTGCTTAGAGTCCAGAGCATTCTGTCCTCTGGAGCGAAGCCTGACCAGGCAGGAAGGCAGGTGCCCTGAGTTTGTGGAGTCGCCCGTGGGCTCCCGGTGCCTCTGGTCAGCGGGTCTCCCTGATGTCCACGCCCTGCGTGGAGGCCGACATGGGCCCGTAGGCTCCACCGGCACTGGGCAAGCAGCTGCCGGCAGGACGTGGTGTCTGGCATAGACAAGGGCGTGTGTCATGGTCACAGGGCCCCTGGCCTCTCCGCACCCCATCACTGGGGGAGGGGCCAGTGCTGGGTCCTAGTTGGAGGAGAGCAGCCGGGCGAGGAGCCAGAGCTTGCGCTGCAGGGAGATGAGGCATCGGCTGGGCAGTGACTGGGCCTCCCTGCTCCCTGGAGGGAGACGTGGCCTGTTCCTCCACACCTCGGTGCTGTCACAGCACCTCGAGAAGCGAATCCAGAGCAAGGGCAGCCTCTGCTCATGGATGAGTCTACTCCGTGATGCCAGGCCAGACATTCCTCCCTACATGCAACTCTAAAATCACGGGACACGTGAAAACCAGTTGTCAGGTGTAAACACAGCACTAGTAACGTAGCTTTAAAATGGACTAGAGTAAAGGCCCAGTTGAGTGGCAGCAATTGTCAGACTGGATTAAAAAACAAATTAAATAAAAAATGACAGATAGATTACAAGTAAAAACGGGAGTATACAGAGCAAAGGGCAAACATGAGTGCTGGAGTCAAAAGGTAAGGTCAGACCAGAGACGCCGTCGCTGCAGATGAGAAGGGGGTGACAGAGGCACATTCGTCGGTTGGAGCGGCAGGCGAGGCCTGCCAGACATCGGGCTCCAGCGTGGGTCTGGCCGCCCGGCCCCCCCCAAGGGCCGCAGAGCATGAGCGTGGAGCAGTGTGAGGACGCACGCCAGCCAGCATTTGCTTGGAAAAGCAGAAAGTTCTGAAATCAACAGTAGCCATGTTGTAGGACAGAAGATCAAGACTCAATGATGTGCAGAACCCTGTTGTGTTTCTGTACCCGGGCACGGACAATCCCCAAGGAATTTAGGGAAACAACTACATTTATAATACAAATGAATAGAATTTATTCAAAAATAATACAATACTGAGGTGTAAACTTAAAAAAGAAACGAAGTAAATAGACTGAAAACTGCAGCGCTGCTTCTGAAAGAAAATGTAAAGCCCTGGGTGAGTGGGAGCGAGTCTCGCCTCTTCCCCGAGTGTGTGCCGCCACACTTCACCCCTGCTAGGCAGCCATCACAGTCCTCACCAAAGCCCAGCTGCTTTTTTAGGCAGAACTAGGCAAACTGATTCCAAAATTCATATGGAAAGGCAGGAGACCCCCAACAGCCAAATCAGTGTCCTGAGAGGGGACAGGGTTGGAGAATCCGTGCTCCACCGCGCCAGGAGTCAAGATGCCGCCCTGGCGCAGGGACGGCGGTGCCGCCGGGGAGACGAGGGTCTGGGCACAGCCCTGCAGTCCACGACACCCGGGGAACCCAGAGGCAGGGACGGGCTTTTCAGCAAACGGTTCTGGACAACCTGTGGCCTCGTGCTGAAGCGTGGGGCTGGGCGGACGCTGGCCACGCCAGGGCCTCCCAGGGCCACGCCAGGGCCACACCAGGGCCTCCCAGGGCCTCCCAGGGCCACGCCAGGGCCACGCCAGGGCCTCCCAGGGCCTCCCAGGGCCACGCCAGGGCCTCCCAGGGCCTCCCAGGGCCACGCCAGGGCCTCCCAGGGCCACGCCAGGGCCTCCCAGGGCCTCCCAGGGCCACGCCAGGGCCACGCCAGGGCCTCCCAGGGCCTCCCAGGGTCACGCCAGGGCCTGCCAGGGCCGCCCAGGGCGGGGCGCGGCCAGGGCCGTGGCCCCAGGAGGACGGGCAGGGGGGCCGGCGGGGTGCGCGGGGCGGCCCGGGGGAGAAACGCCTGACGACGGCTGGTCCAGGGCAGGGACGCTCGGCCGCGGGGGTGGAGGACGAGCCGGGCCGGGGTTCCGGCAGCCGGTTCCCCGAGGAGGACGGGCCCGCGGGCTGGACGCGGCCGGGGTGCTCGGCCTGCGGTCAGCCTGACCCGGGGCTGGCCTGCGGGGTGGCCTTGGGGGGAACCCAACGTCGGGGTGGGGGTCGGCCTTGCGGGAAGAGGCCCCGCCCTGGGGCCGCGGGGGGAGCAGCGTCCCCCGCCCCCCGCGCGCCCCGGACCGCGGGGAGTCAGCGCGGTTCCGGGGCGCAGGCGGCACCGCCAAGCCCGTCTCCCCCCGCTGGTCCCCCGCCCCAGGAGGAGGCAGGGGGGCGGGCCTGCCCCCCCCCCCAGCCCCGCGGCTGCCCAGGGAGCGGGGCGCCCCCAGCCTGGGCCTGAGGCGACCCGGAGCCCCGTCCAGCTTCGGCGATTCTCGATTCTCGCGTTTTAAGGAGGATCCCGCCGGGGGCCCCGGCCCAGCCCCCCGCCCCTGCGCCCGGCCCGGTCCAGCCCCCGGCCCCCCGCCCCCCCCCCCGCCCCCGCCCCCGCCCCCGCCCCCGCCCCCGGAGGGAGCCAGCTGTCCAGGGAAGTGACCCTGGGGCGGGGGCGGACCTTCCCCCAGGACCTACTCGTGACCCCGCCCCGGGCCGCACCCCCTTTCTGCCTGCCTGGGGCCGCGGCCAGGAGGGGCGCCCGCGGCAGGGCGGCCCCCGCAGCCTGACCAGGCCCGGCCCGGGCGTCCGGCCGGGGTGGAGGTTGAGGCTGAGAACAAAGCAGCGGCCGGGACCGGCCGCCCTGGGGCGCGGGGCTGTCCGCAGCCTCTGCGGCGCGAGTTCGAGCCCCGGCCAGGGAGCTGCCCGCGCGCGGCAGACCCCGCCTGCCCCTCGGCAGTGGGTCTCAGGGGGTCCGCCGGCTCTGCTCCCCGCTCCGGCTCTGGGGAGGCCTCTCACCCCCTCCCCACACCTCTGGCCTGTACCCCAGATCCTGTCGGCATAAATAAATATATATATTTATTTATACAAGAACCAGGGTACAGGCCAGAGGTGCGGGAGGGTGAGAGGCCTCCCCAGAGACAGAGCGGGGAGCAGAGCCGGCGGACCCACTGCATCCACTGCCGAGGGGAGCCGCGGGGAGACAGGAGGGTCTGCCGCGCCCCGTGGGACCCTCGCCGGCTGGCCGGGATCGAACCAGCGCTGCAGAGGCTGCGGGCAGCCTCACAGCGCCGCGGTTAACCTCCTGCCGCCAGGGGAGGCCCTAAATATTTTTTTTTAAGAAAAAAAAAAACCTAAAATTCATGTGTGTGTTGCTCTTGAGTTTATTTTGAAGAATCTTAAAGACAGAGAAGGGAAAACTTCTGTTGAGAAAAATAGCATTAATTCTTTCAAAATTTATCATAGTAACAACAGTTAACATGACCTCTACCCTCTTAACAAATATTTATTTTTACTTATTTGCTGAAGAGAAAATTGCATGGATGAGCCAGAAAACCAAGCCATGGTTAACATGAATTCAACGGAGCTGGTGGGCCAGGCCGGGCCTGCTTTTGCCAGCCCATGGCCTCTTACTCTCCAGCTGTTTAAAGGGAATAACCCATAAAGTGTGACCCCAAAACACCACCAGGCCCAGGCCCCTGAAGTGGGGGCCGCAGTGGCTGGGGGGCAGAGCCTGGGAGGGCCAGGCCTCTGCCTCTGGTGAAGGCTCCAGCTGTAGGACTGCCTGCCTTGGCCCCCCGCACACTTCACTCGAGTAAAACTAGAATTCCATTCGGATGGGAATGCAGACCAAAGCATAGCTCTGTTTATTTAAACCATTTGGTCTGCAGTGAAGTACAGTACAGACCTTCGAGTAACTACAGTACGAGTACAGACCTTCTCATAGATTTATGTCTGGAAAAATGAATGAAATCAAGGCTTTTCAGTGACCCTGTTCAGAGGCGCCTGCAGCAGAGGTTTTTATTTATTTATTTATTTATTTATTTATTTATTTTTTAAGGTTTATTTATTTATTTTATACAAGAACCAGGGTACAGGCCAGATGCACAGGAGAGTGAGAGAATTCACCAGAGCCAGAGCGGGGAGCAGAGCAGGCAGAAGGACCGAAGGGCACTGCTGAGGGGAGCAGCGGGCGGCAGGAGAGGTCTGCGCGCCATGTGGGACCCTCCTCCGGTGGCCAGGGAGCAGCCAGGCATTGAACCGGTGCTGCAGAGGCTGCGGGCAGCTTCGCAACCCAGCGCTCAACCGCTGCGCCACCGGGGAGGCCCCTGCAGTGGAGGTTTTGACACGCTCCTGCCCGAGGGCCCAGGCCCAGCTGCCATCCTCTGTGGCCGCTGAGCTGTTGGCTCGGCTCTGACATGGGAACGAGAGCTTCATAATGATCCCACTTACTTTTGGGTCTTTTCAGACACAACAGGTTTAAATGTGAACGGCTGTTTATTGCCTGTTCTGTCTCCTGAGCAATGAAGCCACAGAAGAGGCCAGGAGGTCTCAGACGCCAACGAACAGCTTTTTTCAGTCAGTTTTTCCATTTTTCACATTTGTACGATTCTCATAGGGCATCAGGCATTTCTTTCTCCGTAAGCTCTTCACCTCCAGCCTGATGTCTCAAATCATCACCTCCTGGGGGAAGGTTAGACATCCAACAAGTGTAAAACATCTTCAGATCACTCCTAACTTGTGGCTTCTCAAGCACTTTCTCCTAACCTCCGGCAAAGCTTCCTGAAGAAGCCGTGTCCTCGGCCTCTGGCCGGGCCTGCCCTGGCTCCCTGCACGCTGGGCAGGAGGCCGGTGCTGCGGGGCTCCCCTGGCTTCCTGGGTCCGTCCCAGATGCCAGGGCGTTGGTGGGCCCTGGGGGCTCCCGCACAGATGCGGGCTTCTCCAGTAGGGCGCTGGCGACTTCAGGGGGCCACGAGCCCACCGAAAAGAGAAAACACGAGATGTTCTATTCTCAGAAGTCAAAGGACAAGTGGACATTAACTGTTTCTTCCCAAAAAGTCAAGGTCCGTTTTCTTTTTTTTTTACTTTTGTCATGTGTTAATGCAGACTATTATATCTAATATAATCACTATGTGAGGCATTTACAAGTTAAATTTAAATTCAATTAGAGTTAAATTTAATATTATTTTGGAAGAATTCCACTTTTGTTAGTGATAAAGAGGTTATCCAGGAAAAGCCCACTGATGATGAACACTCACGAGCTGGACAGGGGCGAGAAGATTTGCCTGGAATGAGAAGCTGCAGAGCAGTGAGGCCGGGAAGGGGCGCAGCCAGAGGGCTCTGCACAGGGGCTTCTGACCCCCAACAGGCGAAGGCAGAGGCTGCGCAGCTTAACAGAAACTCTGAGTCTTTCAGGGAAAAAGACATGAAAATTAGAATCTAGGGTCTGCCAAGAAAATGAAGAACGTGGTAAAACGGGCTCACCTAGTAGAGAGACGCAGAATCATCTGGCCCTGGCAAACGCTGAAGCCAGATTCAAGTCCTCTTGCCTCTGCAAGTGGATTAAGGCGATCTGGCTTTGCTAATGCCCTCAGCCTAGCTTGCTGCTGACAATAAGCACAAATTCTCTCTGAAGACATATCACTTCATCTGAGGCCTTACATGTTCTCTATTTTTTTCACACAAAATACACCTGCATAAACTTAAAAAATACCTTTGTCTCAAAAGACAAGTAATGTGATTGACAAAGTAAAAAATATAGACAATAGAAACAGACCCACAAGTTCAGTGGAACTATCAGAAAAGATAAAATAAACTTTAAAATAACTATTCTTAATAAATTCCACGTAATGAAAGACAGACAAGATTCATATTTTGAAAGATCAATAGATATATGACGAAAGGACCAAATGCAAATCCTAGAACTAAAAAGTAACATAACAAAGCTAAGTACTCAACAGATGAGGTTAATAGAGAGCCAAAAACACAATTAATGGGATTGAAAGACAGTTCAGAAGAAAACTGACAGAGTAAATAATGAAGAAACACAAGGGTGAAATACTGTAGAAAGAGATTAAGAGGCATAGAGGAAATAGTGAAAAAGTCTAGAGTAGTTACAATTGCATTTGTGGAAGGAGAGGGGAGAGAGAATGAAGAAGAAACTATCTAGAGAAATTTTCTGAGGACATTGAAAAGATCATAAAAGACATTAAGCTGCAGATTCCAGAGTTAATGTGAATCCCAAACAAAACCACATTTAGACACATCATAGTAGAACAATAATCACATTATGTGTAAAGGGAACAAATAATTGGAAGACAAAGATAATCTGAAACATATGTTTATGCTTCTAAAAGACATATGTAAATCGGAAAGATAAAACAGGTTGAAAGAAAAATATATACTATGCAAACATGAATCAAAAGAAAGATTATGTAGCTGCATATTAATGTATTACGTGAGGTAATACATAATACGTAATAGCTCCAGAAAGTCTAAATATGTATGTTCCAAGTAATATAACTTCAAAAATATATAAAGACCCTGCACCCCTACTTGAGCATCTGAGCCCAGAGCAACCCCACATGTGGGCATAGTGTGAGGACAGGCTGGCTACCCCCAAACATCACAGTGCATTTCCGAGTGCATGTGGCATGTATTTTTTTTTTTAAGATTTATTTATTTGTGCATACAAGAGCTGGGCTACAGGCTAGAGGTGTAGGGAGTGAGAGGATTCACCAGAGACAGAGTGGGGAACAGAATAAGCAGATTAACTGAAATCCACTGCTGAGGGGAGCAGCGGGTGAGACAGGAGCGGTCTGTTGCACCATGTGGGTGAGCTCTCTGGCTAGGGATTGAACTTGTGCTGCAGATGCTGTGGACAGCTTCATAGGTTGCATCTTAACCCCTTGCGCCACCAGGGAGGCCCAACATGTGGCATGTATTGTCATAAAGTATGATGAATAGATTGTGAGAGATTAAAATAAGATGAAATGTTGTATGATCACAGTACTATTAGAATGAAAGGGGAAAAGCAAGTAGAAACTGTCTTTAGCTTTAGCTGTTAAATATATATATATATATATTTTTAAGATTTATCAATTTATTTATACAAGCACTGGGTACAGTCAGAAGCGCGGGAGGGTGAGAGAATTCACCAGAGCCAGAGCGGGGAGCAGAGCAGGCAGCAGGACCGAAGTACACTGTTGAGGGGAGCAGCGGGCACGGCAGCAGGGGTCCGCGCGCCATGTGGGACCCTCCCCCGGTGGCCGGGGAGCAGCCGGGGATCAAACCAGCGCTGCTGAGGCTGCAGGCAGCTTCGCAACCCAGCGCTCAACCGCTGCGCCACCGGGGAGGCCCTGTTAAATATATTTTTATATGAAGTGGAGACTTGTAGTTTTACGAAATTTTTTTTTTTTTTTTTGGTGGGACCCTCGCCGGTGGCTGGGGACTGAACTGTCGCTGCAGAGGCTGCGGGCAGCCTCGCAACCTAACGCTCAACGGCTGCGCCACCAGGGGAGGCCCCTAAATTATTTTTAATGTGTGATATGTAACTATGTTTTTAAAGGAGTTCTGATCTTTTAGAGAAGCATGCTGAAATAATTATGAATAATGGTATAATGGAATCATCTGGTAGAATGACCCTAAATTCATCATAAAGGAAATGAATGATAATTACACTATTTTCTCTCCTTTTGACTATTTCTCAAAATATATATACAAAAAAACTATACAAAAGTACAAAAAGCGATTACATACATATTTTAAATAACTGATGGGGCAAAACCAAAAGAGATTTGTTTTGGAGCTAAAAATGTAAACTCTATACCTCAAAAATTGTCATATACGTAACCAAATAAGCATAGCAAATACCTTGAAAACTGAGCTGATATTGTGATTACTACCTATATAAAGTGAGACAAAATGGTGAAAGACATGTACTCACAGACCAAGAAGTTCAGTGAACTTCAACCAAGGCAAACTAATCAGGTCCAGGAAATTGTACCTGGACCGCCACAATCGACATCACAAGACCAAAGATAAAGAAATATTTTGAAAGCGGCTGGGGAACAATGAGATATCACACACACCCCACTATTATTATTATTATTATTATTACTATTTAAAAAAATTATTTATGCATACAAGAGCTGGAGTACAGGCCAGAGATGCAGGTGAGGAGGCGGAGAGGATTCACCAGAGACAAAGTGGGGAGCAGAACAGGCAGACAGACTGAAACCCACTGCTGAGGGGAGCAGTGGGCAAGACAGGAGAGGTCTGCTGCGCCATGTGGGTTTCTCTCTGGCTGACTGGGGATCAAACTTGCGCTGCAGAGGTTGCGGATTGCTTCGCAGTGCAGTGCTTAACCCCTTGCACCACCAGGGAGGTCCGTACACGTCCTATTATAGCTTGAATGTCTGTAGGTTACTCACCGGAAAGCAGATACCTAGAAACAAGGGAAAAACAACTTTAAAAAGCTAAAAAGAAAAGAACTGCCGATCTAGAATTCTGTATCCAGGGAAAATATGCTGCAGCACCAGTTCAGTCCCCAGCATAATTATTTTTTTTTTTTTTTTTTTTTTGTGCTTGACAATTTTTTTTTTTTTTAAAATATTAAATTTTATTTTTATATTCCCCCATACAATTGCAATATAAAAATAAAATTTAATATTTAAAAAAAAAAAAAATTGTCAAGCACAAAAAAAAAAAAAAAAAAAAAAAAACCAGGAAGGCATAACAATCTAAATGTCTACCTGCCTAAAAACAGAGCTTGAATATATAAGACGCAGATATTAATGAAGGCTAATATAAGCCATTATACACGTGACACATACGCATACATATTTGCAGACTCCAGCTCCCCTTTCTCAAAACAGGTTGAAAGCTGGCCAGCAGGAAGACTTCGAGAGTCGTAGAGGTGTAGGAAGGAAATATGGAATTTAGAGAAGGTGGGAAACGGTAACTGACATAAACATCATAATTTCGGTAGGATGGAAAAACTACCATAAATACACAACCGAGGTAATAGGAAATGCAAAGCTGGGGTCCGAGGGAGACTCTCCAGGTCAACACCTGAGCGAGGTGAGGAAAGGGAACCTGCTTGGGCCGAGAACTGCTGTGCTTGCCGCGTCCCTACCAGGAAGGTCTGCCCATCAAACCACTGGGAGTGGGAGAGCTGGCCATACCCCTGTGTGCCCACCATGAGCTGGCCTGGCCGGGCCAGCACACTGGTCCGTGGCCCCACAGTCACAGAGGGGCCGCGGCCGTCGCAACCTTGGGCAGCAGGGTCCAGTCAGCCTGCTCTACTGGTCTTGGAAGGAACTGGGCGTTCCTCCGCCAGAGCCAAAGAGCCCCCTTTGTTCCAGCCCATAAAGCTCCAAGCCAGGGAAATAAAGGGCCGCACTAGGGTCACGGAGCAGTTCAGGCAAGAGCAGGCAGCAAGCACAGGCGGAGACAGTGGGGGAGGGCGGGTCTGGGCCGGGGAGCCGGTGCGACCTCTTGGTCGTCTCTCCTGGACGCGGCCAGAATGTCCTGGCCTCCACTCTGGGACGCTCAGCCCAGGTGCAGTGCGTCTGCTCTCACTTACCAGCCACGAGACTGGGACATCCAGGGGCCGAGCTGGACTCCTGCCCTTCTTTTTCCTGTTTGAAATGAGTAAAGCAGTGTGTGTGATGGCTTGAAGAGAAGGTTTGACTAACTAGAATCAAAACTATTTTTCCCAAATCACAGTGCAAATTCCTGGTTTGTCACGTCCTAACTGTTAAAGCCGGGGTACACATCTACGGTAATTTTGCTGTTAGGATGAATCTAGAAAATGCCTGATACCTAATGTTTTTAAAAGTTCTCTAAGCAAGGGGAACTTTTGGTGTTTTTGGAACACCAAAGCAGTGGAACACATGAGCAGTGAGAACAGATGATCCAAAACCATTCAGTTTTAGTGATTCTAAGAAAAAAATTCTAGCACATGGGAAAAAGCCCACACACAGCCGCCCCAAGGTCCAGTGGGGCCAGAGTCAGGTCAGGGGCCCTCTGCAAGGAGTTAGCACTTCTCCCCAGCTGGTCAGGGTGCGGGGTGCTCCCCACCTCCCCAGGTGTAAGGCGGTACCTCGACTCACACAATCAAGGGCCCAGATCTGTAAGTCCATGTTCGGAAAAATGCTTTCAAAAAAGCCCGTGACCTTGGCGGGGCTAACACAGCCTCCTCCCCATGCCTGGCAGACTGGAGAGGACGTCTGGGCCAGCATGTGGCCGCACCGCTCACTTTCAGAAGAATGAAGCACAGAGGGAAACCGGCAGAGAGTACAGACCCCACAACGAGAGTTTCCTAAATGAGCCGTGAGTGAAGCTGGAAACAGGAATCAGCGCCTCTCTGGCCTGCAGGCCAAGTGTGCTCGCTGCCCAGAGCCGTGGGCAGCCAGGGTGGCTCAGCCCCTCTGGGGAGCACGGCTGTCTGTCATCTCAGGTCCGGGTTGGCTGAGTCAGGGGAGACTCGGAACACTCTGAGAGGCAGCGCCACTGGACGACTCTCCCTGGCCTCCCTGCTCATAGGCCACTGGCCGCCCTACCGCTGTTCTGCTCTCCCCACCAGACCTGGTCTCTTTGTCGGTGGCCCTAGAAGTCACCGCCCTGGGAGGCATGAAGTGCCAAGAACCCCGGTTTCCTCCTGATGCGCCCTCCTGAGAGTGCAGTGCCCTTGGAGACCCTCCCGCTGCTGCTTCCTTTCCCTGGGATTCAGGCCCTCTGTCCCTGGGAGCCTCATGGTTTCCTCTTTACACCATTGCTAGAGCCCCGGCCCCCACCCCCCTGCCCCAGTCACACCCTTGGAGCCCAGGGACCACAGTGGTCTATTCCCATTTCCTTAACGAGAGGACCCTAAAATCCTGGGGCTGGGTAGTCCCGGCATGGAGTCCAGCTTGGCGGGGACCTTGCCACAGCTTGCTCCCACCTGCCTTCCTGCCACTTCACACAGCAGCAGGGGTGAGGGGGGGCTGCCTGCCACCCCCTGTGCTCCTCGGACCCCCTGAATCCCACTCCTGGCTGTCCCAGCTCTGGGCCTGTCTCCGGCAGACACACAGGGAGGATGCAGGCTGGCCACTCCTGGGCTTTTCCCTTCTGGCTGGCACTGAACACGATCCGAGTCAAGGTTTCCAGATCCTGGAGGGATTCTCGGCTATGCCTGCGCCTGGTGCTATACCTGCTGCTCCACAGCCCCAGCGCACCCTGCCTCGCACTGGAAGCTTTCTGAAGACAATACATTTGCCCATAGTCTGGCCTGTCATCCCACAGTTTTCCAGAATTTGGTTTATTTGGAAACAATGATTATTATAACGTTAGATTGTGCAATTCTGTGTAACTGAGTTGAAAGGCTTGTCTCAGCTCCAGGCCTTCGTTCTTGGGCCAAAAACTGCAAATTTAAACAAGACCCAATAGAAGTGACATCTCACTGGCTTCACAAGTGATAATTTGGTCCAAGCAGAAAATATTTTTCAAAGCCATATTCAGATCAGTCAAAACAAAAGTCCTGAAGGCCCTTTCGTTTCTAATTATTTTATTTTATTTATTTATTTATTTTAAAGATTTATTTATGCATACAAGAACTGGGGTAAAGGCCAGAGGTGTTGGGGGGGTGGTGGTGAGAGGATTCACTGGAGACAGAATAGGGAACAGAACAGGTGGATCTACTGAAATCCACTGCTGAGTGGAGCAGCGGGCGAGACAGGAGAGGTCTGCTGTGCTTTGTGGGTAGCTCCCTGGCTGGGAATTGAACTCGTGCTGCAGAGGCTGTGGATTGTTTCAGAGGTTGGTCTTAACCCCTTGTGCCACCCAGGGAGGCCCTCTGACTTTTTTATTTTAGAAATTCCTCCCTGGTACCGAAGTCAGCATTAAAGTAAATGCAGAATTCGAATTATTTTCAAAAATATACTGGATTATGACTTGTAAATGACTAGCAAGAAAAATTTAAGAACAGTAAGCTAGTGTTTTCATGTTCACCAGGATGCTTTACATATTTTATGTATATGTTATGAAAATTTATGATTCTTTAATTTTGATATGTGTCTGCAGGTAGAAAGCTCGACTGACAGACAGACAGAAGATGGCTCTTACCATATTCTTTCTTTCATTAAACACTCAACTATCAGCACACGAATGCTGGATGAATACTCTGTGGAACAAAACCCCCAACAACATAAAGCCAAAAGTCTCCCTTGATGAGGAAAATTGCTTTTTGTGATTTGTGACATGAGCTTTGCCCCGTCTGAGTCCTTCTCCCATGAGCTGTGCTTTCTTGAGCCTCAGTGTCCGGCTGAGGCCTGTGGGAACCGCAGCTCTGGGCAGCCAGTGGCTTGGCCACTGGGGGCCATGACCCTGAGCTCTGGTCTCTTTGTGGTGGAAGCCTTGGGACCACCTCTTCCTGTCGTGCAGACAGTGGCCAGTATGCTTTGCTTTGGTCACTGGTGAGGGTATGGCTGTGGTGGGGACGCCGGTTAAAGGACATTTAGGGAAAATCCCCTGGGCCTTCTCCAAACATCTCTACTGCTGATGCACATTCTGACATTACACCCTTACAGATGATTGAAGTGCACCCCCTTTGAGCTGTAAGATAGCTTATGTTCAAAAGCTCACATTTCAAATCCGGTGCTCTTAGGAGAAATCCAGTCATTCATCAGCGTCCATTTCAGCAGGGGTGACAGGGAGAGGAGGGAGGCAGGGCTGGGAGCACAAGGGGTCCCTGCGCATGGTGTCAGGAAAGCAGAAGCTGCCGAAGAAATCAGTCGTGCTTGATATTAAGAAAACCCTGGTTGTAAGATTTCAGGGGAACCAGGTGGTAGGATCACAAGCATCCCCCCCCCCCGCCAACTCCCATCACTATTTACAGCCGTCTCACTAGCTTAGAGTCCGGGTGCCTCCTCACTTTCTTGGGGCACCCTCGAGAGCACCCTCCAGAAACCCCAGGTGGGCGCATACCCCCCCACCCCGCACCGGTAGCCCGCAGATGGCACACTCCTGGTCAGTGGTGACACGCGAGCTACGTGGGACCTGGGGGCACCTCACGTCAGCTGGAGCTGGGGCCCCGCACTAGGGAGTCTGACCAGACGCGCCGTGAGTGATTAATAAGGGAAGCGAAGCTGACGGGGCCCAGCTGAGTGGAGGAGCTGGTGGTTTGGCAGGAACCTGGGGTTGCGTTATGACTTGTAGATGTGGCCCTAATCTTGGAAAAACACTTGGTAGTTAAGCAGCTGTTTATTCCCCTGAGCAACGTGCAGGAAGTGGGCGTAGGAGGTGTGGGGGGGCCAGGGTGTGGGGGGGCAGGGGAGGCAGGGCCCCCACAGAACCGGGCCAGTTAAGGAGGGAGCAGGCCCCTCCCAGGCAAACCCAAGTCACATTCCACTTCGGGGGGCCTTTGGGATGGACTGTGCCTCCACTCAGTGTAAGCCCCCCTGTCCTGCAAGCCCCTCAGAGCCCAGGGCAGTCCCGGGATATGCATGAGGGTCACCCTGCCGGTGCCCAGGTAGCTGGTCTGATGGGGACAGGCATGACCGCAGGGAAAGGACTTTCAGTTTCTCCAGTTCCCTTTCAATTGGATCCTTCCTGAAGAAGTACAGGGCTGCCTCCCCCACGCCGCAAACAAACCCAACCGTATGGAAACCCGGCTAAGAGGAGCAGGGAGGTACCCGGCCTGAGGGGATGGCAGGGCGTCTGGGACCGTGGTGGCTGATCCACGGCCACTGCTGTGTCCAGAAAGTGAGCCCCACCCCGCCCCTCCCCTCCTGCCAGAGCCCCCCCACCCCGCCCACCTGCTACCCCTGCCCCTGGCCAGGGCTGCCCCTCACCTCCCAGACCACCCGGACCCGGCCTCCAGCCTCTGGCCACCCACTTGCTCCCCGAGTCAGCAGAAACCAGGGGACTCTTGCTGGAACTCCAGGACCCAACACGCTTTGTCCAACCAACATCTTCGAAAGCTGCTGGGCCACCTTCCTCCCTCAGGTAACCAAGTACAGTGTGTTTGGATTTCCCCTTCACTATTGAGGAAAACAGTTTCCTTCATTCAAAAACGAGATGTTGCGGTGCCCTTAGCTCAGAACCCCGCACGCAGCCCGGCCCGCAGGCTTGGGGGACCCCAGCAGCGCCCCCGGCCCGCAGACTCACTGGGTTCCTGGACCAGCACGCGCCGAGCCGTGGGGGAGCAAGAGTGGGGCCACGTTACCCCAAATGCCTCCTTCGTCTTTGGGGTGTCTCTGGGAGACCAGCCTCCCTCCACTTGGCTCCCGCACCCCCTCGTCTCCCTTCCACACTGACTCCATGAGAACTCTGCTCTGCCGAGGGTGGCGTGCACTAGAGCATGTTTTGTTTTCACATGGCAGTGGCAGAGCCCATTCAGGGGCAGCAGGTTTGAGGGTCCCTGGCACTCCTCAGCCTGCCACTGACAGGCCCACCGCACAGTGTCCAGCGTCCAGCACTGTGGTGTCCCCTGAGGCAGATGTGCAATGTTGGAGGCGGGAGGGAAGGGAGAGGTGAGGCTGGGAGCAGTTTTCTTAAACACGGGGCCCGAGGACAGAACCCGATCCTGAGGCCACCTTGGAAGCTTGTCCACCTCCTCCCCCCAATTCAGCCTTCCGAAGGGGCCACAGAAGAGCCCAGATGCCGGCTTTCCCGACTCCACCGCGGGGCAGAGTGCCACAGGGCAGCGGCGGAGGCTGGGAGCGGAGCCCCACGGTGCCATCACCCCCAGGGAGGTGTTGGGACGCAGAGCGGACTGTTCTGCCCTGCCCTGCCTGCAGGTGCCGCCTGCTGCTGCCTTTGCAGCTTTCTCCACACTGGCATGGAGGCCATGGCCATGGAGGCCATGGTTGGCAGAAGCCGAGCAGCAAACCTGGAGTCTCTTCCTGAAAGAGCAATTCTCCTGGAGCACATGGTGGAAAGGCTTTGGAGTTTTAGGTTTTATAAAGCGTTCTCAGGACCTCCCCGGTGGCACAGCGGGTTGAGCGCCGCCTTTGAAGCTGTCTGCAGCTTTTGCAGCGTGGGTTCAATTCCTGGCCAGCCGGGGAGATTCCCACATGGCGTGGCAGACCTCTCCTGTCTCCCTGCTGCTCCCCTCAGCAATCTGTTTCGGTCATCTGCCTGTTCTGTTCCCCGCTCTGTCTCTGGTGAATCCTCTCACCCTCCCGGGCCTCTGGCCTATACCCCAGCTCTTGTATAAATAAATAAATCTTAAAAAAAAATAAGAAATAGTATTATATATATATAAAAAAAAAGGGTTGTCAAATGAATTGCAAAACTTCACCAGAAAATGTTGCCTTTACAAGTCGCTCAGTCAGAAAGATTGGAAGAGTTGAAAAATTTCTGTATGACAATTATAAAAATCAGCTGCCGTATGCACTCACTGACCCAGTGCGAGCTGTGCTAAAAGATGCTCCTGGGTTTGCTGCGGGTTGGGTGACTGAAATAAAGTGCAGAGAGAAATCTTCGATGGGTCTGGCCGGAATCAAGGGCCTGTTATTCCGAAGCACTGAGTTTGCTCTGTACAGATGAGTGCGGTTTTCTCCTCTTGTTGAACATATCCTCCCTGTGAACAAGGATTTTGCCTGTTTATCTCACGAGTCTATCCCCAGAACATTTCCCAGCATGTAACACACACTCAATAAATATCTGTTGAATTAACTGACATCACACAAAACGTTAGCCAAACAGTTCAACTTCCTGCCACAGCTGTAGTCCACCAAAGGTTTTGTTTATCGACAAGACTTCGCCTGCTCTTCTCTCTGCAAAGAGCTTCCTGATAACAGAAGACCGAATGCACTGACCTGGGACTTCACACACTCTCCACGCACTTCCAGTGGAAGCTTCAAACTGGAGCAATGGATCAATACTTGAAGGCAGGAAGTTTGAATGTGAGCTTGAAGTTCATAAAAAAAATACGGCATAATGAGAGAAATTCTGAAGAACCCACCAACACAGAGGCCCGAGCCAGGGCCCGAGGCCACCCCCACGCCGAGCAGGGCAGTGGCCAGTGGTGGCGGGCGGGTCTGCCTGGCCGGTGGCGCGGCAGCCCAGAGGGTGCGGACATCACTATTTCTGAACGTGATTTATTCAACGAGGAGGCCAAGAACATTCAACTGGGAAAGAACAACCATTTCAACAAGTGGTGCGGGGAAGCTCTGAGATCAAGGTTGGAGGCAATAAAATGAACTTGGAGCTCTACCTTATACAATATTAAAAATTAACCTGGAATCAATCGAAGACTTAAATAAGCCCTATATTCCCTATGAACTCGGAAAGTCCTCAACAGAAGGACAGTTAAGGCACAAAGGCGTGTAAGGGCAATCACGCGGCTGTGGCGATCACGCTTGCTCAGCCTTCAAAACTCACGTCACAGAGTTACCGTATCAAGAGACTGAAAGGAAAATGAAAAAATCATAAACCAAGGGGTGCAGAAAACATTTTTGACAGAATTCCACATCAATTAAGCTAATCAGAAGTAGAAGGAAATTCCAGAAAACTTAGAACTCAGTCTACTGAGCAGCAAGAGACCGGTGGTCTCCCCCAAGACCGGGCAGCGCAGTGGGCCTGCCCCCTGGGCCCGAGCAGCAAAGGGCAGTGCTGACCGGTGGCCTAGAAAGAAACTGGCCGACCCTCTTTCCACAGACAACACACCTGCTGTATATTCTATCTCAAAGACGCTAATTCTAAAGTCACTAGATTAATAAGTCAGTTCAGAAATCTCTTAGGATACAAGGTCAAACACCAATTGTGTTTCTACATACTAGCACTAAATAGTTGGAAATTAAAATAACACTAATAACACCATTTATAATAGCATCCTGAAACATGACATACTCAAGGGCAGGCTTAAAGAGTATTGAGAGATCTGCTGCTACTGAGAGTAGCAGACAAAATTCAAAGGCCTAAGAAGAGATCACGTCAGCGGATGGGCAGGCTTACTGTTGAAATGTCAGCTCTCTTCTAATTGATCTAAAGATTCAACAAAACTCCAATTAAAATCCCAAGAGAGTTTTTTTGTATAAGTTGTAAGTTAATGATAAAATTTCATGCTAATCCAAAAGATATGGAAGAACCAAAACAATTTTGACAAAGTTCAAGTATGAAGGACTTGAAAATACATTATTTGAAAGTGTGTCCACTAGTTAAGAAAAAGAAACATTCGTGTGTAGACCAGCGGAGCTGAGTGCAGTCCAGAAATAACTCTACACGATTTGTATCTGACACCGAGCTCCAGCATCTAATAGAGAAAGAATAGTCTTTTCAGTGCACATTACTGAACAATTAGCTACATCTATATGGGAAAAAGGATGTCGACCCTTACATCATAGACCAGGAAAATGAGCTGGCAGCACATCACAGATGTAGACGTAGGCCAGAAAGCTGGACGGGACTGGAGGGTTACACTGCGACGTACGCTGGCTGGTGTCATATCCAAGTGGGGTAGAGAGAAGCAAAACAGGAGGTGGGGTAAAGCCAAACTAACAGCAAGGCCCAGACATCCAGGAGAGGAGAGACCCGTGGGGTGGCCGGTGGTGGTGGGTCAGGTGGCAGCGTGTCTGAGGCAGACCCTGTCCTGTGCCTCCAGATCATGAGCAACGCACACCACTGTCGTCGCAAAAAGCCAAACCCCTAAAACTGTAAAGCCTCTGTAAGATAAGTGGGAGTAAAGCTGTGTGGCCTTTGGCTAGGCAAAGGTACGGTAGCACCACAGCAAGCATACGTCATAGCCAGCGATTGGGCTTTCTTCAAAATTAAAACTCTTTACTATTTTAAGGCCGTTTTAGAAGGCAGGTCCGGGCTGGGAAGCCACACCTGGTGAGCACTGAGAGGATGAGCCTCCCTGAGGGGCACGGCCGCAGTCGGAAGCTTCTTCCTTCCGGTCTGCATGCAGCCTCCAGGCCTCCAGCCCTGTCCCTGGCTGGTCTCCTGCCCGGGAGCTGCCGGGAAGCGGCAGGTCTGCAGCCCCAGGAGACGAGGCCAGCACCCTCCTCTGCCCAGCCCTACTGGGAAGGGGGATGGGAGGCAGCGCCAGCCTCGGGGAGCTTTCCCGTGGACATCGGCTGCTGCTGTCTTGGTGTGGCCTCTGCTGCCCCAGCCCTCCGGGACCCGCCCACCCCCTTTTTGCGGATCCCTCTAGAAGGTGCCCTGGATGTGGGGCAGCTTTCTGGCCCCAGCTGCCCCGCTTCAAGCCAACCATGTTTGGCTGGACATTTGCCCAGAAGGGAGTGGGTAATTTGGGGAGTTTTACTGGGAAACGATTACTAGGAATAGTCTTTCTTCCCGTTCCCCTTTCTGCAAGCCAATTTTTATTAAGTCAGTCATGTGAAGAGTCTGCTGCTTCTGTCTTTCTGTGGTGGACGGCTGAACCCCTTTAGACCACGCACCCCTTGACAGTTTGGGGCCCTCGGATGCCTGCTGTTCACACGCTAACAGTACTTATCTCTAGACTGTACAAAGAGCTCTCAAAAATCAATAATAAAAAAGCTATGCAATCTGATTTAAAATATGAAAATGAGGAAGAAAGTGGAAACACAGATAGCCATGGCCTGACATCGAGACTGGATAACATTGCAAAGACTGATAAAAACCAAGTGCTGGGGAGGATGTGAAAAAACAGGAACTGTCACGCAGTGCTGGTGGGAACAGCCACTTTGAAAACAACCGAGGGATTTATCACCAAGTCAAATATTCACATATCATTTACCCACGATTGTAACCCAAGTCCACGGACACTTGCATATAAATGTTCGTAGCAGCTTATCTTTTCATAATAACCAAACCAGGAGTCAACTAAATGTCTCTCAGCTGGTAAGTAGAGGAAGCAACATGTGCATCCTCAGACAATGTCCTAGGATAAAGCAGTGAAGAGGAACAAGGCGGGGACACACAGAGCATCTCCCAGGCATCTACCTGACCTGCAACCCAAGGATTCTCGGGAGGCGGCCACCCTGGCCTCGGGGTGCCGAGATGTTCTCCACCTTGACCTGCTAATATCTTGTGTTTATTTTTCAGCATACACAGAATTTCACACTTAAGCGAAAGGATTTTATTGAATAAAAATGACAGAACAGTGTAATAGATTATAAAAGAATATATACTCATTGTAGGAAATAGAAGCAAATGAAATAATCTGATAAAATATCTCTAACAATTTGGTGTAGATTGTTCTAACAGATAGTTCCCCAGGAATAGATACTGGGTGTGTTACTTCATAAACTTTTCCTATAGCTACGCAGTGCGAACATCTTTTTTTCTTTTTATCAACCAACACTCCCATACTACCTGTTTTAAGACTGCACAACAGTTCATCTATCTGTAAAGCTGTATTGAACAAATCACCTACGGTGGATACTCATCATTTGTGTTATAAACCATGTGACAGTTCCACATGTGCTGACTCTGACAATGTCTGCTCAGAACAGCCGGTGGCTTTGGTGAGGGCTACAGAACAGAAGGTTCCTGAGGATCGATTGCAGTCCAGCCTGGTCTTGGACCCATTCAGATTTCGATGTGACTCAAGCCGGGTCACAAGAGCTCTGACTGTCAGGGGGAGACACATTTTGGGTCGTCAAAGCCCAACTGGTGCCACAGCCCGTGCACCCTGCGCCCGGATACCATGGTCACTAGCCCCCGTGCCTGGCTCCCCAAGACTCTTGTGGCTGTTAGTCTGCACGGAGTTTATTATGACGGAGGAAGATGAATGGCTGCCGAGATGGCGGAGGCAGAGAGGGGCTGAGACACTGGCTTGAGGTGAACTGAGCCACGCGTGACTGAGCGGGAAGAATGGTGGGTTTCTGGGGTGCTCGTGGAGTCTGGCCGGGGCCGCGCTCATGCCAGTGTGACCTGCAGGCCCACCCACCCCGCCTTCGCGGTCAGGAACCTACAGGTACTTCAGAATATTAAAAACCCAGTGGTAATTCAAGAAAATTTAGAGAAGAAGAATGACTAGGAAATGATTCATAAAAATTCTCTAGCCATGTCTACGCCCAGTTGAGGTCTCTGAAGACCCCACTTGCAGTTCTCAGTTTCCCTGGAAGCTGCTGTATCTCAAAGCAGTTCTGTCCACGTGCACACCTTGGCCACCATTTTCTTCAGGATGGTCAGTGAAAGATAATTTCACATATGTGGTTCTGTCTTTCATTTTTCACAGCCTGACTTTGCACACAGCGCTGATGCTGGGAACACCTGGGCAAGGGCCGCGCTGGTGGCTTCACGGTGAGCCCCTGCGGGAGTGTGGCCTCTGCACCCTGATCCAAACCACCCCCCCCCATGCCAGGGGGTGCCGCGCCTGCCCAAGGAGGGTTGGCTGGTATCTGCCTTATGTGCACAAGCAGACAGAGATCGTTCTGTTAAACCAGTTCCACGAACCATGGGCTTTTTGGCTGCCAGAGAGAGACTGGAAAGTTGCACATAATCCTACAGCCCAGTCAATTTCTGAGAGAACAGAGTACAGAGCCCCGTGCACTGGCACACAGCAGAGCTCGGCCCAGCCCTGTGCCTGTGGCCCAGACAGACTGTTTCCACGAGGCCCGCTTGTTTGTTGGCCTCACAGGCCTGCCCGCTCTCCAGGCTGCGCTGGCGCTCGCATGTGTTGTCTGGACGCGGGTCTGAAGGCCCCACGGTGGCGCCCCAGGCCCACACGACCTTGCGCAGCAAAGTCAAGCCCGTCCATGTTTTCAGCAAAGAAAAAACCTTTCATGTCTCCAGTTTACAAACCTCCCATGTGGCCTCCCTGGATGGGGACCGAGGGGTCAACATTAACTGAGCCTCACCCTGGTAGGAAAACCCAGGTTTGGGCAGTTCAAACTAGATTTAACTTTCCAAAGACAGAATTTTACTTAAACAGATGACTGGGCTTGGCAATAAAATATCAAGTTAAAATGATTGATTTTCTAACCTCAGCATAGTGTTACAGACATTAGTTTTCAGGGCAAGTTGTGACTGGCGTTGAGGGGAGAGATTCTGGCAAAGACGAGAGAATCAAACCCCATGCAGACTCCTTCCTCTGCAGACTGGCTTCACCCACGTCTGCGCACAGAAGGAGACACTGTTCTCCTCCAGGGCTTGAGGTTCATGGGTCAGAGACACCAAATGTAACAGACCAAAAAGGGAACAGGACTTGCTCTGGAAGCTGAAGTTCTCCTGAAGCCCTCACTCACCCCCAGAGAGCGAGCCCCCTGGGCATCCACGGTGGGCCCAGCCTCGCGCCAACGGCTTCAGCACCCCTTTAGCATGTGGGGAAACTGGAGCAGGTTACCTGAAAGCTGGGGAGAGTTTCAATCTCCTAGAATCAGGCTCCATTTCACTTTAGATAGCTTGAACCAATTTCCCAGTGTAAAAGGCAGCTTTTGACCTCTAAGTGTCCGTAACGGTGACGGGTGAGACTGGGCAAGGAACACGCCGCCTGTCCTTAAAAATAGTTGAAGCATAATAATGGCAGGGCTGCAAGAACCTCTCCAAGTGAATGGACTTGAACGCCATTGGCCACATTTAATTTATTTTCTCTCTGTGTATTCATGGTCAGAAAATTGAATCCTCATGGAATTTTTGCCTGTGTTTCATCTCTTCATGCCATTCTAACCGTAATGATTGTAATTTATGTAGGCGCTAATGGTGATTAATAGTGCGTGGGTTAGGATGAGGGCAAACCAAGTTTGGGCTTGGCTGAGAGAGGGTCAGTGGAGAATATATGACCCCACACATGTTTGGTCTACACAAATACAAATCTTTATTTTATGGATGGCATAGTTTTGTAACAAACTTTCTTTAAAAAATTAAGCAGTAGAAACAAAGGTGAACTAAAATATTCCAAAGTTCAAATAGTGTATCTTTCTTATTATTACCAGGCTCTACCCAGCCACAGCTTTCCCTGGCCCTAATGGTGGCCTGCGGGCATTTTCCTGCCTTTACTCCAAATCCTCCTACTGTTCCTGGATGCTGGTGCGACTTGCCAGCCATTTGCCCTGCTCCGAATCTACACCTGGTTGATTTTGTTTCATCTTTACCCCCTTTCCGAATTCCACTCTCCAAAGAGAGGCAAATAATGTTTTTGTTAGGGGGAAAGGATGTCCTGAGTAAACTCCATACAGGCTTTGTGGACGCCACCCCCAATCCACCAAGACATGGGAACTACAAATCCCATGACCACCAAAGGGAAGGCTGCGAGGACCTGAGGGTGGGGTTAAGCAACTAGGCTCTCGATTTGGGTATTTAACCGGCCATGTGGCTGGGGGTCTCTCTCTTGGCCACACGGTGTGCTCGGTTTTTTGCCAGCTCGGCGGGTCATTGGGATTCCAGGTCAGCGGAACAGGGAGGATGCATTTATGCGTTTATCTCCCTCTTTTTCTCCCTGAGTTATTCATTTCCCCATCTCTCCTTCCCTTGCAAATAAACCTTTAATCAACCTTTTGTGTGTGTCTGCAGTTTAGCATTCGTAAGTCCCCTTTAAGTGCGTGGGTGAGGACCCACAGTCAGGTAACCTGTTTTATATCGGGGTTGCTCTATAACATTTTCAGTCTGTGAGCTTCTTATGACACAGATGAAATCTCTTTTCCTTAGGAGATGAAGCCTCCATTTTATTGCCTGATCTCTTAAAGGAACCAGCTCATTTCTCTGCCTAACTATTTTAAACAACTCACATGATGCAATACTTCTAAAGTAGGATTAGAACCTCCTTAGAATGGCTGTGCCATGTTTGTTGCTTTGAATCCCAGCTTTTCTGGCTGCACCTGTCCTGATCATCCACCTGCACCCATGGCCTCTGTGTCCACCCTTGATTAGCTCTCATCTACATCCCTGCTGGCCTCTGCTTCATCACTTCTCTGTCCTTGGGAGGATTCAACATAGTTGGACACTTTGTCATCTTTAGTTTTCTTTCCCCTTCAAACTTTCTTCTCAACACTGCATCCTCTGGGTCCTTCTGCCTCACTGGCAGGGCCGCCTCATTTTCCTTTCCTGGACCCTTATCTTCTGCCAGAAACAAAAGGCCAGAGAGCACCAGGACTCTGTCATCTCTGCACAGTGTTCTCCTGCCCTGAGGTGACGTTAGTCCGGCATTAGCCAAATCTGTGTCCAAGTTGCAGGTCCAGGCCCCAGTCCATCGGAGTGGCCCTCAATGTCCAGCAGATGTCCACAACATAGCCTGTCCTGGACAGACCTTGCAGCCCCGCCCCAGCTGGCCCCACTCCCTCTCCACGGCGGTTCTGGCATCGCCAAGGCGGAGACTTGGGAGTTACCTGACTCCTTGCCGCCCTCCCTACTGCCAGCAAATTTGTCTACCAGCAAATTCTGCTGTCTGTGCCCTAACCCCCCCCATCCCCCCATCACCAGGATGGGTGCCCCCTGCTCCTCTTCATCATTGTCTCCTCACTCTGCTTCCGATACCCACATGTGACACCCATATCTCACTTCATACAGAACAAAGAAACCTTTTGAAAATTCATAAACATATCCCAACAAAACATTGCTTCAAGCATCTGAAAACTCAGAGGTGGAATTTTGAAGGGCCAGTTAGAGCCAGGTGAAGCACCGGAAGGGAGGACATGTGAAAGGGGAAGGTCTCACACACACCTCAGCTCTACACGCCTATTGTCGGGATTTATCGCTCCGAGGAGCTGTCTTGATTTCTGCTCAAGCATCTAATTATTTTATCTTAAATTACACCCATCAATCACATTTCTAAAAACTGAAATGCTCGCAGAGCTACTTGTATGTGTGAAGAACGTCTGTGCCTTATTCCTTAGATAAAACAGCAATTAAAAAACATTGAAAAAACATTCAGAGTAAAGGGAGATAGTGCTTCTTATGAAGTAAAAGAGCATCCATGTGCAGCATTTTGAAATGGGACCAAAGTGAGTAAAACTGGTATTAAATTAGAAAATAAATTGAATTGAATTGAATTTAAAAAACATGCATAAAACTTAAAATAGCTGGGCTGCTTTGGAGGTTCTAGAATTAATAGTTTTTTCTTGTCATTGTCATGAGGAGCAAGAAAACCAGCCTAAAACCAACACATCTCAGCTGCCTCAATTATTGCTCTTTAACTTCATTTGTTTTTGACTTATTTTGTTTTGTGGTTTAAAACAAGGCTATTAAAATTGTTAGCAGGATGCGGGTGTTTGAAATGGTTCTTTTTTTAAAAAAAAGATGTATTTGTTTATGCATACAAGAACTGGGGTGCACACCAGAGGTGGGGGAGGACTCCCCAGAGACAGAGTGGGGAGCAGAACAGGCGGATTGACTGAAAGCACTGCTGAGGGGTGCAGCGGGGGACAGGAGAGGTCTGCTGCGCCCTGTGGGTAGCTCCCTGGCCACCACGGAATTCGGGCTGCAGAGGCTGCGGACAGCTTCACAATGCTGTGCTTAACCCCTTGTGCCACCAGGGAGACCCTGAAATGGTTCTTGACTTTCAGCTATGGAGATGGAAACCCTTGGGGGACAGCAGATGTTGGGGGTGGGGGGCAGCAGCCCCGGGACAGGGCGTCAGGGCGAAAGTCCTGGGGCCGCAGACTCTAGATGCTCACCTTGGCAGGACACCCTGAGGAAGCGGATGCGTCCACAGTAGTGGGCAGCCCGCTGTGGCCCCAGCCCTGCTCCGCAGGGAGTGGCCCGGGGCAGGGGTGGAGGGTGGGGGTCCAGCTGGGCAGCCTCCGGGCTTGAGCTGGAGGAGCGGGCGCCAGCCGCGCCCTTCTCGGAGGATGGTCCCTGGAGCGCCCGGCCTCCTGGAGTCCACCTCGGGTCTTGGTGGTCTCCCCCGAAACCAGTGACCCCAGCCTGTCAACAGGACCTCAGGGAGCCGCTTTGAAAGAGTGAAGAGGCTGCTGCTCCCTGCCATGCGCCCCTGCCCAGCTCCCAGGTCACTTCCAAAGACAGGGCCAGACCTCGTGTCTCCCCCTTGGCTTCCCTCCTCAGGGAGACAAATGCCGACCCTCCCCCTCCTTGGGCCCTCCCCAGGCCTCGCAGCCACTGCTCTCTCTCAGAGCCTCAGGGGAGCCTCCCCAGCACCCCAGCTCTCCCCTGCCTGCGTCATGCTGCACAGCCTGGCCCCACAGAAACTGTTTTTTATTCACTTCTCTACCCGATTGCCTCCTTCGCCCCAGCAAGACCTCGTGGCCCTGATCTGCGATCTTCATGAGTTCCTGGGGCGCGCATGGCCACGCTGGTCCCCACCTGTGAACCCCAGACCTGGGGAGCCGAGAGAGCTGGAAAATGAGCATCTCCAGAGAGTTCTTGACACAGGGAAAGGCCTGCCCGGGGCTTCTCTGTCCCACGGGTTCCTTTGAAGATGGTTTCGACTTATCTATTCTAAAAGTGACAAAGCCTAGAATAATTTTCCTTCTCAGATACACAAATAGCTGGTTTTTCAGCCGATGTAGGCAGTGGATGGGCTTTTGAAAGTAACTTTTTATCTGGCATTAGCACTTCACTTTTGTTTAATAAAAATATTTACATTTCACATTTTTCCAACAAGTTCTGCAGGGGAAACGCAACAAAAAGAAATCACCAAGGGGGAGCTCCCACTTGCGCTGGGCTCTGAAGCGCAGCCTGGACTGAGGACACAGCTCGGGCCTCATGGCCGCCCCAACACTGGCCCCAGAGAGTCCCAGCTGTTGCTGTCCGCTGCCGGTGGGCCCTGCAATACCTCTGCCCGTTGTTCGAGGAAGTCCCGGGCTTTTAATCGTTCTATAATAAGAATTTATCAGTTTGACATCATCTATAAGTGAACTTCCCAACAACCTCAGACGCGTTTGGCTCATGACCCCGTCCACCTGCCCGGAGGTGACCGTGACTGAGTCCACCTTATTTGGACTTTCCCCTTGAGCCGCCGTCATTGCTGTGAATAGTCATGTTACACTGAGCAGTGAAGCTTCCACCAGTGACCCCGGGTCACCGACAGGGTCCCCGGAGACAAGGTGAGGCCGCTACTCCTGTGTGGTGAAGGCACCGTCCCTGTGATGTGAGGGCACTGCCCCTGCGGCGTGAAGGCCACCTCTCCTTGTGGCTGCTGGTGTCTGGATTTGAAACCCAAGACTCTGGACCTGAACTCAGAATCGGACACTGTCATCGCCTCCAACAAGTCAACATCTGGGCCTGGTTTGCTGTTTTCAGCTTTCCTTTATCAAATGTGGCCTGAAAGGAGAGTGTGTGCTGGAAACTGGTGGGCAGTCACGCCTGTGCATGTTGCTGGTCAGATTTCATCAAATTGCAGACGTTTGCTTCCTGTGCTCCTGATGCCCGGATTTTGTCTCTCACTGGTCACACAGTCCACCCCTCCCCAATCTCTGAAGGCAGCGCGTGGAAGTGGAATGGGTTTATCGCTAGCAGCAGCCAGGCGAGTCCACACTGCAAGGACTCCTGGCCACTGGCTTTTTGCCAGACACAATGCGCTCGCTGTGGTCAGCTCACAAGAGTGGCCAGTAGGAGGACACAGCCCAGTCAGCAACTGGATTGAAGCCTCTTGATTGCAGAGGCCAAGACTGGGGCAAGCGTGGGCTTTCCTCACACAGCAATTCCAGTGCGGAGTCTGGACGGTGGGAAGATCGTTACTACTTGGATTCAGGGCCCCTAAAATAATCTCCCCAGAGCAACTTCCCTTGGCAGAAAGGAAATACAGGTACCCTTTTGAGGCAGGCGGGTTGAGCTGTGTCCTACCGAGGCTCCCTTGAGCCTAAGCTGCGTGGAGCTGGCTCAGAAACACTGCATGAAACAAATAAGACTTTTTCCAGTGGGAGCTACTCCCTTAAAAGTCACACAAGACACTTTTGTGCCCCAATAAACCCTTCTTTTTGAACTCTTACTTACAGCCTGTTCTTTCCCCCCAAATCGGTAGGGCTGATATGGACTGTTAGCTTCTGTGATCTGTGTCCTCACCATGGATGCAAAACCATAGCCTCAACAAGATCATTTCTGGCTGGGTTTGAAAGGTTATTTGCAAAGCTGCAGGAGAACTGTTTACAGGGATTATTTTAAAGGAACTTACTGTGTTTGCTTCCCCAAGTCAACGCTATCTTCCTTGGAGAACGCAGCCCAGGGTTAAAACAAAACACCAATCAGACCATATTTAAATAATTTTAATCCCGGATATAGTCATGCAAGTGACAGTGAAAGCAATCAGCAATTTTTAAGTAGTAGAGTTTTTTCCAAAATATACAATTTGAACCTGATTTCTTTCCATCAAAAGACATCTATCTAAACGCTTCTTCTTGGTGTAGAGTAAAATGGTAATCTTCTAAAATATGAACCAGATCCTTCATTTGCATGGACCTGCATAGCAGTAAAGAACATACCTGCATTTTACCAGCCCAAGCGATCCCCACTGTTACCTGCTCGCATTTACATTCCAAAGAAAGAAGACAGGCCCCAAGGGACCTCAAAGGATGGCTTTTGAGTCCTGCACTGGGATCGGTGCCACAAGAACCTTATGATTTGAAAATGTGTGAAGAGGCCAATTGCTGGCCTTTCCACCAAAGTCGAGACGAGAGCGTGTGTGGTAAGTCAGAAAGGCCAAGGCTCTGTCAGCAGAGCAGCAGCTGAGAGCTGTACCCAACAGGGCCCACGGGACACTTACAAGTTAGCAAGACAGGCAAGACTTAACCCCTGCGCCACCAGGGAGGCCCAAGAAATCTCCGTCCTGCTTTCCAAAGAGGCCGCACAGCTTGCATTCCCATCAGCAGTAGATGGGAGTTCCTTTTCGCCACATCCTCACCCTCCTCAGTGTTTGCTGGTTCTGTCCTTGACATGGACAGTTTTAAGTGAGCTAGTGTCCAGCATCTAAACTCTACACGCTCTGCAGTAAAGACAACCGCCTCGGGCTGTGCCCTGGGTCCAGGCGCAGGGCCACTCCAGGACCACCTGGACACGGGAGAACAGCCCAGGACTGGAGGGGAGGGCCCGGAGCAGATCTGTGCTGTCTCTGGTTTCCAAGTCTTTGCTTTCCAAAAAGTTGAATGAGAATCAGGTCCTCAGCTCACAGAAAAGTAATTTGCATTGATAACTGATTATGTGATATTAGTGACATCTCATTAACAAAACCCTATTTGTATCTATTTATCTATACGAACAAGATTTCTTATTACTTACATTTATTAAAGTGAAAACTAGGAATAGAATTGGTATTAAGTCCTGTCAATTTTAGCAATAGTAATATTAAAATAGTAATAATAAAAAAAGGTGCATGAGCTAATTACTGGGTAAAGTCCCATTTATCTCACTGAGAGGCAACTAACTGCATCTAAAGTTTATTTCAGTTCTACAAATACCAAAATTTATGTTTGTTTTGATCCATTGTGCACAAGTAATAATTATAACTCAACACAGCAGGCATTTAAAAATATTTAGCATTTCATGTATCAGAAAAAATTGGGGGAAAAGCTAATTTTAATTTATATACACTAGTTAATAAAAGACTGGGTAACATAAAAATATCACATTAAGATAAAATGCTGTGGACATGTAAATAAGAAAAAGGGGTCAAAATAAGGGGGTTGCAATTGCATGGGGAATATAAAAATAAAATTAAAAAGAAAAGAAAAGGAAAAGGAGTGCGTCTCCCTGTAAACTTTCCATCTGTTGCAAGGGAATTTGTCCATGTGTTTGTAAACGCCAGCGGTGTGCGCCCGCTGCGGTATTTAGATTTCAGTGGCAACATTTAAAAGAATGGTCTGGGCCTCCCTGGTGGCGCAAGGGGTTAAGCACCGCAGTGTGAGGCAGTCCTGGGCCTCTGCCACGTGAGTTTGATCCCCTGGCCGGCTAGGGAGCGTCTCTCATGGCGCAGCAGACCTCTCCTGTCTCCCCTGCTGCTCCCCTCAGCAGTGGATTTCAGTCAGTCAGCCTGTTCTGTTCCCCACTCTGTCTCTGGTAGGTCCTTTCGGCCCACCCCCCATCCCTGGCCTGTGCCCCAGCTCTTGTATGCATATATAAATAAATCTTTAAAAAAAAATGAAAGAATGGTCTGACCATTTCATCTTAAAGTGTCAACACTGACTGCATGTTGGAGAAGGCATCCTTTATAGGTGCTTATGTTAATGTCAGCTGTCAGTTTTGCAGCACGCAAGTGGGCGCGCAGGGTTATGAATTTCCCTTCTGGTACAAGCCAGAGAGAGCTCCCTGGCCCCGCGGTTTAAACGCAAAGCTGGGAGGGAGGGTGCGGCGTGTGGGCACCCATGCTGTGGTGGAGGGAGTTTAAAAAATGAGTAAAAACAGAAACAAATGAATTTTAAAAATGTATTCTCATAATAAACACCAGGAGTGTGGTCGGTGAAGCAGTGCCATAGGGAGCTCGAAGCCCTCCCGGCCGCCTGCTCCTGGCCGCCCGCTCCCAGCCACCCACCCACTCCCGGCCACCCGCTCCTGGCCACCCGCTCCCGGCCTCCTGCTCCCGGCCACCTGCTCCCGCCGCCTGCTCCTGGCTGCCCGCGGGGTGCTAGCCGGGCCGCACAGGGAACGGTGCCAGCGGCTCAGCCTCACTGGTGCAGAGGTTCGTCCAGCTGGGGCAACAGCGGCCTGGCCCGTGGTGCGGGGAGAGGTCCCAGACGCAGTGTCAAGGTCTGGTGGCTGGGATCCCAGAAGGTCGGGTGCTGCCTGGGGCTGTGGCCAGCTTGGCCGTGCCCAGAGAAGGCCCGAGGCCTCCCAGCCCGTGGAACCCGCGGCCCAGAGTGCCAGGCCTGGAGGGCTCGGGCGGAGGGGGTGTGGGGCGGGGTGGCACCTGCAGGGGATTGGGGCCAGGTAAGGGGGGTGGCGCTGGCCATGCAGGAGCCTGGACAAGCCTGGAGTCCCCAGGTGGCCCCTAAGCTAACCCAACAGACTTCAGGGTTCTTGAATGAGGAAGAAAACACTTCACAGAATTAGCTCAGAAACGCCAGGAGAAAGCAAACGGCAACTGCTAACACAGATGGACACACAAGCAGAGGCCCAGGGGCCATCGGACCCATTTCCCTGTCATGTTCTTTCAAAATCAGCTTTCAAGAAACATTACAGGCGGTCCACACGGAGACACAGCCGCCGGTGGGCTGGAGTCCGGGGTCTTAAGTAGTCAAAGAAATAAAAACCCCATACCTGAGTAGTAAAGGAAAATACGAGAATAATTCTCATTGAATAGAGACTGCCAGTGAAAAGACGGAAAGTATATATATATATGTATATATATATATATATACATATATATATATATATATTAAACCCTAAATAGAAATTCCGGGATTGAAAACTAGGGTAACCAGATGAAAAGGAATAAACTCGCATCAGGTCCTCCCAGTGTGTCTGGCCTTGAGCTTCACTGTGAGGTCACCGCCGTGACACACGCGCGGTGCATGTCAGCTGTGGGTGAAGCTGCCCCACCCCCAGCCCCTGCTGAGCCTGCATCTGGGCGTGCAGGGACTGGCACCCTCCAGGGTCTTGGGAGCAGAGTTTGGGGGCGCCCAGGCAGCATGTGGCCAGCGCTGAGTGAAAGCCGTCCTCTGGACTCAGCGTCATTTCAGCCAGGGCGGCTCCTCCCCTGGCCTCCCGCGTGTAGTAAAACGTCATGAAGATCTGCGCTGTGAAGTGGGAAGAGCCACAAGGACTCACTAGGCCCAGCGGGCTGCAGGGAAGGAGCTCACATTTAGCTCCATTAGTATAAAGTAAACACAGGAGAACAAACATTCGTATCACATCTTCTTTCTCAAACATGACATAAAACAAATATTTAAAGTTGCCACTTGAACTGTCTTCATGGCCAGGGAAGGGAAGCTCAGCTTCAGATCTGGGAGAAGAAAAGGAGGCATTTCAGGGGCTCTGGCATTCTACTGTCTCCCCTCCAGTCCCTCAGACTTTCTCAACATCACAGGCAGGAGGCAGAAAGCAGTCTGGGTGTTCTCGTGGGGAGCAGACAGGGCGAGCCCTGAGAGTAGATGCTCACCGAGCAGGTGGGACTCCCGAGATGCCCGCCCCTGCTGGGCCCGCCCCCGAGGTGTGGCCAGGCTCACTGACTGCTCTGGGCCTCTGTGTGCTCAGCTGTGAAATAAGGAGAACCACAACCTGTGTGGCAAGGTTCTTATAAAATGAGAATCTAAATGACATGTCTTTTTTTTTTTTTTAAAGATTTATCTATTTATTTATACAAGCACTGGGTACAGTCAGAAGCGCGAGAGGGTGAGAGAATTCACCAGAGCCAGAGCGGGGAGCAGAACAGGCAGAAGGACCGAAGTCCACTGCTGAGGGGAGCAGCGGGCGGCAGGAGAGGTCTGTCGCGCCATGTGGGACCCTCGCCAGTGGCCGGGGATCGAACCAGTGCTGCAGAGGCAGCGGGTAGCCTCGCAGCCCAGCGCTCAACTGCGCTACCGGGGGAGGCCCTAAATGACAAGTCTTTTAAGTAAAACTGAGACCGGAGCCTCCATCATGAGCTCTGTGCTCGGGGCTGGAACATACTGTCACCAGAAGGCGTCTTCCTCCTGCCTTCCCCAGAACCTGAGCAAATCCTGCAGGGACCCCTCTGGGCCGAGGCACTTCCAGGAATTTCTCTTCTGAAAATGTAAATGAGTTTAGGAGATGGTAATAAATCTAGACAATGTCAATGAGTAATACCTTGGCATTTGTTTGTGGCCAAAAAATTTGATCTCCAATTATTTAGTGAAAAACATCTCTGGAAAATGAAATTTGAGGCCCACACATTTTCCCGTGGGGGGAATATAGGACAGAATTGTGACCACTGGGGGGAGGGGGTGCAGAGGGGGCAGGAACAACAGTGGAGCCCAGCGCAGGGAGGAGGGCCTCTCCTTGGCCACCAGGTTTAATAACAACGAAGCTTCAAGAACCATGAGTCCAGGTGGTTGGGACACCACAAGAAGGAACCAGAACAGCAACTGCTTCTTAGGAAAACAGGCTGAAGGTCAACTGAAGGTCACCAGCAGCTCAGTTGCTCTGCCTGGACTTGGTCCAGGGCCTGAAACCACAGGCGGAGCCAGGCTGGGCGCTGTCCAGCCACCCGCTGCAAGGTGGCCAGGCTCACAGTCCTGCTCCAGCTAAGCCACCCCTGTGGTCTCTGGGCTTCGCCCTGAGCCCGAGGTTAGGGTGGAGCGGGGCTCACTGCCTTCTCCCTGCCCACATGGCTAGTCCCCGACGTTGGCTGTGGGCTCTGAACTGCCCTCTGCCAGTGGCCCTGGAAGCGCAGCCTCTGCACTGGCCCGGCCCTGCCATGGGGCCAGGGGTACACTGGGCCTGAGGCACTGTGCACACTCGCAGGAACATCAGCTCCCACCCGCCACGCTCACGGTGTCCCAGGGACTCGGGGCGGGTCTCATCGCCACGGTGCAATGGGGGGGTGGCGACCCCGGATTGCCAGCAGAGGCCGCCTCGCGTCACCCCGCGTCCAGTGGACGCCCCAGGGGGTCGCCCGGGAGTGAGAGCAGAGAGGTGGGAGCGGAGCAGAGCTGCAGCGCCCCCCGCGGGAGGGAGAGGGTGGGCTAGTCCGAGCTCCCACCCAAGTAAAACAGGCCCACACGCCAGGCCTTCTGCGCCCCCCCCCCCCCCCCGCTTGGCCGGCGCCCGCCGACCCTGCTGTCCGCGAAGGCCCCCCGGCCCGCCCCGCGCCGCGGGCACCGAGGCCGGAGCTGGGGGGCGTCTCCCCGCCGCTGCGAGCCCCGCGAGCCCCGGCGGGAAAGGGTGCCCGGCCCGCGCCCCCCGCCCTCTCCTCCCCGGGCGACGCGCTCCGTGTCCCGAGGCCACGTCGGCCCGAGGCAGGGGCGGCCGCCCGCGAGCACGGGGCGAGCAGGGGGCGTCGCCGGAGCCCCGAAGGGTGATCGCGCCCGTCTGGCTCTCAGTGTCCTCCGGCCAGGCCTGGGGGCGCCGCGGGCCCCGCAGCGGCCTGAGCGGGGCCTGGCCGGGCTGACCCGCCCGGAGAAACAAGGCGAGGGGCTCGGGGGCGTCGTCGGGCTCCCCCTCCCGGGGCGCCCTCCCTCCGCCAGCCCCGCGCCTCCCTCGGGGAATGTGGGGCGGGGTCGTGTCCGGCCGCAGAGCCAGCAGTGGCCCCGCTTCTGGCGGCCGGGGCGCCCTCGAGGGCAGCCGTCGAGGCGGCGGCCGCCGGGGCCGGTCAGCGCCGGGTCCCTCCGGGGTGCCCGCGGGGCACCCCTGCCCTCAGCAAAACCTTTAGCTCCCCCCGCGTGTCCCCTGCGGCCGCGACCTCGCTTCTCCCGGCGCCCCGGCCGCAGAGGCCGCCCAGACCCGCCCGCCCGGGCCGCGTCTCCGGAGGACGTCGCAGGGGGAGGCCTCGGGGCCGCGGCGCTTGCCCGGTTCTAGATGTCCCTGCGCTCGGGCCGCGGCTCGGGGCCAGGCTCCGCGTCTGCCCGGACGGTTCCCAAGGCCGGCCTGGGCGTGGGCGGCCCGGCGCGTGGACGGCCCGGCGCGTGGACAGCCCGGCGCGTGGACGGCCCGGCGCGTGGACAGTGCGGCGCGTGGACGGCCCGGCGCGTGGACAGCCCGGCGCGTGGACGGCCCGGCGCGTGGACAGCCCGGCGCGTGGCGGCCCGGCGCGTGGACGGCCCGGCGCGTGGACGGCCCGGCGCGTGGACGGCCCGGCGCGTGGACGGCCCGGCGCGTGGACAGTGCGGCGCGTGGACGGCCCGGCGCGTGGACGGCCCGGCGCGTGGACAGTGCGGCGCGTGGACGGCCCGGCGCGTGGACAGTGCGGCGCGTGGACAGCCCGGCGCGTGGACGGCCCGGCGCGTGGACAGTGCGGCGCGTGGACGGCCCGGCGCGTGGACAGTGCGGCGCGTGGACGGCCCGGCGCGTGGACGGCCCGGCGCGTGGACAGTGCGGCGCGTGGACGGCCCGGCGCGTGGACAGTGCGGCGCGTGGACAGCCCGGCGCGTGGACGGCCCGGCGCGTGGACAGTGTGGCGCGTGGACAGTGCGGCGCGTGGACAGTCCTGCGCGTGGACAGTGCGGCACGTGGACAGCCCGGCGCGTGGCGGCCCGTCTCCCGGCGGCCTCGCCCGGGCTCCTGCGGCCGCAGCGCAGCCAGGGCTCTCCCGGGGCTGCCGCAGGGACCGGTCAGGTAACAGGCCCTCCTGGAGGGGACCAGTCAGGTGCGAGCTATGAGCTGATTGGTGCTGAATGGTCCAGTCAGCCACAGGATTGAAAAATGGTCCAATCAGCCTTGTGGGTGACACCCCGAGAAAGGACATAAGCCGGGGTTGGCGGCGGCAGAGGCCTAAGGGGTCCGGGCTCTGGAGGCGAAGGCGCGGGCCTGGCCTCTGAGGCAAAGCCTCGTTCGGCCGCCGGCCGCAGGGGCGGGGAGGGGCCCAAGGCCTTTGCAGAGACGGCCTCGGCCCTGCTGCTCATGCCCTGAGGGGACCCAGGCACCGGCCTGGCTGTGCCGCCCAGCAGCTCCCACAGCTGCGACACTGGGTGTCTCTGACACCGCTGGGGGACCTCTGGTGACCGCCACTCCTGGCCAGCGCTGTCCAGACTCCTGTTGATGGTGGCGACCATCCCTGACACTCTGGGGGAGGCGGCCGCCACCTGTGGCCACGCTGAGCTCTCTGTCTCCCTGTTTGTAAGATGCACCCCGGGGTGGCTGTTCTCGGAGCCTGAGGGCTCCTGCAGCTGTGCGCTAGGGGACCTGCGGGCGGCCTGTCCTCCACCAGGCCCACCTTCGTTAGCTGGAGCCACAGGCCCTATGGGTGTCGTCTGGCTATGGCCCTTGGCTTTGGTTTTTGGCTTTTTGGGGCTCTTTGGCGCCTCTTGCCTCAGAGCCCAGGCAGGTGGGCGGCCGCTCGGTCCTCCCATCTGGCCTCCTGCCCCGACCGCTCCTGTTTCGCAGGGATCACCTGTGCGGCCCATTAAAGTCCAGGTTTCTAGGCTCCAACCACAGAGACTGACTCAGTGCCCCTGTGCTCCGAGGAGAGGCCCTTTCCAGACACCGTCCTCCTCTGACCGCGGCCTCCGTCCTTCTCAGCGGGGCTGGCTCCATCTCTGAGACTGTCCACTCATCAAAGCCACAGACCCCAGAGACCGCTCAGCACAGCCTCCTCTCCGCAGCCCACACTTCCCCTGTGGCAGCTCCTAGTCAGCTTTGTGGGATGTGACTGGGGGGCTGGGGTCCCTGTCCCTCAGACCTGGCACTCTCCGCCTCCAGCTCTACCCGTAAGGTGGAGGGGGTCATGGGCCTCCATCCCCATTTCCCACATTTCAGATCCCGGTCCCAACAGCAGAAGATTCACCGCGTGCTCCCTGCTGCTGGGCTGCTGCCCGCCCTGGCCTGCCCCTACCTGGCACCGCCCCCACCCTGGCCCGCTCCCCCTGCTTGGCCTTCCCCCATCCTCCAGCCTTGCTTTCGACACATGCCGCCCCAACCCCCAAACTGTCGCACCAGGACCACACTTCCCTCCTGCTGTCCCAACAATCAGAACAATAAATAGCCCAACAGGGAATTATCTGCCACTTGCTGAGGGCTTTCCACCTCCTTGGGAACCGTCTCCTTGGGAACTAGCTGCAGAGTCACCAAGCGCTTGCGTGCAAGCGGGAGACGGCCACGATGGCTGATGTGCCGGGGTCAGGCGATGGGGCGGGGGGGTGGGGCGGCCTGATCCCACAGGGGTGGTGGGGGGGGGTGGTCAGGCTGGGCCGGGAGTCAGGCTGGGCAGGGGTCAGGCTGGGCGGGTGACTGAGGCGAGTGTCTCCTGGGGAAGGTGGCCTCCAGGCAAAGAATGGTGCGGCCCTCCCTGGAGGCCACTCCAGGTCCCAGCCCCTCTGTTGCCACCTTCCAGTCTGACCTCAGGCAGGCCACTTTATTTGGGTACTAGCTTTTCCTCTGCAGAACTAGATGTTTTTGGGTTATTTGTTGGACAACTCATCCTGGACCTGCTAAGTCTGGGCAGGCTCAGTGGCTCTGAGTCCTACTCACCCTCCCCAGCCCACCTGTTGGACACAGCGGCTCCTGGGCCACCCCCTGGTGGCTCTGGGCCCACCGAGTCTCTGGGATGAGCACCTGCTTCTGCTGGTGCAGTGTGAGCCGTTCCAGCCCGAAGCCAGGTCTGGCCAGCCTGCAGGCTCGGTGATGTCCTGACATGCTCCCTGGAAGTTGAAAATATCTTGGCGACAAATGTATGTGCTCCACCTGACTGAGTGCAGACCACAGTTCAGTCAGGAGTGGAAACTTCCTGGCCAGGGCAGAGCAAGAGCCTGCATACTCCCAAGGCATGGCCCGGCCCTCCTGCATGGTTGCTGCATCCCCAAGTCTGGCAAAGTAGAGTCGGCTCCGTGTTGACTGTTTTTAAGCTGTTTCCACCCCTTTGTTCAACACCATGCGTGTGAGACATGTGATGCTGTGCATGGCTGTTCTTAGACCATGTTTATGGCTGTATTCTGTTATCTGTTCCACAACTTGTTTATCTATTCTGCTACCGAAAAACACTGGTGTTGTATCCAGCTTTTGTTGTTACAATGAACGCCGCCATTTCTGAATGTGTCTCGCTTTCTGCCAGAAAAAGCGAAAACTCAGTTATAAACAGAGCACATGACATCAGGAGCCTCCGGATCGGCAGGGCCTGATGCAGTGAAACAGGACAGGTCCCTCCTCCTGCCCCACCAGATAAGCACCCTTGTCTGCTGCAGCTAACGTTTGTCTTCCTGCCTTCTAAGGAGAAGGAAGGACATCCCTAAGGACAGTAAGGAAGTTAAACATTAGGTGCTGGACAAGGCAAGCTGGTGCCCACTGACATCCCCATTGCCTGACCCTCGCTCTCTCCTTTTGTTTTACTCCTTTATATAAATACCCCTGCCCTCTGCCGGAGAGCAGGACGGGGTCTTTCAGGCACAAGTCTGCTGCCCTCCTCAGTTGTCGACAAACTACTTTCTTTCTCCTCCAACTCTGTTTCCTTTTTTGGCTGAGGGACACTGAGGCTGGCGTTTGGTATTGGGTCTGCACCAGGCCTCACTTTTGGGTCAGCAGTGCCTGCACCAGGCTTCCCTGCGGTGCTAGACCTTGGACCCAGGCCCCTGATGCTCTGAGGGTCTTCCCAGCCCCCAACTAAGCCATGCAAAGCAACAAGACAACAAATCACTAGGAAGATGCAAACTACAGTTAGCGGAAAACATGAGAAAAACAGTTAAATGACAGGATAGGGTGTAATGGGAGGTGCGTGCAGCATGCAGGGTGAGTCATACAGTATGTGAGTCAAGACCAGCCATGCAGAGTCACGAAGAAGAAGGGGGGCTGGGAGGAGCAGGCTGAGGTGCAGGGCTGCGGGACCCAGCCGCCACTGCTCCAGGCCCGCCAGGCTGGGGCTCTTGGTTCTCTCTGCTTTTCTCTGAACTGGACTGTTCAATGTGATAATACCGTTAGGTGACCCAAAATCTTTCTGAAAAATAGGTGGACTACAAGTTGTCATTATTTCCTAATTAAATGTGATAATAAGCAAGAATATCAAATACCTCCGGGCCACTGGGTCACGATTGGTTAGGCCCGAGACTGACCCTGAACCCCGAAAACCATGTTAGAGCCAGTTTCAGGAGAAAGGCAGGCAGGCTTCGAGCTGTTAGCCGCTGCTGCCACTGTGTGGCTGTTCTGCATGCAGCACCTTCAGAACTTGCTAGAAATTTGTCCACCAAATTCAAGGGAAATTAAGAATAAGGTCTGGGTCTGGATGCCTGAAGCTCTTAAAACCAATAATATAATTCATGAAAATACTATGTTCTAATTCATTACATGTTACAATTAGTATTGCTGTTTAAGATTTTTAAAATTTATTACTCCAACTTGAAGTGTCCATAAGTGACCTGGTGCACAATGGTGCTGAGAGTCAGTGAAGTTTGTTGCCTGAGAATGTTTTCTTCACAGTTAAAGAGTCTGGGTTTCATTCATGGCTCTGCCACCTCCCATTGGGTTTATTTATCTCATCAGTTAATTGGACATAATACCTTTCTCAGGAAACCTGCACCCCTGTCTTTACTGTAGCACTATTTATAACAGCCAAGATGTGGAAACAACCCACATGCCCAAACATAGATGAGTGGCTCAAGAAGATGTGGCATATACACAGTGGAATATTACTCGGCCATCAAAAAAGACAAACTCATGCCATTTGCGGCAACATGGATGGAGTTGGAAGTGATGATGCACTATGAAGCTATGCGTAGCCACTGCAGCAGAGCTGGATCCCGGGCCAGGTTGCTGACCCACAGGGCGCAGCAGACCTCTCCTGTCTCACCTGCTACTCCCTCAGCAGTGGATGTCAGCAGATCCACCTGCTCTGCTCCCCACTCTGTCTCTGGTGAGTCCTTTCACCCCTGCACCTCTGGCCTGTACACCAGCTCTTGTGTGTATAAATAAATAAATGTTAAAAAACTATTGAGAACTATTGTAAGTAATTGCTAGTTTCTTTTATGTATACATTGTAATATATTGGACTGTTTCCTGGGGCTTTCATTTAAATTGTGTCCAATCATTTGTTACTGTAAATAAAGTGCTTGGGAAAAATTTCATAAAGATGTTTACTTGGGGTTCAAATTATTTCCTTAGTCTTTGCCTAAAAATTGAATTTTTACACGTGTGTGTATATATATATATATATATATATTTTTTTTTTTTTTTTTTTTTTTTCCCCTAAGTTCAAAGTTCCCTGCAGAAGGGCAGTACCAATTTATTCTTTTCTCTGCGTGGAGGAGAGTCGTCCCTCTTTCGGCCGGCCCTTCCCACCACTTCATGCTGTGGCCACACTTTCAGGGGCCTGGACACAAACTCCCCTAGCCCCCCGCCCCTGCCTCGGCCTGTCGCCCCACGTGACATGAGGCAAAGAGGCCTGAAAGCTGGACCCCTCTCTCCCCACCGGGAACTGAGCCCCACCCGCCCCCGGCTGCTAGCTGAGTCACCAGGACAGGCTCTGTCAGGCTGCAGGGAGCTCAAGCGAGTTTCCTGTGCCCCGGTTACGGGGGGAGAGGCCTTCTGGGTGGAGAGCAGAACACCTAGTTGAGAGTGGGGGAACTGGGCAGCCTCGGGGTGTGTGTGTTGGGGGGGAGGCGACAGGTGGAGCGCAGCCCAGAAGGGCCCGAAGCCGAGACAAGGGGATGTTGAGGGGAGCTTTTGGAGTGGGGTGGAGGGATTTTGGGCTACTTGGGCTCCATAAATGGCAAGAAGCCCATGCCATCCCCGGGGAGAGGCGGGAGCCAGACGCAGCTCAGGAGAGGGTTGGGTGCAGAAACTTGGGATCAGAACGGCCTCTAGCCCCACGAGCCTTGCTAGTGGGGAACACGTGGAGCCGCCTCTCAGGGACAGTCTCCCCTTCCCTCCGCCAGGGTGCAGCCGCTGGGGTGACCCTCGGCCCCCCAGGCAGCATGGGTGTGGCAGGACCGTATGGCAGCGCCCTCTGCCGGGCACCCGGGACACGGCTTATGTATTTATCTGTCACCCGGTCGCGTCCCCCTGAAATTGCAACAGCTCAGCACATGCCTGGCCGAGCCATCCCTGGGCCTAATCCTCGTCCTGCAAGCGGGGGAGCCCCCCCCAGCCGTTGTCACCCCCTCTTCTGTCTCAGGGCTTCCTGGAGTGGCCCAGAGCGCCCCAGCAGACGGCCATCATCCTGGTGGTGTGTGTGCTCCCCCTGTTCCTGGTGTTGACTGGGAGGCCCCTGGTGCTTTTCCTCTGACCACAGTGCCGGTGCCACCGCCGCCGAGGGTTCTGTGCGTCCAGGAGGAAGTGACCGGGCTAGCGGCAGGACAGGCCACTGAGGCTGACCAAGTGCCCTCCCAGCACCCATCGGGATATTTGTTTTGTTGCATTTAACCTTTTGGTGAGGCCTTGCACCCCTGTCCCTGAGCGAAGTCATCCTCGATGCGAACGTTTTCTATCCCACCGGGAGGGGGGGCAGGGATTCGCCGGTGCCCCCAGCTGGACGTGCAGCCCGACCTCGCAGAAGGTGGACGGAGGTAGCTCGGGGGGTGGACAGTGCTAGTAGCTTCCTGACCTGTGTCCTTGGGGCATTTGATACTTCTCCAAGTACTGAACCCTCCCGTCTTGTTTCCGGAGGAGTCTCGTGTCTGTCAAGTTCGGGGTCACGGCTGAGGACTCGCTCACCCTTTCATCTGCTTGTAGAGTCGGTTCCTTGACATTTGGAAAGAGGCCGCTGTTGAGGGATCACGTCCTGGAGCGAGGGAGGGCCGACTCTTGGCTCCCCGGCATCCCTTGCAGTTTTTTATTCATCCTGAGGATGGATTTTGTTGCTTTGCCTTCGTTTTACCATGTCACCCTTCCCTCTTTGGTCGATTTGTAAGTGTCGGACTAGTTTCCTCTCACTTCTCCAAAGAAACAGCATCAGGATGGGTTATACCCATTTCCCTCCAGCTTTGGGATGTGCTTCCCTTCGTTAGGTCTTGGGTTTGAAAAAATGTGCTTCTACTCCTCGTGTCAATGTGGAGGGTGAATCCTTTGTGTTCTCCAACTACAAATGATCCCGTGGTAGAACCAGCCTCAGCAGCATCCTGAAGTTGGCTGCCCTGTGTTTTTTATGTCCCACCGTCCTGTTTCTAACTCGCAATGGCTGGACTGACTCAAAAAGTTATTTTCTTGATTTCTGGCTCTGTGGGAATGTGGCTTCTCCGTTGCTTTCCCAAGCTTTCTGGAAGCCTTGGCTGCGGCCTGCCTGGATCATGACGTGTGTGTGTGTGTGTGTGTGTGTCATGGACATTTGAGGCTGATTTTCCACGTGTACAACCCTAAACTCTGCTTATGACCCTGCGCGCGCTGTGTTCTGGCCCGCCCCGTCCCAAGCCCATGAAGGTTACGGGAAACCCTGTGAGGATGAGAATTTTTTTCTCATTTGTGCTGTCTGAGCGCAGCGGCTGCGACTGGACATGGAAATAGAGCGTCGCTCCACCGAGAATAAGGTATTCACGCCAGAAACCCCAAGGACATGGTGAAGGGGAGTCCCTTCGTGTCACTTGACTGGGATTCCGAGGCCTTTCCCTGATATGCTAGAGAAAGGAGGACATGCGGGTTTGAAATGGGGGTTCTCTCCCCATCCTGCTCCTGGGGTGCAGTAACCCCAACAAGAAGGGGCATCTAAAGGGAAAGGACACAAATCTGAATAGGGTCACTGTATCCACGTGGCGTCCCGTCCTGTCCTCGCGTCCCGCCCCGTCGCATCCCGCTGCTCCCTGCCTGTCCCGCCTTGTCTCATTGTGTCGTGTCCCATCGAGTCCCGCCATGCCCTGTCCCGTCCCGCCCCGTCCCGCCCCATCCCGCCCCGTCCCATCCCGTCCTGTCCCGCTGTGTCCCGCGACGTCCCGTCCTGCCCCGTCGCGTCCCGTCGAGTCCCGCTGCGCTCCGTCCCGTCTCAGCTAAGGGGTCGACCTCAGCAGGGCGCAGCAGCGGCCGCAGCCCCCTCCCCACCGGCAACCCAGTGAGGAGGAGGGCCCCAGGACCCAGGCCGCCCGGTGTCGGTTCCTGGTGGAACCGGGCCAACTGCGCCCCGGACTTGGGCCATGCACACCCCACCCCTGAGGGCGTCATCTGCCATCCAGGAAGGGACACGACACCCCCGAGTGGCAGTGGGGGATGGGGCATTCCTAGCGAGCAGCCCCTGCCAGGGGGCGAGTGGGGTGCGGCACTGAGGGCAAGCAGTCGCCACACCGGCGTGGAGCCTTGGCCTCCTGGGCACCCCTCACCCTGAGCAGGGCCATCCCCCTGGCTTGAAGGGCTCCAGGGGGGGACAACCAACTCCCAAGAGCGGCGTGAGTGTGTCCACGGCACCAAGGTAATATACACACAGCCTGGCCACCACACGAAGACAAGGCCGGGGCCCACCTCCTACAAAGTGTGGCGGGGCACCCCACCAACAGGGGGTGCAGCCACAGACCCCTGCGGGACATAGGCACAGGCGGCAACCCCCAACCCCATGTTGCCATTTGCAGTGAGGTATCAGGACAGGGAGAAGACTAGGGGGTTAAGGCCCCATCCACAGGAGCCCATGAGGGGAACAGGCCCCAAGCCGGTGGGGGCAACCCCACAGAGGCCACAGGCAGGAGCTCAGAGGGCCTCCTCCACAGAACACCTGCACCCCAGACATCTGGAGCTCCCCCTCTTCTCAGCCCTGCTAACACCACAGTCACAGGCCAGGGGCACAGCCCTCACATGCCATGGGCTTGGGTGCAAGGCCTGGCCCCACCACAGCTCGGGGCTCAGGGGCGCCAGTTCTGCACCTGCCTTTGTGCCTAGGAACACCATGTGGCCACAGAGCCCACCCCAGACAGCACAGCCTCTTAAGAGGTGGGTAGAGGCTGCAGCTCAGGTCCCAGCAGGTTGAGACTACGGGACGCCCCTTGCCCCATTCCCGGCAAGAGCCCATGGCTCCACTGAAATCTTGACCAGGCACCCATGTGTGGGGCACATTGTAGGCACAACCCACTGCACCTGCACCGTCTGAAGGAACCAGCGCCGGCTGTGCGGCTGGAGCAGGAGACGCGAGAGAGGCTGCGGGGAGCCCTCCCCGCGTCCCCCAGCCGCCCCCGCGTCCCCCTTCTCCCATCCTGTCCCTCGCCGGGGCTCCCCAGGCCGGCAGGCCCAGCGCGCCCTCTCCTCTCGGGCAGCGCGGGCCGGGCCGGGAGACTCGGGGCGGGCGGGGCCGCTGCGTCCTTCTCAGCGGTGGACTCTGGCCGGCGGGGCGAGGCGGGGCGGGGCGGGGCGGAGCGGCGGGCCGGGCGGGGCCGGGAGGGCGGGGCGGGGCGGGGGGGGGCGGGCGGGGGGGGCGGGGCGGGGCGGGGCCGGGCGGGCGGGCGGGGCTGGGGCCGGCGGCGGGCTGGGGGCCGGGGCGGGCGGGGCTGGGGCCGGAGCGGGCGGGCTGGGACGGGGCCTGGGCGGGGCGGGCGGGGCTGGGGCTGGGGCGGGGCGGGCGGGCGGGGCGGGGCGGGCGGGCGGGGCGGGCGGGGCGCGGCCTCCGGGGCTCGCGCGGGGCGCGGAGGACACCGGCAGACCCGGCCCTGAGCGTGACCCCGCGGCCGCGGGCTGCTCCCGCGCCTCGGGGTCCGGAGGGCGCCCCCGGGCGGGCCCCCTCTGCCCGCGGCTGTTCCAGCCCCGCAGGGGCGGGTGGTGCGGGGCGCACGTGTCGCCCTCGGGGCGGCGCCTCCTCCCCGGCAGCGGCGGGGGCAGCGCGGGGCGGGCGTGGCCGCCGGGGGGTCGCTGCGTCACTAAAGTGTGATTTTAATTCTGTGTGATTCTGATACTTGAATGAACCCGTTGTTTCCGTCTCGGGGTCGCTCAGCAGCGTGAGGCGAGGCGCGGCGCCGCGGGGACGCGGGCGCTGCGAGCCAGCCCGGCAGGGGCGGTCAGGGGTCTGAAGGGGGGGACGCCGGGGCGGGGGGGGCGGACGAGGAGCCGCGGGCGCCTGGCCAGGGCGGACATCGTCCTGCGGAGGGTCCCGCAGCCCGTGGCGGTGCAGGACACGCGCACCCGGAGGCGCGAGCTGGGCTTCGGGGCAGGACGGTAACAGTCACGCCTTTTCGGGAGCAGCCCGGGCCTGTGGCCTCCGGCAGAGGTTGTGACATTATTATTCTTTGTCTTCAAGAAGGCACCGTTGCTAAACAAATGTTTTCAGGACATTTACTTTAAACAACCCAACAGTTACTGTATCACGAGCAGAAAGCCCGTGTCTGCAACTAACATTTCTGAGTTTGCCACTGGACGCCTAACTATGGGCCAGAGGAAACAAGGGGCAGGAAGTTACCTGGGGAAGGGAGACAGGTTTTTTTAACTAACCTATAAAGTTTAGACTAACATATAACTAATTGATTAAAGCAAAAAACAGAAGGCTTTTATATAGAAATCAGCATTTATAGTATATTGTTTTAATACTGATTTGATATTAAGGAACCAAGGGCCTGGAGGGCGTTCATGCCAGGCAAGTCGCACTGGCTCTTCCCTCGCCCCCAGCTCTCAATCAAGGGAGGAGGTTTCCTAATCTAACAGAAGAGTTTTCTACCTATCACTTCTCTACGTATCTAGTCAGCCTAGTTTCGTATTTAACTTTAAGATCAGGGGCAATTTCCTCTTCCATAAGGTTGCCGGTTGTTGTTCTAAAGAACCACAAATATTTTATCAGGGGCAGGGTGGACATGGTTATAGCCTTTGATTCTCAAAAATGGTCCATATGTGACATATCAGTAGTTGTAACATTGGTCTAGCTCAACCACTCACAACATTGCTGTTGACTTGTTCCTGAACGCACACTCTAACAGCTGTCATACCAATTCTCACATCCAGGGGAATTAGCCCTAAACAAACAGGAAGGATTTAGCAGGAGTCACTATGGCGTCTCCTGGTTTATCAGGAATTTTCTTATACTTGGAGCATGGCTCACCTCTGCCACCCAACTGTTATCTTTAACTTTAAAGTAAAGGAATTTCTTTCTCCAATTAGCTCTTGCCTCAAGAGACCACATCTCTGTATCAAAGAATTGGCCGATAGATGTTCACAGCCTTTTGTTCCTAGAAGTTTTTTCCTTTGTTAATGTAAAGCCAAATGTTGAATTGCTGCCTTTTTGGCAGAGGACTACGAATTTTATTAAAAAACATAACATTTGTATCATGCAGTGCCATTTGTCATCAAATTGGTTATTCAGTGATTGATCAGTATTTGCTGTTTTACTTTTTAAATGCGTATTTTAGCAATGGTAGAAACTAGCCATAAACAAATGAGGAGAATCTTGAAGTCAGCTAACGCGATTCCTGATTTTTCAGAAATCTGCCCCATGCCCGGACGTTTGTCAGACACACGAGTAGCGTGGCTCCCAATAGGCGGGGCTGCTCCCTCTCTGCTGCAGCGCCCACGCAGGCGCCCCCGTCCCTCCCCATGGGGCGGGCTGGCGGGCGGGCGTGTGGGGTCACCAAAACGCGCCTCCCTGGGCGACGGCGCTTGGGGCGCCGCTCCCCACGGCCACACCCCAGGAGCCTGTCTGCGTCCAGAGTCACAGTCGCTGCTGTGTCTGCTGGGGGTTTTAGTCATAGTTTCAAATCCTTGCGCTGTAAGTAAAGTGCTCGTGAGCATTTTCACACATAAAGATTTTTTTTATCCGAATTTGAAATCGTTTCCTCAGGTCATGTCCAAAAATAAAATTACTATTTCCTCTGAAAAAGTAAGTATTTGGGGCCTCCGGGGCGCAGCGGGGTGAGCACGGTCTGGGGAGCGTCCACACCGCGGCCTCGGGGCAGCCCCAGGGCGCGACCCCTCCTGTCCCCGCGCCTTGGCGGCTGCATTGTCACCCGTCCCGCTCCCGCCCAGCTCGGCGGAGCCTCTTGCCCGCGCATCCGGCCTGCCCGGCTGCTGCATAAACACATGAATCTTAAAAATAAACTTCTGACCTTGTACAGTTTACAAGTTTACCCGGAAATAAAACCACTGTTGAACTACACAAAAGAATCTATATAAATTTTGACACCACCATCTTTCCTGTCAGTGATGGAACCTGTGCTGAAATAATCAGGTTTTCATTTCTAGGATGAGACAGAAAATGAACGTGTTCTGTTCGGCAGGACAGTAGATTTATATCAATCTGTGACAAGTTGACTTGGAATACAGGATTTTCATTCTATTGTGTTCTCCATTTCTTTTTGCAAAGGCAATGAACTAATCACAGGAAGGTTTTATCAGTTATTTCAAATTTTGTTTAATGGAAAGTCAGGGCTCCATTCAAAATTTCTGTAACTGCAACAGAATTTTTAAGGCTTTCTTTAAAAAAATCTATGGTTACTTTTCAACTGCCAAGGAGCAGGGGTGTAATTGCACCAATGATTGCACCAATGTTTAAATTTGCTTTGGTTGACTGGTTCTGAAACTGAAAGGGAGCTGTGTACATTGTCGAATATTTGAACATTAGAATGAAATAAAATGAGAAACAGGGAACTGTGATTTTTTTCCTCAAAAGATAAATACTCTTAGGGTCTCCTTAGTGGTGCAGGAGTTAAAGTCTCAGTGCTATCAAGCTATTGCCAGCCATTGTGGCCTGAATTTGATCCCCAGCCAGGGAGTTGACCCACAAGGCGCAGCGGACCTCTCCTGTTTCTCTGCTGCTCCCCTCAGCAGTGGGTTTCAGGGTATCCACCTGTTCTGCTCCCCGCTCTGTCTCTGGTGAATCCTCTCACCTCCTGCACCTCTGGCTTAGACCCCAGTTCTTGTTTGCAAAAAAAAAAAATAAATAAATCTTTTTGAAATAGATATTTTTAAGAATTAGCTTACTTTCTTCCACATAATTTCCAATAATTTGTACTGTGAACTATAACACCCATGTGTAAGGGCAGAGACTATAAATGTGAAATTTTAGAATTACAAAAATGAACTCCCATTAACTGGGTCAAGAAACCTAAGACCACATTATATCATAATCTTCCTCCCCAAGTAAGCAGGAACATGTGTCTGTCATTATAATTATTTCCCTTGCCCTTCATGACAGTTCATCACCTAAGTGTGTATCACTAAATGCAGACACAACACGTGATTTCAATTTTGTCTGGTCTTTAAAATTTAAATGAATCATATTATGTTCACTTTATATCTGGAATAATGCTATGCCTACAATTTTATATCTCTCCTCCTTCATGTAACATTATAAGTCTTTTCCAAGTCATTTAAAACTATTCAGATTATTGTGCCTCATCGCTACATTTGTTTCATGTACATAGCGCTACATATGTCACTGTTTCCTGGAATTTTGACTTAGATTGTTTCCAGTATTTGTAAGTATGAGAAAATGCTGGTTAGCATGTTTACAAATAAAGGTGTGTGTGTGTGTGTGTGTGAAAGCATTTCCTTAGCTCATGTCTCAAATCCTGAATTACTATTTCCTTTAATACAGACACACTCATCTATGTAACGTCCCAAGTGCTAACAGCTAAATCCCGAGTCCCCGCGGAAGGGCGACCCCACCTTGTGCTCTTCCCCGAATGCACGAGGACCCCTATCTCAGCGGGTTCCTACCTCCATGTCATTCCGTCTCCCCATCTTCAGAGCTCTGACGTCACACCCGTTTCCTGCTCCCCCTCTGCGCGGACCCCCACGACTCTCCGGGCTGCGTCCCCCCTGGCCAGGCCGACCCACCCCTCGGCAGCGGCTCTATCCCCTCTGCGCCTCCCGCCGCCCCGGCCGCACTGCCCCTCCGCGCCACCAGGCGGCGCGCGCCGCTGCTCCAGCCCTGGTTCCCCCGCGAGCCTCTCCTTCCTTTGCCCCGCCCCGCCCCCTGCGTGTTGGCGTCACGCCCCTGCGCACTGACGCCGAGTTGCGGCCAGGGCGGAAGTGGAGGAGATGCGGATGCCAGGAGCGCCCGCCCCGGCGGAGCGGGCCCGCGGGCCGAGGAAGGAGAAGCCCCGGGGGCAGCGCGCAGGAGTGAGGGGAGCGCGCGCCGCCTGGTGGCGAGGCGGGGAACTGCGGCCTCGCGGGGAATCCTGAGGAGGCGCTGGGGCGGGCAGGACACTCCTGCTCTCACTGTGGGGGGCAGCGGGGTTGGGGGGCCCTCTGTGGCCGCGGGTCAGTGTCCCCAGCATGTTTTTGATGCACGTGGACGCGACCTGCTGTTTCCATGGCTGCGGGAATTTCAGGGTCACGGCACCTTCAGAGATGTGGGCGCTTCTCCTCGTTTCCGTTGGATTTTCTAAACTTCAGCTGCAGCGGGACGGGCGGGGGCGCCCGTGAGCGCCCCGGGGCCTTCCCGCGTGCCCTGGCCCTGGGGCCCGTACACCCGCACTTGCAGCCCTGCCCCTGCCCCTCCGCCCCTGCCCCCCCCCCCTGCTCCTGCAGCCCCGCACCTGCTTCTCCAGCCCTGCCCCTGCTCCTGCCTCTGCACCTGCAGCCCCTCCCTGCTCCTGCAGCCCCTCCCCTGCCCCTGCAGCCCCGCCCCTCCCCTGCAGCCCCTCCTTTGCACCTGCAGCCCCTCCCCAGCCCAACACTGGCTCCTGCCTCCCAAGTGGCCGGGCTCACCTTGGCACTTGCTTCTCCGGACTTTGGGTGAAGTCCTTGCCTGCGGGAACCCGGTTTCTTCAGGAGCCGCCCCAGAGGGAGTGGAAGGTGAGGACATCTCCCTGCCCGTGGCTGCCGTCAGAGCGGTGAGTCAGGGGGCCCAGGGCGGGGCTGGCTGGCTGTGGAGAGCTCTGCGCGGGTCATTTTGGGTCCTGGAGGAACATGGGGGTCAGGACATTCCTGAGTGTGACCCTGTGGGTGCCCAGCGCCCCTGAATGAAAGCTCGTCCCCCGTGTTTGCTCCCGGCGCCTCCCTGCTGCACTGATCAACCCCCGGATGGGTTTTCTGGGTTCTCCATTCTGTTCCATTGACCTGTGTGCTTTATTTCTGTGGACATAGGATATAATTTGGGGAACGTATTGTAAACTTTTCTGGGGCTGACATCCCCCTCCCCACGCCAGGTCTAGCAGGCAGGAGGGCAGAGTCGAGTCCCAGTCTCCCGGGGTGCAGGTTCTGACCAAGTGGGTTGCATGGTGCCTGGCACTCTGCATTTCTCATGGGGTCTGAGATGCTGCCTGTGCTGGGCCTGGGCCCACGTCTGGGGGCCGAGGCGTCACTACCTGTCGTGCAGGTGATGTGGCCATTCAGAGCCTTGAAGGGGGTTTGACCCTGGAAACTGCCTCATGAGGCGACTTTACAATAGCCCTTGAAAAGAATCCAGACTTCCCTGAGCCTTGAGTGACCAGGAGCCACATGGCCTGCCATACTCTGGCTACAAGTCTTTGGTTTTCTAAAATGGGTTATTGTTAACCGATTCAGTGTATTGAAAGCAGTGGCCCTCTCTGCATCACTGAAGGACTGACCCGAGAAACCCCACAGCAGTGACAGCTGGGCGCTGTCACCAGTTGGGGTGGAAAGTTTCTTCATGGGGAATATGTGAGACACTGAAGGGCCCTTTTCCAAGCTCTTGAGATCTTTTCTCTATAGATTGTGCTAAGAGGATTCCTCCTATTTCAGGGATTGCGTAAACCACAGTGACTCATGTGGGAACTGGACATTTTGGAGATAATCCACTTTATCTTTTTTTTTAAGCTTTTGTTTATTTATTTTTAATAAAAGAACTGGGGTGCAGGCCAGAGGTGAGGGAGGGTGAGAGGATTCACCAGAGACACAGCAGGGAGTAGAACAGGCAGATCTACCAAGATACACTGCTGAGGGGAGCATCAGGCGAGACAGGAGAGGTCTGCTGCACCAGGTGGGTAGCTCCCCAGCCAGGCTTGAACTCAGACCACTGTGGTGACAGCACTGAGATTTAACCCCTAGGCCACTGGGCAGGGGGAGGCTGCACTTTACCTTTTAATATGTTAAACTGATGTTACCTCCTTCCTTGCCAATCCCTCTGTTATGCTTGCTTTGGAGAGAAGTTGAATTTCTCTGCAAAGGAGAAAGGAATCAGCATTTATTGAGCACCTGCTGGAGCAACAAGTTCATCGCTTTAGTTACATGATCTCCATTAATGACGCTATAGAGATATTATTTCTACCCTGTAGTCGTGGACCCTGAGGTCCAAAAGGGATCCGTGACTTCTCTGAGATCAAAAAATAAGCACAAGGGCCAGATATATTTGGACTCCCAAATCTTTGTATTTTGTCCTGAACTGGAGGTTTTAAAATGAGGGTAAATTGTAACCCTCTTGGAGGCCAGGGGGAGGGAAGGCGTGTAGGCGCCCCCACCCATCCTCACAACAGGTCCTTGGGTGCTGGGTGTCCTCCATAAGGAAGGAGCTTCGACCTAAAACAAGACAGAACAAAACTTTCACGTTGCATTGCACCATGTGAAGATGATGTCATTAATATTGAACATGAATGACTTCATAGTTTTAGAATGACTCTCATCCCAAACAGGATTGCTACTCGTAAGAGACTGCAGTTAAAAACAGCAGTTTTCTAATGATTCCCACACAGCAGGTTTAATTGCTGCACCTACCAGAGAAAATTCCTGGAGATCTAGAACAATTGGTGAGGAGGGGATGCCTCAGCAGTGCTTGCAAAATTGTTCAGGATGAGACCCCCTTTAGGAGCATTTATTTATTTATATTGTCTTAGGGTCTTTTTTTATTATTTTTTTTTTATTTTTTTTATTTTTTTTAAAGATTTATTTTTATTTATTTACTTATTTATACAAGCACTGGGTACAGTCAGAAGCGCGGGAGGGCGAGAGAATTCACCAGAGCCAGAGCGGGGAGCAGAGCAGGCAGAAGGACCGAAGTACACTGCTGAGGGGAGCAGCGGGCGGCAGGAGAGGTCTGCGCGCCATGTGGGACCCTCCTCCGGTGGCTGGGGAGCAGCCGGGGATCGAACTGGCACTGCAGAGGCTGCGGGCAGCTTCGCAACCCAGCGCTCAACCGCTGCGCCACCGGGGAGGCCTGGGTCTTTTTTTAAAAAAAGATTTATTCATTTATTTATACAAGCACTGGGTACAGTCAGAAATGCGGGAGGGTGAGAGAATTCACCGGAGCCAGAGTGGAGAAGAGAACAGGCATACTGATGAAGTACACTGCTGAGGGGACCAGCTGGTGGCAGGAGAGGTCTGTGTGCCATGTGGGACTCTCACCCGGGGGCCAGGGATCGAACCGGCGCTGCAGAGTCTGCGGGCAACTTCGCAGCCCAGCACTCAACCGCTGCGCCACCGGGGAGGCCCTGTCTTAGGGTCTTCCCTTTCCTTAAAGAGCATCTCTTTTTTTCTTCTTTTCTTTTTTTTAAAAAAGATTTATTTATTTATTTATTTATTTATTTATTTATTTATTTATTTATTTATACAAGAACTGGGGTATAGGCCAGATGCACGGGAGGGTGAAAGGAGTCACCAGAGACAGAGCGGGGAGCAGAGCAGGCAGATTGACTGAAATACACTGCTGAGGGGAGCATTGGGGGAGACAGGAGATGTCTGCTGCACCATGTGAGCATCTCTGTGGCCAGTGGGGATCAAACCAGCACTGCAGAGGCTGCGGGCAGCTTCACAGCGCTGCACTCAACTGCCTGAGCCACCAGGGAGGTCCTTTTGTTCTTTTATTACATAGTTATTCATTTCTGTCTAGTTATTGGTTTCTCCCCTCAGGGGTGGTCCCCATAGTTCTCCCACCACCATAGCACCCATGATCCATCACCTTGTGCTCTTCCCTCCCCTCTGTTTACCCCCTCCCTCCCCCTCCCTGCAGAATGCCTCAGGTCTTGGTCAGCCTGCTAGGGTTGTCTTTTTCTTTATCTTTTGTTCTGTTTCTCTATATTTCACATGTAAGTGAAACCATCTGATGTTTATCTTTCCCCTGCCTTATTGTGGCTAGCATCATCCCTTCCAGCTCCATCCATATCACCACATGCGGCATGAATTTGTCTTTTTTTTTTTGATTGCAGAGTAATATTCCGTGGTGTAATTATATCACAACGTTTTGATCCATTCATCTATTTTCTGGCATTTGAGTTGTTTCCATGTCAAGGCTACTGTAAATAGTGCTGCAATAAACACAGGAGTTCAAGTTTCCTGTTTTGTTTTTGTTTTTGTCCCTTAGGTAGATTCCTAGGAGTGGAATGCCAGATCATGTGTAGACCTGTTTTCAGTGTTCTGTGGAACCTCCACACATCTGCCCATAGTGGCTGGACCAGTTTGCGCTCCCACCAGCGGTGTCAGAGGCTCCTTTTTCTCCGCTGCTTCTCCAGCATTTGTTGTTTCCAGTTTTTCTTTTTCAATGTGGAGCCTTCTCAGTGGAGTGAGGTGGCAGCTCATTGTGGTTTTGATTTGCATTTCCCTGATATCAGTGATGCTGAACGTCTTTTCTGTGCCTGCTGGCCATTTGCATTTCTTCTTTGGCAAAGTGTCTTTTTACTTCTGGCATTTTTTTTTGACTGGGATGTTTTTGTTGAGTCATGTAAGCTCTTTGTAAATCTTTGATATCAGTCCCTTAGTTGTCATGCGGTGTGCTGATATTTTCCCCCATTTGGCGGGTGTCTCTGTGTTGACCGTCTCTTGCTGGTTAGCCCCAACTGTCTACATTCTCTCTGGTTTCCTTGCTTCTGGAGAAGAAACCTCAAAGACGTTTCTGAGCATAGTGTCATTGAGTGTTGGCCTGTGTTCCCTTCTGTGTATTCTATGGTGCCAGGTTTCACATGCAAGTCTTTCATCCACTTGAGTTGGTTTGTGTATGGTGTGAGGTAGTGGTCTAGTTCCATTCTTTTGCATGTTGCAATCCAGTTTCCCCAGCACCATTTATGGAAGAGGCTATTCTTGTTCCAATGTATATTCTTTGTTCCTGTGTCATAGTGTTATAGGGCAGCCCCAATACAAAACGGGTTGCCCAACTGTGGGTCCTCACCCGTGCATTTAAAAGGACTTATCAATACTCTACTGCAGGCACACACGAAAGGTTAATAAAAGGTTTATTTACAAGGGAAGGGCAAATGAGGAAATGTACAACTCAGGGAGAAAAATGGAAGACAAATTTTTAAATGCATCCTACCCAATCCACCAATCTGGAATCCCAAATGGTACTCTGAGAGCTGGCTGCGAGCCAGGAACCGTGAAGCCAGGAGGCGAGCGAGAGAGCGAGCCCCCCCCCCAAGGCCCACGTGTTTGGTTTTTATACCCAACCCTGGCTGCTTAACTCCTCCCTCAGGTCCCTGCCACCTTCCCTTTGGTGGTGACAGGATTTGTCTTTCCCAATGTCCTGATGGCTTTGGTCTGGAGTGGGGTGGAGTCCACAAAGCCTGTATGGGATTAGCTCAGGACATCCTTTCCCCCTAACAATTGGTTAGTTCACCATTGGTCTCTGTGTCTGTTTTTGTTCTAATACTGTTTTCATTATAACAGCTTTGTAGTATTCTTTGATGGCTGGGAGTGTAATACCTTGTGGGTCTGCCACTCCTAAGTAGATTGTTTGGCCACCATTTTGTCACCTATAGTTCTAAGCAAGGTCAAGATGGCTTGGTCAGTTAGATGCAGAGCCCAACCCTTCAAGGTGCCCTTTCAAATCAAACAAGAGCACAAAAGCTGGATCACGCTGGGAAGGCTATGCATCACGAGGTATGACCAGGAACGCCTGGGGACCTGAGGACCAATGCATAACAAAGGACCCCAGAAGCTGATCAGTGGAAGCCTTGTTGATAAGATTAGAACCTTGGCTGGGGATTAGGGTGTGACCTCCATGACAATACCGAGTCATCCAGCAGATGAGAAGTGCCTGGAGGGCAGACTCACAATCCCTGATCTTCTACATTCTTCCCCTTTCTTTCATCTCCTATCCCTTCATCTCCTTCCCCTTTCCTTTTGCTCCTCACCCTTACAACCGATGCTGTGGATCAATAAGAAGGCCAGGATCTTGTGCTTCAGCAGCATCCCGCATTATGTAGCCTGCTCCACGACTCCTGACCCCCGTTTCTTTATCAGCGTGGTGTTGCCCAACGCAACAATAGCTCCTTTCTCCTCCACCCTTTTAGTCAGAAGAACTTTCACTATTAGAGGTTGCTGTGATCCCACATGAATTTGAGCCCTATTGGTTCCATTTCATTGAAGAACACCATTGTGATTTGTGTTGGCATTGCATGGAATCTGTAAATTGCATACAAATAGGAAGTCGCAACTAGGTTTGTTACGGTTTTCCAATTATGGAACATTCATAAAACGAGTGTTAATAAAAAAATGTAGGTGTTATTTTCTGTAATTTCTAAAAAGGTGTTGTTTTCTATGATTTCTAAAACAGACAAAATAGGTCTGTTCTCTAGAGATGAAGAAAGGATGTTTCAGATGGAAAGGCAATGGCATTTTATCATAGAATAGATGACCAGTTATTGATCGTATAATACTAGGATATTAATCCACATTTCTGCTGATGGAACGCTCAGTAAGATCATCCCTTTGTCACCTGCTTCATGGTGCCACCAGAGAAAATGTTGCATGTAAGTGACTTACTTGCACGCTTTATAAAGGAATTAAGTCAGGAAATTCAAAGGTGAAACTGGAAAACATGAAGTTGATAATGAAGTTAGAGCCACGTCTCTGGTCACGTGTGTCTGTAAAATCCACAGTCCTCAATTGTGGGCTGGTCACCCGCCACTGGACGAGGCAGGGCCAGACCCACTGATCCGTGGATGGTCCTTTCTGAAGCTGGGCCTGGGGTCTGACTTTGTACCTGGCGAGCAAGGGCACTTTGCTGCTGCCTTGGGCGGATTGGGTCACGTCCTCCTATCTTTGCCTCCCTGGGAGAGGAAAGGGAGGAAGCAGATGTTTCCCGAGGGCTGTCTGCAGTCCTTCCCTCGGTCCTCGCTGCCCTCACAAGACAACCTGTTTGTCACGTCATTTATCTACAGCCTCAAAAATCTCTTCAGTGGCTCCCACTGTCTGCGCTCAGGCTAAAGTCCAAGCCTCCAGACAAGCTTACGAGAGTCTTGCCATCTGCTCCTGCTGTGTCAGGCCCGCGGCCCCTCTCTGACAACCTCCTTCTCTCCGGCTTCCCCATTCACTTGACCGAGACGGTGTCAAGGGTCATTTCGCAGCAGCCCTGCTGGTCGCCCCCTCGGCCAGGAGCGTGTCAGGTGTCCCTTCCAGGGAAGGCTGTGACGTCTCAAGCTCCCTGTCACAATTCTTGTGGGTCTGTTGAGGTTCCCTGTGCCCCTGATTGCTCCTGAGGGTGCTCTGAGCTGTGGGCTCGGCTCAGCCTGTGTCCTCATCCAGCAGACAGTGGGCGCTCAGCAACAACAGGTGAAGGGGTTGTCTGCCTCTCAAATCGAGGGGATACTTTCCTTTGTACAGATAAGGAAATGGAGGCTCAGGTATTAGAGGAATAAACTATCTTCCCCAACTCCAGGCCTCCCTGATGAGCGTAGAACCTTCCATTTTGTCAGAGCGGGTGGTCTCTGGGCTCTGGCCTGTCGGCACCTCTCTCTCCCCAACTCAGTGCAGGCAGAGGCGCAGCTCTGGTGCCAGCTGGGGGGAGGTGCCGGGGCAGCCCTGCCCACCTCTCTCTCAGCAGTCAGGGGCCTCCTGGAATGACCCTGCCAGGCGGGCGCTCATCCCTCGTGGGCAGTGAGGAGAGGGTGTGGTTGTCACAGCCCCAGGGCTGGGCTTCCGGCCATGGTGAGGGTGCAGGGGCTCAGAGAGTCTGTGCAGCTTCTGTCCCAGGTGGTGACCAGCTCCAGTGGGACCCAGGTGTGGTGGACACAGCTGCAGGGCGAGCTCCGGGGTGGAGCGCGGTGCATTTTTATCTTGTTCCATTGGGTCCTCCGCTCAGAGCGCTCAGAGCACTCAGAGCACAGTTTCATGCACTGGTGGGTCTCCTGGCCCCCCTTCACAGTGCGAGTTCTGACCCAATGGGTTGCTCAGGAGTGAACCTGGACCTCTGGCCTCCTCCATGCCCACAACCCAACCTGCCAGTGCCTGGCGGTTTTCCACATCCAGCCCTCCCTCCTCTGGGCCCTCCTGACCAGTGCCCCCCACTCTGCCATCAGCTGCCCACAGGAGATGCTCCTCACTCTCCCCTCCCTCTGGGCTCCCGTCCTGCCCAGATGGAAGTGCAGAGGGTGCCTCCCCGCTGGGTCCTGCAGGACCAGGTTCCTGCCCCCACCCATGCTGGCCCCACTCCCCCCTTAACTGTCCCCCCTGCCCCCCACAGGCCCAGGCTGGGACTTCACTCCAAGTCTTACGGGAGCCTGGCCAGGGCAGGATGGGACTCATGGTGGTGACACCCACCCGATAGTCCCCTGCATCATGACGGTGTGGAAATTCAAAGTGAGCTACAGGTAAATAGTCCATGTTTCCTCCGAAGATGGTGACAATGTAAAAAAATGTAAGATGAATGGGGAAGGCTTGAGTGTCCTCACGTCTGGGGTGGAAATGTTGGTGAGGATGTCCATTTTGTGGGGCCTGTGTGCAATTCCGTTTCAACATTGCTCAAATGGGTTGAGACTAGAACACCTGTTGCCATTGTTGCTACCTTGAAAGTCACCGTGTCAGAAACAATTAAGGTCACGGATAGACATGGCAATACCCGTGTGCTCTGTGTCAGTGGCTTCCTTTCAATGACAGTGGACAAAATTTATTTCAAGGGTACCTTTTTTAGCCAAAAATAAAATCCCCTTTTTAAAAAATGGGAGTTAAATATTGTTGGCATTCTTTGGTTCCTTGATGCCTCTTACTATTTCCAGTTGTTCTTTTTTTTCTTCCATTTCCTTGAGCCTTAGCACCCTTTTCATTTATGAAACTTCTGACCTTGTACGGTTTACAAGTTTATGCAGAAATAAAACCACTGTTGAACTACCACAAAAGAATCTATATAAAATTGATACCACCCTCTTTCCTGTCAATGATGGAACCTATGCTGAAATAATCAAGTTTTCATTTCTAGGATGAGACATAAAATGAACGAGTTCCGTTTGGCAGGACAGTAGATTTATATCGATCTGTGACAGTTGATTTGGAATACAGGATTTTCATTCTATTGTGTTCTCTATTTCTTTTTGAAAAGGCAGTGAACTAGGAATATCTGATAAGAAATGACACCCTGGGATGTAGATTCTGAGGAGAAGACAGGCCTCTGAGGAGAAAAAACTGAGGGGAAATACTGTAGAAAGGAGGGTTGAGGAGAATTATTTGAGGAGATATGACATGTTGGAAAGCAGATTCTGAGGAGAAGACAGGCCTCTGAGGAGAAAATCTGAGGAGAAATACTGCAGTAAGGGGTGTTGAGGAGAAATGTCTGAGGAGAAATGACACCCTTGGAATCAGATTCTGACGAGAAGACAGGCCTAGTGGAGCAAAATCTGAGGGGAAATACTGCAGTAAGGAGTGTTGAGGAGAAGTGTCTGAGGAGTAATGACACATTGTGAAGCACATAGTGAGAACACAGGCTTCAAGGGGGAGGAGAAATACTTTAGTAGGAGTGCAGAGGAGAAATATCTGATGATAAATGACAAGTTGGGAAGCAAATTCGGAGGAGAAGGCAGGTCTCTGAGGAGAAATACTCCAGTAAGCAGTGTTGAGAAGTTTCTGAGGAGAAATGAACCCCTAGGAAGCAGATTCTGAGGAGAAGACAGGCCTCTGAGGAGAAAAATCTGAGGAGAAATACTGCAGTAAGGATTGTTGAGAAGTATCTGAGAATAAATGACACTTTGGGAAGCACATACTGAAGAGAGACAGGCTTCTGTGGAAAAAATAACTGAGGAGAAATACTGCAGTAAGGATTGTTGAGGAGGAATATCTGTCAAGAAATGACTTGCTAGGAAGGAGATTCTGAGGAGAAGACAGGCCTCTGAGGAGAAAAAAGTAAGGAGAAATACTGCAGAAAGGAGTGTTGAGGAGGAATATCTGAGGAGAAATGACCCCCTGGGGAGCAGATTCTGAGGAGAAGACAGGCGTCTGAGGAGAAAAAAGTGAAGAGAAATACTGCAGTAAGGAGTGTTGAGGAGAAATATCTGAGGTGAAATGACACGTTGGGAAGCAGATTCTGAGGAGAAGACAGGCCTCTGAGGAGAAAAATCGAGGAGAAACACTGCAGTAAGGAGTGTTGAGGAGGAATATCTGAATAGAAATGACCCCCTGGGGAGCAGATTCTGAGGAGAAGAGGGCCTGTAGGAGAAAATCTGAGGAGAAATACTGCAGTAAGGAGTGTTGAGGAGGAATATCTGAGGAGAAATGACACGTTGGGAAGCAGATTCTGAGGAGAAGACGGGCCTCTGAGGAGTAAATCTGAGGAGAAATACTGTAGTAAGGAGTGTTGAGGAGAAATATCTGAGGTGAAATGACACGTTGGAAAGCAGATTCTGAGGAGAAGACGGGCCTCTGAGGAGAAAAAAGTGAGGAGAAATACTGCAGTAAGGAGTGTTGAGGAGGAATATCTGAGGAGAAATGACCCCCAGGGAAGCAGATTCTGAGGAGAAGACAGGCGTCTGAGGAGAAAAAAGTGAAGAGAAATACTGCAGTAAGGAGTGTTGAGGAGAAATATCTGAGGTGAAATGACACGTTGGGAAGCAGATTCTGAGGAGAAGACAGGCCTCTGAGGAGAAAAATCGAGGAGAAATACTGCAGTAAGGAGTGTTGAGGAGGAATATCTGAGAAATGACCCCCTGGGAAGCAGATTATGAGGAGAAGACAGGCCTCTGAGGAGAAATTTTGAGGAGAAATACTGCAGTAATTCTTGTTGAGGAGAAATATCTGAGGAGATATGACACTCTTGGAATCAGATTCTGGCAAGAGGACAGGCCTAGTGGAGAAATACTGTAGTAAGGAGTGTTGAGGAGAAATATCTGAGGAGAAATGACCTCCTGGGGAGTAGATTCTGAGGAGAAGAGGGCCTGTAGGAGAAAATCTGAGGAGAAATACTGCAGTAAGGAGTCTTGAGGAGTAATATCTGAGGAGAAATGACCTGGTGGGAAGCGGATTCTGAGGAGAAGACAGGCCTCTGAGGAGAAAATAGTGAGGAGAAATACTGCAGTATGGAGTGTTGAGGAAGAATATCTGAGGAGAAATGACCCCCTGGGATGCAGATTTTGAGGACAAGACAGGCCTCTGAGGAGAAAAATCTGAGGAGAAATACTGTAGTAAGGAGTGTTGCGGAGAAATATCAGGTAAGAAATGACACATTGTGAAGCAGATTCTGAGGAGAAGACAGGCCTCTGAGGAGAAAAAAGTGAGGAGATATACTGCAGTAAGGAGTGTTGAGGAGGAATATCTGAGGAGAAATTGTTATAGGACAGGGAGAGGGGCAGCCCAAACCCCGCAAACCTGCCTATTCTAAATGGGTTCTGCCATCCGCCGCATCAACACAAAACATAGGAGACTTTAATGGGAAGGAACTTTAATAAAACTAGGAAACAACACAGGTAAGGCAAAGAGTCTAGTTTCTAAATGAAGCACCCAAAGTTACCCATCTCCTCGTGGGTAAAAGTCCATCCATATGGGATCGGCCCAGAACAAGGCCCCAAAGCCTGCCACAAGTCTAAAGCATCTTCCAGTGGGGACCCACAGCAAAGGGTCACAAACAACCGGACAAGCCCGGAAGGAAAAGAGCAAAATCAACATCAAGATAAAAGCTGCCATTGTCACCTCCCCACGGGTCTCACCGACATCTGTGTCACCTAGTCCACGACCAAAAGACAAGCGCAGTTTCTTCACGTGTCTCTAGGCTCCATGTGCCTCCTCCAGGTCTCCTGGCTCCATCCTGCTTCCTTCCTTCCTCAGTCTCTTCTCCAGCTTCTCCTCTTCCTGCTTAGCTCCACCCTCCCTTGGGTGGGGCAGGGAACATGGAACCTCCCCCTTTCCTGGGGACCACCCTGTTGCAATATGACCCCCTGGGAAGCAGATTCTGAGGAGAAGACAGGCCTCTGAGGAGAAAACTCTGAGGAGAAATACTGCAGTAAGGAGTGTTGAGGAGGAATATCTGAGGAGAAATGACCCCCTGGGAAGCAGATTCTGAGGAGAAGACAGGCCTCTGAGGAGAAAACTCTGAGGAGAAATACTGCAGTAAGGAGTGTTGAGGAGGAATATCTGAGGAGAAATGACCCCCTGGGAAGCAGATTCTGAGGAGAAGACAGGCCTCTGAGGAGAAATTTTGAGGAGAAATACTGTAGTAATTCTTGTTGAGGAGAAATATCTGAGGAGAAATGATACTCTTGGAATCAGATTCTGATGAGAAGACAGGCCTAGTGGAGAAAAATCTGAGGAGAAATACTGTAGTAAGGAGTGTTGAGGAGAAATATCTGAGGTGAAATGACACGTTGGAAAGCAGATTCTGAGGAGAAGACGGGCCTCTGAGGAGAAAAAAGTGAGGAGAAATACTGCAGTAAGGAGTGTTGAGGAGGAATATCTGAGGAGAAATGACCCCCAGGGAAGCAGATTCTGAGGAGAAGAGGGCCTCTGTGGAGAAAATCTGAGGAGAAATACTGCAGTAAGGAGTGTTGAGGGGAAATATCTGAGGTGAAATGACACGTTGGGAAGCAGATTCTGAGGAGAAGACGGGCCTCTGAGGAGAAAATCTGAAGAGAAATACTGCAGTAAGGAGTGTTGAGGAGGAATATCTGAAAAATGACCCCCTGGGGAGCCGATTCTGAGAAGACAGCCTCTGAGGAGAAAAAAGTGAGGAGAAATACTGCAGTAAGGAGTGTTGAGGAGGAATATCTGAAGAGAAATGACCCCCTGGGAAGCAGATTCTGAGGAGAAGACAGGCCTCTGAGGAGAAAAAAGAGAGGAGAAATACTGCAGTAAGGAGTGTTGAGGAGGAATATCTGAGGAGAAATGACCCCCTGGGAAGCAGATTCTGAGGAGAAGGCAGGCCTCTGAGGAGAAAAATTTGAGGAGAAATACTGCAGTAATTCTTGTTGAGGAGAAATATCTGAGGAGAAATGACACTCTTGGAATCAGATTCTGATGAGAAGACAGGCCTAGTGGAGAAAAATCTGAGGAGAAATACTGCAGTACGGATTATTGAGGAGAAGTGTCTGAGGAGTAATGACACGTCGTGAAGCAAATACTGAGAAGGGCTGGTGGGTAGAGAGGCCCTGGCTGGGGGGCGGCACCGGGACAGGGCCGGCAGCTGCTGCCCGTGCAGGGGGAGCTGGGGTCAGGAGCCCCCGCACCGTCCTGGGACAGGAGGTTGCTGCCCTGAGCGAGGTCTCTCCATCGTGATCCCCATGGCGGCGCCCTCTCTCCTACAGCTCCAATCGTGCTCAGCTTCCCCGTGAGAACTGGGGACCATTTCAGGTCATATTCATGGGCTTCCTGGGGGGCAGGAGGGTACAGATGGAGATCCCCAACTCTAGCCAGCCCCTGCAGGACGAGTCCACCCCCGCGGGTCAGGAGCAGCCCTCAGGGCGCAGCAGACCTCCCCGTCTCCTCGCTGTCCCCTTCAGCCCTGGATTTCAATCCATCCGCCAGCTCTGCTCCCCACTCTGTCTCTGGTGACTCCTCTCACCCCCGCACCCCTGGCCTGTACCCTGGTTCTTGTATAAATAAATAAATCTTTAAAAATAAAAATAGCATTTTTCTGATTATTCACACACAGCAGGCTTACTTGCTGCACAGGCCAGAGACAATTCCTTGAGATCTAGAACAACGGATGAGGGGATGCCTCTGCATTGCCTCCAGCAGTGCTCAGGTGAGACCCCCTTTAGAGCATTTATTTATTTATATTGTCTTAGGGTCTTCCCTGTCCTTAAAGACCATCTCTCTCTTTTTTTTCTTTTCTTGCATCGTTGTTCATTTTTTTAGTTATTGGTGTCTCCCCTCAGGGGTGGTCCCCACAGTGCTCCCACCAAAATAGCCCCCGTGCCCCATCACCATAATCCCTTGTGCTCTTCCCTCCCCTCTGTTCACCCCCCTCCCTCCCCCTCCCGGCTGGGTGCCTCAGGTCTTGGTCAGCCTGCTAGGGTTGTCTTTTTCTCTACCTTTTGTTCAGTTTCTCTACTTTTCGCATGTAAGTGAAACCACGTGATATTTATCTTTCTCCTGCCTTATTGTGGCTAGCATCATCCCTTGCAGCTCCATCTCTGTTGCCACCAGTGGCATGATTTTTTGATTGCTGAGCAATATTCCGTGGTGTAACTGTACCACAACGTTTTGATCCATTCATCTGTTTTCTGGCATGAGTTGTTTCCACATCCCGGCTGTTATAACTAGGGCTGCAATGAACACAGCAGTTCGGGTTTCCTGGGTTTTTTTTTGTCCCTTTGTTGGATTCCTAGGAGTGGAAAGCCGGATCATGTGTAGACCCATTTTCAGTGTTCTGAGGACCCTCCACACAGCTGCCCACAGTGGCTGGACCGGTTTGCGCGCCCACCGGCGGTGTCAGAGGCTCCTTTTTCTCCGCCGCTTCTCCAGCATGTGTTGTTTCCAGTTTCTCTTTTCAAATGTGGAGCCTTCTCAGTGGAGTGAGGTGGCAGCTCATTGTGGTTTTGATTTGCATTTCCCTGATATCAGTGATGCTGAACATCTTTTCTGTGCCTGCTGGCCATTTGCATTACTTCTTTGACAAAGTGTCTTTTTACTTCTGGCATTTTTTTTGACTGGGTTGTTTGTTTTTGTTGAGTCGTGTAAGCTCTTTGTAGATCTTTGATATCAGTCCCTTAGCTGTCATGCGGTGTGGTGTGCTGATATTTTCCCTCATGCAGCGGGTGTCTCTGTGTTGATGACTGTCGCTTGTGTAGCCCCATCTATCTACATTCTCCCTGGTTTCCTTGCTTCTGGAGACAACTCCTTAATGACGTTTCTAAGGATCATGTCATTGAGTGTTGGCCTATGTTCTATTCTGTGTATTCTGTGGTGCCAATTTTCACATGCAAGTCTTTCCTCCACTGGAGTTGGTTTGTGTGTGGTGTGAGGTCGTGGTCTAGTTCCATTCTTTTGCATGTTGCAATCCAGTTTCCCCAGCATCATTTATGGAAGAGGCTATTTTTTCCAATGTATATTCTTTGCTCCTCTGTCATAGGTTAGTTCACCATATATGGGTGGTTTCATTTCTGGGCTTAAATTTGATTCCATTGGTCTCTGTGTCTGGTTTTGTCCCAACACAGTTTTTTATGAGAATAGCTTTGTCGTATTGTCAGCTGTCTGGGAGTGTCAGGCCTCCATTATTCCTCTCTTTTAGTCAGGAGAACTTTCGCTACTTGAGGTTTTGTGATTCCATATGAATTTGAACAGTACTGGTTCCATTTTGTTGAAGAACACCATTTAAAGTTTCATCGAAATTGCACTGAATCTGTAAATTGTATTCAAATAGGAAGTCCCATCTGGTATGTTACTTTTTCCCAATTATGGAACATTCATCAAACAGTGTTAATAAAAAATGTAGGTGTTATTTTCTATAAATTCTAAAAAGACAAAGTAGGTCTGTTCTCCGGATGAAGAAGGAATATTTCAGATTGAAAGGCAAAGGCACTTTATCATATAATAGACAACCAGTTATTGATCATATAATATTAGGATATTCTTCCACCTTTTTGCTGATGGAACGCTCAGTAAGATCATCCCTTTGTCACCTGCTTCATGGTGCCACCAGAGAAAATGTTGCACGTAAGTGACTTACTTGCACGCTTTATAAAGGAATCAAGGAGAGGAATTAAGTCAGGAAATTCAAAGGTGAAACTGGAAAACATGAAGTTGATAATGAAGTTAGAGCCACGTCTCTGGTCACGTGTGTCTGTAAAATCCACAATCCTCAATTGCGGGCTGGTCACCCGCCACTGGACGAGGCAGGGCCAGACCCACTGATCCGTGGATGGTCCTTTCTGAAGCTGGGCCTGGGGTCTGACTTTGTACCTGGCGAGCAAGGGCACTTTGCTGCTGCCTTGGGCGGATTGGGTCACGTCCTCCTATCTTTGCCTCCCTGGGAGAGGAAAGGGAGGAAGCAGATGTTTCCCGAGGGCTGTCTGCAGTCCTTCCCTCGGTCCTCGCTGCCCTCACAAGACAAACTGTTTGTCACGTCATTTATCTACAGCCTCAAAAATCTCTTTAGTGGCTCCCACTGTCCGTGCTCAGGCTAAAGTCCAAGCCTCCAGACAAGCTTACGAGAGTCTTGCCATCTGTTCCTGCTGTCTCAGGCCCACGGCCCCTCTCTGACAACCTCCTTCTCTCTGGCTTCCCCATTCACCTGACCGAGTCCATGTCAAGGGTCTTTCTGCAGCAGCCCTGCTGGTCGCCCTCTCGGCCAGGAGAGTGTCAGGTGTCCCTTCCAGGGAAGGCTGTGGCGTCTCAAGCTCCCTGTCACAATTCTTGTGGGTCTGTTGAGGTTCCCTGTGTCCCCGATTGCTCCTGAGGGTGCTCTGAGCTGTGGGCTCAGCTCAGCCCCTGTCCTCATCCAGCAGACAGTGGGCGCTCAGCAACAACAGTTGAAAGGGTCGTGTCTGCCTCTCTAGTCGAGGGGATACTTTCCTTTGTACAGATAAGGAAACGGAGGCTCAGGTATTATAGGAAAAAACTATCTTCCCCGCCCCCAGGCCTGCCTGATGAGCATAGAACCTTCCATTTTGTCGGAGCGGGTGGTCTCTGGGCTCTGGCCTGTCAGCTCCTCTCTCTCCCCTGTTTGGTGCAGGCAGAGGCGCAGCCCTGGCGCCTGCTGGGGGGAGGTGCTGGGGCAGCCCCGCCCACCTCTCTCTCAGCAGTCAGGGGCCTCCTGGAATGACCCTGCCAGGCGGGCACTCATCCGTCATGGGCAGTGAGGAGAGGGTGCGGTTGTCGCACCCCCAGGGCGGGGCTTCTGACCATGGTGAGGGTGCAGGGGCTCAGAGAGTCTGTGCAGCTTCTGTGCCAGGCAGTGACCAGCTCCAGCGGGACCCGGGTGTGGTGGACACAACTGCAGGGCGAGCTCCGGGGTGGAGCGCGGTGCATTTTTACCTTGTTCCATTGGGTCCTCTGCTCAGAGCGCTCAGAGCACAGCTTCACGCGCTGGTGGGTCTCCTGGCCCCCCTTCACAGTGCGGGTTCTGACCCAGTGGGCTGCTCAGGAGTGAACCCGGACCTCTGGTCTCCTCCATGCCCACAACACAACCTGCCAGCGCCTGGCGGTTTTCCACATCCAGCCCTCCCTCCTCTGGGTCCTCCCGGCAAGTGCCCCCCACTCTGCCATCAGCCGCCCACAGGAGATGCTCCTCACTCTCCCCTCCCTCTGGGCTCCCCTTCTGCCCAGATGGAAGCACAGAGGGTGCTGCCCCGCTGGGTCCTGCAGGACCAGGTTTCTGCCCCCACCCTGCCGGCCCCACTCCCCCCTTAACCGTCCACCCCCCCACCCTGCAGGCCCAGGCCGGACTTCACTCCAAGTCTTACGGGAGCCTGGATGGGAGAGGACGGGACTCACGGTGGCGACACCCACCCAATGGTCCCGCTGCATCATGACGGTGTGGAAATTCAAAGTGAGCTACAGGTAAATAGTCCATGTTTCCTCCGAAGATGGTGACAATGTAAAAAAATGTAAGATGAATGGGGAAGGCTCGAGTGTCCTCACGTCTGGGGTGGAAATGTTGGTGAGGATGTCCATTTTGTGGGGCCTGTGTGCAATTCCGTTTCAACATTGCTCAAATGGGTTGAAACTAGAACATCTGTTGCCATTGTTGCTACCTTGAAAATCACTGTCAGAAACAATTAAGGTCACGGATAGACATGGCAATACCCGTGTGCTCTGTGTCAGTGGCTTCCTTTCAATGACAGTGGACAAAATTTATTTCAAGGGTACCTTTTTAGCCAAAAATAAAATCCCCTTTTTAAAAAATGGGAGTTAAATATTGTTGGCATTCTTTGGTTCCTTGATGCCTCTTACTATTTCCAGTTGTTCTTTTATTTCTTCCATTTCCTTGAGCCTTAGCACCCTTTTCATTTATGAAACTTCTAATTTTGTACGGTTTACAAGTTTACCCAGAAATAAAACCACTGTTGAACTACCACAAAAGAATCTATATAAATTTTGACACCACCATCTTTCCTGTCAGTGATGGAACCTCTGCTGAAATAATCAGGTTTTCATCTAGGATGAGACAGAAAATGAACGTGTTCTGTTTGGCAGAACACTAGATTTATATCGATCTGTGACAGTTGACTTGGAATACAGGATTTTCATTCTATTGTGTTCTCTATTTCTTTTTGCAAAAGTAGTTAACTAGGAATATCTGATGAGAAATGACACCCTGGGGTGTAGATTCTGAGGAGAAGACAGGCCTCTGAGGAGAAAAAACTGAGGAGAAATACTGTAGAAAGGAGTGTTGAGGAGAATTATCTGAGGAGATATGACATGTTGGGAAGCAGATTCTGAGAAGACAGGCCTCTGAGGAGAAATACTGCAGTAAGGGGTGTTGAGGAGAAATATCTGAGGAGAAATGACACCCTTGGAAGCAGATTCTGAGAAGACAGGCCTCTGAGGAGAAAAAAACTGAGGAGAAATACTGTAGTAAGGAGTGTTGAGGAGGAATATCTGATGAGAAATGACACGTTGGCAAGCAGATTCTGAGGAGAAGACAGGGCTCTGAGGAGAAAAGTCTGAGAAGAAATACTGTAGTAAGGAGTGTTAAGGAGAAGTATCTGAGGAGAAATGACATGTTGGGAATTATTCCCATACAGCAGGCTTAATTGCTGCACCTACCAGAAAAAAAATCCTGGATATCTAGAACAATTGGTGAGGAAGAGATGTCCCAGCAGTGGCTGCAGTATTGTTCAGGATGAGACCCCCCTTTGGGTGCATTTATTTATTTATATTGTTTTAGGGTCTTCCCTGTCCTTAAAGCCCATCTCTTTTTTTTCCTTCTTTTCTTACATCCTTGTTCATTTTTGTTTAGTTATTGGTTTCTCCCCTCAGGGTGGTCCCCATAGTGCTCCCACACCATAGCAGCCGTGACCCATCACCATAATCCCTTGTGCTCTTCCCTCCCCATGTTGATCCCCCTCCCCACCCCCCGCTGGATGCCTCAGCTCTTGGTCAGCCTGCTAGGGTTATCTTTTTATTTACATTTTGTTCAGTTTCTCTATATTTTGCATATAAGTGAAACCATCTGATATTTCTTTCTCCTGCCTTATTGTGGCTAGCATAATTCCTTCCAGCTTCATCCATATTGCCACAAGTGGCATGGGTTTGTCTTTTTGATTGCTGAGTAATATTCCATTGTGTATTTATACCACAACATTTTGATCCATTCATCTGTTTTGTTGCATTGTTGCATTGTTGCATATCGTGGCTATTGAATATAGTGCTGCAATAAACATAAGAGTTCAGGTTTCCTGTTTTTTTTTTTTTTGCCCCTTGGATAGATTCCTAGGAGTGGAATTGCTGGATCATATGTAGATCCGTTTTCAGTGTTCTGAGGAAGCTCCACACAGTGGCTGGACCAGTTTGCCTTCACACCAGCAGTGTAGGAGTCTCCTTTTTCTCCACAGCTTCGTCAGCATTTGTTGTTTCCAGTTTTTTTTTTTTTTTAATGTAGAGCATTCTTGCTGGAGTGAGGTGGCATCGATGTGGTTTTGATTTGAGTTTTTTTGATATTAGTGATGCTGAACCTTTTCTCTGTGCCTGTTGGTCATTTGCATTTCTTCTTTGGAGAAGTGTCTTTTGACTTCTGCCCCTTTTTTGGACTGGGTTGTTTGTTTGTTTGTTTTGAGTTGTGTAAGCTCTTTGTAAATCTTTGATATCAGTCCCTTATATATCATATGGTTTGCAAATATTTTCTCCCGTTCAGTGGGGTGTCTCTTTGTTTTGATCACTGTCTCTTGCTGGTCTGAAGATTATTAGGTTTATGTGTCCCCAACTGTTTACATTCTCCTTTGTTTTCCTTGCTTTTGGAGAAGAATCCTCAAAGATGTTTCTGAGGACTGTGTCATTGAGTGTTTGCCTATGTTCCCTTCTATATAGTCTATGATGCCAGGTTTCACATTCAAGTCCTTTATCCACTTGTGCTGGTTTGTGTATGGTGTGAGATAGTGGTCTAGTTTTATTATTTTGCATGTTGCAATCCAGTTTTCCGGTACCATTTATTGAAGAGGCTATTCTTGTTCCTTGCTCCTGTGTCATAGAAGTGTGGTTTTATTTCTGGGCTTTAAATTAGATTCCATTGGTCTCGGTGTCTGTTTTTGTTCCAATACTGGTTTTATTATAATAGCTTTGTAGTATTGTTACAGGGCAACCCCGACATGAAATGGGTTGCCTGTGGTTCCTCACCTGCATGCTTAAAATGGACTTATTAATACTCAACTGCAGGCACACACACAAGGTTAATAAAAGGTTTATTTACAAAAAGAGGGAGAAAATTTGTGAATGTGTCCTACCAGTTCCATTGACCTGGAATCCCAATGGCATGCTGAGAGCTTGTGAAAAGCCAAGAGCTATGAGGCTAAGAGAGAGAGAGCCAAGGCCCACATGTCTGGTTTTATACCAAACCTGGCTGCTTAACTCCACTCTCAGGTCCCAGCAATCCTCCCTTTGGTGATGATGGGATTTGTCATTCCCAGTATTTTGATGGCTTTGGTCTGGAGTGGGGGTGGAGTCCACAAAACCTGTATGGAGTTTTCTCAGGACATCCTTTCCCCCTAACAGTATTGTTTGATGTCTGTGAGTGTAATACCTCCATTCTTCCCCCCTTTTGGTCAGAAGAACGTTCACTACTAGAGGTTTTGTGATCCCATATGAATTTGAACAGTGTTGGCTCCATTTCATTGAAGAACACCATTGTAATTTTTATTGGAATTGCATTGAATCTGGCAATTGCATACAAAATAGAAAGTCCCACCTAGATATGCTACTCTTTTCCAATTATGGAACATTCATGAAACAGAGTATTAATAAAAAAAAAGTAGGTGTTATTTTCTATTATTTCTTTTTTTTATTTTTTAAAAAAGATTTATTTATTTATTTATACAAGCACTGGGTACAGTCAGAAGCACAGGAGGGTGAGAGAATTCATCAGAGCCAGGGCAGGGAACAGAACAGGCAGACTGATGAAAATACACTGCTGAGGGGAGCAGCGGGCAAGACAGGAGAGGTCTGTCGTGCCATGTGGGACCCTCTCCGGTGGCTGGGGATTGAACCAGTGCTGCAGAGGCTGCGGGTAGCTTTGTAGCCCTGCGCTCAACTGCTGCGCCACCAGGGGAGCCCCTATTTTCTGTAATTTCTAAAAAGAAAAAGTAGGTCTGTTCTCTAGAGATGAAGAAGGAATATTTCAGATTGAAAGGCAAAGGTGTTTTATCATATAATAGATGACAAGTTATTGATAGTATAATATTAGGATATTCTTCCACCTTTCTGCTGAGTGAGAATGCTAAGTGAGATTGTCCTTTTGTCATCTGCTTCATGATGCCACCTGAGAAAACGTTGCACTCAAGTGGCTTAATTGCAGGACAGTGCCACTATGCTTTATAAAGGAATCAAGGACAGGAAATTCAAAGCGTGAAACTGGAAAACATGAAGTTGATAATAAAGATAGAACCACGTCTCTGGTCACATGTGTCCATAAAATCCACAATCCTTGATTGTGGGTTGATCACCTGCTGCTGGACAAGGCAGGGCCAGACCCACTCATCCTTGGATGGTCCTTTCTGAAGCTGGGCCTGGGGTCTGAATTTACCTGGAGAGCAAGGGCACGTCGTTGCTGTCCTGGGTGGGTTGGTTCACGTCCTCCTATCTTTACCTGGCTGGGGAGAGGAAAGGGAGGAACAGAATGTTTCCCAAGGGCTGTCTGCTGTCCTTCCCTCGGTCCTCGCTGCCCTCACAAGAAAACCTGTGAGTCACGTCATTTATTTACCGCCTCAAAGAGCTCTTCAGTGACTCCCATGTCCTCACTCAGGCTAAAGTCCAAGCCTCCAGATAAGCTTACGAGAGTCTTGCCATCTGCTCCTGTTGTCTCAGGCCTGTGGCCCCTCTCTGACAACCCCCTTCTCTCTCCCCCACCCCATTCACCTGACCAATTCCACTTCAAGGGTCATTCTGTAGGAGCCCTGCATGATGCCCCCTTGGCCAGGAGCGTGTTGTCAGGTGCCCCTTCCAGGGAAGATTGTGGCATCTCAAATGTCCCATCACAATTCTTGTGTGTCTGTTGAAGTTCCCTTTGTCCCCGACTGTTCATGGGTGTCCTGAGCTGTGGGCTCGGCTCAGCTCGTGTCCTAGGCATCTAGCAGACAGTGAGCACTTGGCAACAACAGGTGAAGGGGTGTTGTCCACCTCTAGAGTTGAGGAGATACTTTCCTTTGTACAGATGAGGAAACTGTGGCTTAGGTATTGGAGCCATAAAAAGAAAAACCTATACCCCCTGGGCCTGCCTGAGCCTAGAACCTTCCATTTCAGCAGAGGGAGTAGTCTTGGTGCCCCTGCCAGTCAGCTCCTCTCTCTCCTTATTCAGTGTAGGTGGAAGCATAGACCTGGCATCTTCTGGGGTGGGGGGAAGTGCTGGAGCAACCCTACCCACCTCTCTCTCAACTGTCAGGGGCCTCGATGCCTGGCATGACACGGCGAGGCAGGCGCTAATCCCTTGTGGCCAGTGAGGAGATGGTGTGGTTATTGCACCCTCAGGGTGGAGCTTCTGGCTACGGGGAGTATGAAGGTGCTCAGAAAGTCTGTGCAGCTTCCATCACAGGCAGTGACCAGCTACAGCGGGACCCATGGTGTGATGGACACAGCTGCTGGGCGAGCTCCTGGGTGGACCATGGTGCATTTTTACCTTGTTCCATTGAGTCCTCTGCTCAGAGTGCTCAAAGCACAACAGTGATCAGACCTTCACACACCCATGGCCCAGGTCGGGACTTCACTCCAAGTCTTAGGGGAGCCCTGACAAAGGAGGACAGGACTCACGGTGGCGACACCCACCCGATGATCTTGCTGCATCATAACAGTGTGGAAATTCAAAGTGAGATACAGGTAAATAGCCCATTTTTCCTCCAAAGATGGTGACAATCTAAAAATTCTAAGATAAATGGGGAAGACTTGAGTGTCTTTACGTCTTGGGTGGAAATGTTGATGAGGATGTCCATTTTGTGGGTCAGTACACAATTCCATTTCAACATTGCTCAAATGGGTTGAAACTACAACATTTGTTGCTATCATTGCCACTTTGAAAGTCACCCTGTCAAAAACAATAAAGGTCACGGATAGACATTGCAATAGTCATCTGCTATGTATTAGTGACTTACTGTCATTGACAGTTGACAAAATTCATTGATAGGGTAGCTTTTTAGCAAAAAATAAAATTCCCTTTTTAAAAAATGGGATTTAAATATTGTTGGCATTCTTTCGTTCCTCATATGACTCTTGCTATTCCCAGTGTTTTTTTTTTTTAAGGATTTATTTATTTATTTATGCAAGCACTGAGTACAGTCAGAAGCGCAGGAGGGTGAGAGGATTCACCAGAGCCAGAGCGGGGAACAGAATGGGCAGATGGACAAAATACCCTGCTGAGGGGAGCAGCAGGCATGGCAGGAGATGTCTGCGCTCCATGTGGGACCCTCGCGGGTGGCCGGGGATTGAACCGGTGCTGCAGAAGCTGCAGGCAGGTTCACCGCCCAGCGCTCAACCACTGAGCCACTGGGGAGGCCAGTGGCTTTTCTTTCTTCCTTTTCCTTGAGCCTTAGCACCCTCTTCATTTATGATGCTTCTGACCTTGTATGGTTTGCAAGCTTACCCAGAAATAGGCTCACTGTTGAACTACCACAGATGAATCAATATAAATTTTGATATCACCGTATTTCTTGTCTATTATGGAACCTCCACTGAAATAATCAGGTTTTCAGTTCTAGGATGAGACTGAAAATGAAAGTGTTCTGTTTGGTAGTGTTACCTTCCAGGGAGAGGAGCACCCCAGACTCTGCAAACCTGCTTGCTCTAAATATGTTCTGCCATCTGCCACATCAACACAAAACATATGAGACTTTAATGAAAAGGAACTTTAATACAATTAGTAAACAATACAGGAGAGGCAAAGATTATAGTTTCTAAATCAAGCACCCAAAGCTACCCGTCCCCTCATGGGTCAAAGTCCACCCAAGCAGGATTGGCCTAGAGCAAGACCCTAAAGCTGCCACAAGTCTAAAGCATCTTTCAGTGGGGACCCACAGAAAAGTATTAGAAACAACCACACAAGTCTGGGAGGAAAAGAGCAAAATCAAAATTAAGACAAAAACTGCCACTGTCATCACCCCATGGGTCTCACTCACATGTGTGTCATTCAGTCCACGACCAAAATGCAAACACAGTTTCTTCACGTGTCTCTCGGCTCCCTGTGCCTCCTCCAGGTCTTCTGGCTCCATCCTGCTTCCTTCTTTCCTCAGTCTCCTGTGCAGCTTCTTTACTCCCTGCTCAGCTCCACCCTCCTTTGGGTGGGACAGGAAACCTGGAAACTCCCCCTTTCCTGGGGACCACTCTGTTACAGTAGGACACTAGATTCACAACACAGGAATTTCATTCTATTATGTTCTATATTTCTTTTTCTAAAGGCAATGAACTAGTCACAGGAAGGTTTTATTATTTCAAATTTTGTTTTATGAAATGTCATTGCTCCATTCAAAATTTTGTCTTTTTCTTCCCATAATTTTGTACAAGTTTCAGGCCTCTTGTACTTGTTTATTTTGTAAAATTTTTATTTATTTATGCATACAAGATGGGGTTGTAGGCCAGAGATGCAGAGATACTCTGCTGAGGTTAGCAGTGGGCGAGACTGGAGAGGTATAGTGCACCATGTGGGCCAGCTCCCAGGCTGGGCATGGAACTCATGCCACAGTGGCTGCCGGTAGCTTGGTAGTGCTGAGACTTACCCCCTTGCACCATGAGAGAGGCCCCAGACATCTTGTATTGAAAGCTGGAAGGGTCTGGACTTTGAATTAATGCCTTATTATTTTCACTGTTTTTTATTTTTACCTATAACTATGTGAACCTTGTTGATTAAGCACAATAAATATTTTAAAAATTGAAAAAGGGTAAAATGTGTTCATTTGGACCAATAAATGTATAGGAGCCTCAGTTCAAACTAAAAATTGAAAACCCCTTGATGGAATTCAGGTGATGGGGCTCAGTATAGGGGGGTTTCTTGGATCCCTCTGACAAATAATTGAGTAATGTTCCCTTTCATCAGCATGCATCAAGTTTATTGAGGAAAAGAGAACAGCAAAGAGAGATGTCTGCATAAACACAGGCTTCTTAAAGAAAAAAGCTGCATTTTGCCAGGGTTCCTTTTCATAAGGTTCCTTGATGGAATAATTGTGGAAATTATTGCCTTGGTGTCAGAATGGGTTGGTCTTCTAAGTTTGATAATCCTCTCTGCCCCCACCTCTGGCTGATCATCTTTTCTGACCCCACCTTAGATTGCTGGAACCTTCCATAGTTGGGTTAATAAAGACTTAAAAATTGTCCTTACAGTATCTTCCTTTCTAAATTTTTCTATTCCAATAACCCATCACCCCTCAGTAATAAAACAGAAAACAAAACACAAACAAAAACGAGGTGAGCTTGACATTAACTGACATGCAGCTGCTCTGTCTACCCCTGCTTTACTATCAGGAATGCCATATTTTCACCCTTAAATCTTTTATAACTGTTACAGGGAAGGGAGAGGGGCACCCCAGAACCCCCAAATCTGCCTGCTCTAAATAGGTTCTGCCATCTGCCACATCAAGACAAAACATAACACCTTTAATGGAAAGGAAATTTAATACAATTAGTAAACAATACAGAAAATACAAAGAATATAATTTCTAAATTAATCACCCAGAGTTACCAATCCCCTCTAGGCAAAAGTCCAGCCAAATGGGATTGGCCCAGAGCAAGGCCCAAAAGCTGCCACAAAGCACCTTTCAGGGGGACCCATAGGAAAGAGTCAGAAATAGCCAGACAAGTCTGGGAGGAAAAGAACAAAATCAAAATCAAGACAAAAACCTCCATTGTCACCTCCCCACGGGTCTCTCACCCACATCTGTTTCACCCAGTCCACGACCAAAAGGCAAGCACAGTTTCTTCACATGTCTCCTTGCTCCATGTGTCTCCTCCAGGTCTCCATCTTGCTCTCCACACTGCTTCCTTCCTTCTCCAGTCTCCTGTCCAGCTTTTGTCCTCTCTGCTCAGCTCCACCCTCCCTTGGGTGGGGCAAGACCTGGAACTCCCCCTTTCCTGGGTACCACCCTGCTACATAACCACAACAGAATGCTTTTTTTAAAGCTTTATTTATTTATGCATACAAGAACTGGGGTACAGGCCAGTAGTGTGTGTGTGGGGGTGAGAGGATTCAGCAGAGACAGAGTGGGGAACAGAACAGGCAGATTGACTGAAATACACTGCTGTGGGGAGCAGTGGGGAACCAGGAGAGGTCTGCTGTGCCACGTGGGTAGCTCCCTGGATGGGGATTGAACTTGTGCTGCAGTGGCTGTAGACAGCTCCACAGGCTGCTTCCTAACCCCTTGCACCACCAGGGAAGCCCACCACAACAGAATTCTTAAGACTGGTTTTAAAAAATATTCTGTGGTTACTTTTCACCTGCCAAGGAACAGGGGGCTAATTGAACCACTGATTGCACTAATTTTTTTATTAGCTTTGGTTGGCTGGTTCTGAAACTGAAAAGGAGTTGTGTACATTGTGGAAAATCTGAACATTAGAATAAAATACAATGAGGAACAGTGAATTGTGATTTTTCATCAAAAGAGAAATCCTTTTAGTGCTTCCCTGGTGGTACAGGGGTTAAAGTCTCAGCGCTGTCAAGCTATTGCCAACCACTGTGACCTGAGTTTGATCCCCGGCCAGAGAGTTGACTCCCAAGCAGACCTCTTCTGTCTCCCTGCTGCTCCCCTCAGCAGTGGATTTCAGTGGATCTACCTGTTGTACTCCCCACTCTGTGTCTGGTGAGTCCTCTTACACGCTGTACCTTTGGCCTACACCCCAGCATTTGTATGCATAAATAAATAAATCTTTTTAAAAGAGATAATTTTGTGAGTTAGCTTACTTTTTTCCTCATAATTTTCAGTATTTTGAACTGTGAACTATAGGACCCATGTGTATGGGCAGAGACTATAAACGTGAAATTGTAGAATTACAAAATGAACTCGCATTAGCTGAGTGAGGAAATGTACAACCACACTATATCATAATCTTCCTCATTAATTAAGCACGAATGTGTGCCTGTCATTATAATTATTTTCCTTGCCCTTCATGACAATTCATCACCTAAGTGTGTATCAATAAATGCATACTTAACACACGATTTTAATTTTGTCTGGTATTTAAGATTTGAATAAATCATATTATGTTTATTTTATATCTGAAACAACAGTATGCCTACAATTTTATATCTTTCTTTGTCTATTTAACATTATAACATACATATATTTCAAGTTACTGAAAACTATTCAGAATTACTGTACCTAATTTCTACATTTGCTTTATGTATATAGTGTAATATATTTTTGTGATTCCTGGAGTTTTGATTTAGAGTGTTCCCAAGTATTTGTTAGTATAAGAAAATGCTGGTTAGCATTTTACAAATAAAGATTTTTATTTGTGTTCAAACTGTTACAGGGCAGCCCGGATACAAAACGGGTTGCCTGACGGTGGGTCCTCACCCACACGCTTAAACGGACTTACCAATACTCTACTGCAGGCACATACGAAAGGTTAATAAAAGGTTTATTTACAAGGGAAGGGCAAATGAGGAAATGTACAGCTCAGAGAGAAAAGTGGGAGACAAAGATTTTTTTAAATTTTTATTTATTTATTTATTATTTTTTTAATAGAGGCATGTTTTATTTATTTATTTGTTTATTTTTTGTTTATACATGCACTGGGTACAGTCAAAAGCGTGGGAGGGTGAGAGAATTCACCAGAGCCAGAGCAGGGAGCAGAGCAGGCAGACAGACGAAGTACACTGCTGAGGGGAGCAGCGGGCAGCAGGAGAGGTCTACGAGCCATGCGGGACCCTCCTCCGGTGGCCGGGGACCAGCCGGGGATCGAACCGGCATCGTAGAGGCTGCGGGCAGCTTTGCAATCCAGCGCTCAACCGCTGCACCACTGGGGAGGCCCAGGAGACAAAGTTTTAAATGCATCCTACCCGATCCGCAGATCTAATCCCAAATGGCACTCTGAGAGCTGGCCGCAAGCTAGGAGCCATGAAGCCAGCAGGCAAGTGAGAGAGCGAGCCCCCCCAAGGCCCACGTGTTCGGTTTTTTTTTTTACCAAACCTGGCTGCTTAACTCCACCCTCAGGTCCCAGCCACCTTCCCTTTGGTGGTGACGGTATTTGTCTTTCTCAATGTCTTTTTTTTTAAGAGGCATGTATATTTATTTGTTTGTTTGTTTGTACATGCACTGGTACAGTCAGAAGCGCGGGAGGGTGAGAGAATTCACCAGAGCCAGAGCAGGGAGCAGAGCAGGCAGCAGGACCGAAGTCCACTGCTGAGGGGAGCAGCGGGCGGCAGGAGAGGTCTGCGCACCATGTGGGATCCTCCTCCGGTGGCCAGGGAGCAGCCGGGGATCGAACCGGCGCCGCAGAGGCTGCGGGCAGCTTCGCAACCCAGCGCTCAACTGCTGTGCCACCGGGGAGGCCCTTTCCCAATGTCTTCATGGCTTTGGTCTGGAGTGGGGTGGAGTCCACAAAGCCTGCATGGAATTAGCTCAGGTCATCCTTTCCCCCTGACAAAATCATTCCCTTAGGTCATTTCTCCAATTACTATTGGGAATTACTATTGAATGACTATTTCTTTTAATACATACACATATAGATAATATTCCAAATTCTGGTATCTAAATTCAAAGTTCCCCAGCAGAAGGGTGATACCAATTTATTCTCTTTTCTGAAACAGCAAGAATCCCGATTTCAGGGGGTTCTTGCATCCACGTCATTGTGTCTCCCCATCTTCAAGGCTCTGACGTCACACCGGCACACACTCCCGCTTCCTGCTCCCCCCACCCACTCTCCGCAGCTGCATCTCCCCCTCACCAGGCTGACCCGCCCCTTGGCCACGGCTCTGGCCCCGCCTGCTCCTCCCTCTGGCCCTGGAGCCTCCGCCCGCCATTACCCCGCCTCGGCTGCACCGCCCCTCCGCGCCACCAGGAGGCACGCGCCGCTGCTCTGCCCCTGGTTTCCCCCGAGAGCCTCTCCTTCCTCGGTCTTGCCCCGCCCCCTGCGTGTTGACGTCACGACCCTGCGTGCTGACGCGGAGAGGCGGTGGGGGCGGAAGTGGCAGAGACGGAAGCCAAGAGCCCCCGCCCTGGCAGAGCGGGCCCGCGGGCCAAGGAAGGAGAAGCCCCGGGGGCAGCGCGCAGGCGTGAGGGGAGCGCGCGCCGCCTGGTGGCGAGGCGGGGAAACGCGGCGTCTCGGGGAATCCTGAGGAGGCGCCGGAGTGGGAAAGCCCGGGCAGGCGGAGCGGGATGCCCTTTCTCTCACTGTGGGGTGAGCAGCGGGTTTTGGGGGCCCTCTGTGGTTGCCGGTCAATATTCCTGAGCATGTCTTTAAAGCACATGGGCACGATTTGCTGTTTTAATGACTTGTGGAAATTTTGAGTTAGTATTTTCAGAGATGTGGGAGATTCACCTGCATTTCGGTTTGATTTTCTAAACTTCAGCCGCAGCAGGACGGGCGGGCGCGGCCAGTGAGCACCACGGGGCTTTTCCGCTTGCCTCTGCCCCACATCCCCACCCTGTGCACCCGCACCTACAGCCCTGCTCCCCGCCCCTGCAGCCCTGCTGCAACCACCTGCAGCCACCACGCACCTGCTGCCGCTCCCGCCCTGCAGCCCTGCTCCCGCCCCTGCACCCACAGCCCTGCTCACCCTTCCTGCAGCCCTGCTGCAACCACCTGCAGCCCCACCCCACGTGCCTGCTGCTGCTCCCCGCCCCCGCACCTGCAGCCCTGCTCCCCGCCCCTGCACCACAACCCTGCTCACCCTTCCTGCAGCCCTGCTGCAACCACCTGCAGCCCCACCCCACGTGCCTGCTGCCGCTCCCCGCCCCACAGCCCTGCTCACCCTTCCTGCAGCCCTGCTGCAACCACCTGCAGCCCCACCCCATGCACCTGCTGCTGCTCCCCGCCCCTGCACCTGCAGCCCTGCTCCCCAGCCCTGCAGCCCCTCGCCTACGCGTGGCTCCTGCCTCTTCAGCTGCTGGGCTCGCCTTGGCACTTGCTTCCCGGGACTCAGGGTGAAGTTCTTGCCTAGGGGAACCTGGTTTCTTCAGGAACCACCCCAAAGCGAGGGGAAGGTGAGGACAGCTCCCTGCCCGTGGCTGACTACAGAGCGGTGAGTCAGGGCACCCAGGGCTGGGCAGGCTGCATGTGGATAACTCTGCTTGGGTCATTTTGTGTCTTGGAGGAACATGGGGGTCAGGTCATTCCTGAGTGTGACCCCGTGAGTGCCCAGCACCCCTGAATGAAAGTGTGTTCCCCGTGTTTGCTCCTGGCTCCTCCCTGCTATGCTGATCAACCCCTGGGGTGGGTTTTCTGGGTTCTCCACTCTGTTCCATTGATCTGTGTGTTTTATTTCTGTAGACTTATAATTTGGGGAACGTATTGTAAACTTTTCTGGGGCTGACATCCCCTTCCCTTCCCCAGATCTAGCAGGCAGGAGGGCAGTGTCATGTCCCAGTCTCCCCGGGATGCAGTTTCTGACCCAGTGGGTTGCATGGTGCCTGGGGCTCTGCATATCTCATGGAGGCTGAGAGGCTGCCCATGTTGGTCCTGGGCCCACATCTGAGGGCTGAGGCGTCACTTACTGTTGTGCAGCTGATGTGTCCATTTAGAGCCTGGAAGAGGGAACTTTGACACCTGGAAACTGCCTCAGGAGGCAACTTTAGGTTCCTTGAATAGAATCCAGACTTTCCTGAGCCTTGAATGACCAAGAGCCACATGGCTGCCACACTCTGGCTCCAATGTTTGGTTTTCAAAAATGGGTTTGTATTCACCAATTCAGTGTATTGAAACCTGTGACCATCTCTGTATCACTAAAGGACACACCTGAGATTCCCACAGCAGGGTCAGCTGGGTGCTATCACCAATTAGGTCGGAAAGTTTCTCTATGGGGAATCATCTGAGACACTGAAGGGCCCTTTCCTAAGCTCTTGAGATCTTTTTTCTACTGATACATGGCACTAAGAGGATCCCTCCTATTTTAGAGAGTGAATAAGCCACAATCACTCAATCACCTGGGAAGTGGACATTTTGTGGATAATCTACTTACTTTTTAATATTTAGAATCTGTTACAATGATATTACCTCCTCCATTGTAAAACCTTTTATGCTTGCTTTGAACTCTTCAGGGTAGGAGAAAGAAATCGATGTTTATTGAGCACCTGGTGGACATTACCTGACCCTGTGCAACAGGTTCATTAGTTAAGTTATGTGAACTCATTGATGACACTATAGAGACATTATTCCTACTCTGTAGTTGAAAATCCTAAGGTCCAAAAGAGACAAGGAACTTGTGTTAAGATCATACAAATATGGAGAAAGATCAGGGATTTTGGACTCCATATTTTTGTCTGAGTCGGAGATTGTCAAATGAGGCTCAACTGTAAACCCCTCAAGGCCAGGGGGAGGGGAGGAGTGTGGGTGACCCTGGCCATCCTCAGAACAGCTCCATGGATGGTGGGTTTCCTCCTTCATAAGGAAGGAGCCTCAGGTTAAAACAAAAGTTTAATGTATCATTGTGTTACATGCAGATGCTGTCTTTAATGTTGCACATAATTTACTTAATAGTTTTAGAACTAGCTCTAATCCCAAAGGTGATTGCTACTTGTAAGACACTGGATTTCAAAATAGACTTTTCTGTAATTATTCCCATACAGCAGGCTTAGCTGCTGTGCTGTACCTACCAGAGGGAATTCCTGCACATCTAGAACACTTGATAAGAAAGTGATGCCTCAGCAGTGCCTGCGATATTATTCAGGATAAGACCCCCCCCTTTAATTGTTAATGTTTAGATCTATCTCATCTATACAAGTGGGAAACATACTAGAAGCAGTGACTAGTGTCCTCAGGATGTTGGTATTCGTGGTGATTGTTTTGTTATTCATGTTTTTTCTGTTGACAAGTTTATCAGTGAACTTGTGTCATTTTGTGATTAGATTTAAAAAAGGTTATTTACATAGTTCTAAAGTTTAGATTCTTGCGTATCGCTCTTAGTAATTCTCTTTCAGTATTGGAGAGCACACATCCATTCTCTGAAATGACCTTGATTATTTTTGTCATTACAATGGACCGAATGTAAAGTTGAGTGTAAAGATGTGTATGTTCTACTTTAAAAAAATGCCCTGGAGATCGAGGCAGCTCTCCTGCCTGCCTGTGACTGTGCAGGTATTTCTTTTCACAAACCCTTTGCAGCTCTTTCTGCCAGCTGGTGTCTGTACACTGTCCTTTACTTACTTTCACTTTTATTTTTATTATTTTTTAAAGATTTATTTATTTATTTATACAAGCACTGGGTACAGACAGAAATGCGGGAGGGTGAGAGAATTCCCCAGAGCCAGAGTGGGGAACAGAACAGGCAGACTGATGAAGTACACTGCTGAGGGGAGCAGTGGGCACGGCAGGAGAGGTCTGCATGCCATGTGGGACCCTTGCCGGTGGCCGTGGATCAAACCGGTGCTGCAGAGGCTTCGGGCAGCTTCGCAGCCAGCGCTCAACCACTGCGCCACTGGGGAGGCCCTTACCTTCAATTTTAAATTGTCCTTTGGATATAAACTAAATACAAAAAAATTCTCTGGAGTTGAAAATAGGTCTATTTCATCGTGATACATGTTCTTAAGCATTTTGTAACAAGCGTTTCTCTATCCAAGCACAGGCTGTGATCGCCTCCCATCTTTATTAGGTTTGCCATAGTGGGCATAGGGCCAGCTCCAAACAGCAGCCTTAGCAAAATAAATTTCTTTGCTTTAATAGGTGTACTTACACTGCACCAAATAAAAGGTGGTAAGGCACTCCTTGAAGATATTGTTGGTTCAAATCCAGAATACCACAACAAACCTAATATTGCATAAATCAAGTCACTACTTTTTTGTTGGTTTCCTGGTGTGAATAAATATTGTTTGCTCTATAGTGTAGTCTATTAAATGTGCAATAGTATTTTGCCTAATGAGAAAATACCCTAATTAGATATCACCGAGACATGAGGTGAGCATATACTTTTGGGAAAATAGTGTTGCTGGACTTGCCCCAGTCCAGGTTGCCACATACCTTCAATCTGTGAAAAGCGGTATCTGATAAAGCAAAGCAAGCAGGATGGGGTGTGCCTTTATAGACACTTCTGAGAATGATCCTTTGGGTTTTAATAAAGTATACACATCTGGATAAGTGGACTTCAATTTAATGATGATGTCTGTACATAACTATTTTTTCAGCAGTTATGTCAGCATGGGAGGGTGTGTATTTTTTAAAGTCCTTACTCATTTATGCATACAAAAACTTGGGCACAGTCCAGATGTGCGGGGGGTGAGAGGACCCACCTGAGACAGAGCAGGGAACAGAACAGACACACCAACTGAAACACACTGCTGAGGGGAGCAGCAGGCGAGGCAGGAGAGGTTGCCGCGCCATATGGGCCACTCCCTGGCAGGCAGGGGGAATCGAACTCATGCTGCAGTGGCTGCAGAGAGCCTCATAGTCTGTGTCTCAACCCATTGTGCCACCAGGGAGGCCTGGGAGGGTGTATATTCTTTTCCATGATAGAAAGTACTATGAACACTCAAGGTAGTGAACAAGGGTTAGCTAAGTGCCTGCAGTCTGCCAGGGACTGGGCTATACACACAGCATTTTTAAAATTTATTGTGGTCTTTTAAAAATGTAAAAAAACTTATAACTACCATTGGTTGAATCTCAGTTGTAAGTAGAAAATAGGGAGTTTAGATTTTATTATGCTATTGAACAGCTGCAGAGAAAACACATATGACTTGGCTTCTGGCTAAATTCTTCCCCAGGCTGTAAATCCATGTGTCTGCATTGAAGTAGCCAGTGCTCCCTGCCACCACACTCTGATCCTTTTGCTCCCCAAACTGGACATTACTGTCCACATTTGGGATCATGGTAACATTGCTGTGCTTTATTGCTTTGAATCATTGGTGTTTTTTAAGATTTATTTTTATTTATTTATGCATTTGTATTTATTTATGCATACAAGAACTCTACCAATTTCTAAATCAAAGTTTGTTTTTCTTTTTGTTTAAAGATTTTATTTATTTTTGTGTAGAAGACCTGGGGTGCAGGCCAGAGGTGTGAGGTGATGAGAGGATTTACCAGAGACAGAGTGGGGAGCAGAACAGACAGATCTACTGAAATACACTGCTCAGGAGAGCAGTGGTAATACAGGAGAGGTCTGCTGTGCCCTATGTGGGTTAGCTCCATGGCTGGGGATCTAACTTAGGCCGTATTATGGGCCATTGTGGTGATAGTGCTGAGACTTAAGCCCTAGTCTACCAGGGAGGTCCTCAAAGTTTGTTTTGATATTGGATAAGCATAATTATTTGTTGAGCTCATTTCATGTTATGGAATACTAATATAAATGTTTAAAAGTTATATTTGAAGGTGGACAAAAATATTTTCATTATGGATCTGATTGTGGGTATTGTCTCAGAGGCTTGTAAATGTTATCTCTGAGACATGTGGAATGGTCATATTCTTTAGATGCAGACTTTACTATTTGAGGCCAATTGAAAAACTGGCATCTGTGATATAATGGAAGATGTAGTGATCATTTTATTTTACATTAGATAATTTAGAATATTGTAAGAGCTAATATTCAGAATCATCTGGAATCATTGGTGAGCTGAGTCTGTGTGGGTGACTGTGGCATTATTTTCTCTCTGAGTCCAGGATAATGTATGTGCTATTGCCTGGGCATCCTCAGTGGCCACTTTGTTCTGGTGGGTTTAGACTGAACCTCCTCTACTGTTTGTTCCCAATATTTGGTGTTGAGTTTTCACGGTTTCCATATCGTGGAAAATAAGCTAAGGTCATACATGTAACAACACTAAAAGTAGCCTTTCACTTGAGTCTGCAGGTAATTAATTTTATAGAACAACTTGTAGGGTGCTTATTTATCATTAGTGTACATTGGAAAGATTGTGACATTTGCAGTGACAGGTGCTTGTTTTCCTTAAGTACTGGAAGAGAACAAGAAGAACCTTTACAGGGGCCTCCCCAGTGGCACAGTGGGTTGAGCGCCATGCTGTGAAGCTGTCCACAGCTTTCTGCAGTGTGGGTTCAATCCCTGGCCAGCCAGGGCCAACCCACATGGTGATGCCAAACTCTCCTGCCTTGCCTGCTGCTCCCCTCAGCAGTGTCTTTGATCCGTCTGCCTGTTCTGCCTCTCGCTCTGTCTCTGGTGAATTCTCTCATCCTCCCGTGCCTCTGACTGTACCCCAGTTATTGTATAAATAAATATTTTTTAAAGATTTATTTATTTATTTGTTTGTTTATTTAAACAAGATCCGGGGTACAGGCCAGATGCGTGGGAGGGTGAGAGAATTCACCAGAGACAGATCAGGGAACAGAACAGGCAGACTGATGAAATACACTGCTGAGGGGAGCAGCGGGTGAGACAGGAGAGGTCTGCCGCGCCATGTGGGACCCTCACCGGCTGGCCGGGATCGAACCGGCGCTGCAGAGGCTGCGGACAGCTTCACAGCGTGGCACTCAACTGCCTGCGCCACCAGGGGAGTTCCCTAAATAAATCTTTTTTTAAAACAGAAGAATCTTTACGATTTTAAGATAGCTTTTGTATCAAGAATTTTTATGTGAACGAAGCAGGCTGAGGTCTGAGTATCCCTAACATACCAATGCTATGCTCATGTTCTGGGAAGACAGTCTTTTCTGTTAGCAGGGTATGTGGGTGTTTCTGCTGAAATGAATAAGTCTTATGTGATCTTATGTGAACCACAGATATTAATGAATAGGTAGAAGGTACCTTAGTGAAGATTACAGGGAGATAATCAAGGGTTAAAACGAGTGGCCATCGTGTACAGTTCACAGTTTAAATGTCTATGAATGAAACCTTGCAATTTTGTATCACTCATTAGGGATGAAGAAGGTTGTGGCTTACACCCCATGCTGCCAAAACTGCTACAGCCAATGTGCTCATGAACAAAAGGGCACTGAGAAGCCGGTGTCTTGTCTTATATGCCTTCCTGTGTAGAACTCAGAACCCCAAAGAAAACTGAGGTGAGTGTCTGAGTTGATGCTTGGTGAGCAGCAGACCAGGTCAGGTTGCCAAGGAACAGCCCTTCAGCTGTGTTCCTCTTACACCTTGGAATCACAGAGCTGTAAGCATGAGGCAGCTTTGGAGCTGTAGCTGCCTAGTCCTTTTCCTATCAAAATAGCATCTCATAATCATATTATTTACTCTCTCAATGAAATCTTTTTGAAGTGTACTTGCCTACCATGCAGAAACTCTTTACTATGATGTGAAGGTGAGTGTGTACCTTGATTCTCCATCTACTCAATAGATCAGGTGGGCAGTGCTGACGCCTCTCCCCTGAGGTGGCCACTTCCATGACACTTCCTAGTCGTGGCATTTGCTCTTCCTGCTGTTTGCTCAGGCTGTCTCCAGATTATGCTGACTAAACACAATTTTTTTTTTCATTAGGTGCGGCAGGCTGCACTACCCATGCTGTCCTTTGACAAGGTCTGGGCATTGGGGGAGACTCCCGAGAAGAGAGGAGTTCCTGCACTTCCCAGAAGATCTGAACTAGGCAGTCTCCATAGCAACGCCTGCTAATACTCTCCTGTTTGTTCTTGGTTAATGCAGAAGTAAAAACCTAATTCGGACCTAGATGCTAATTGGTTTATTGTTCTTCCGCTTGAATCATTATTAAAGAAAGTAAAAAATGCTAAAGGTATAGTCAGGAAAGAAATGTTTGGCACTGAGAATTATGGAGAACAAGCTGCCCTGAAGCAGCTGTGCTTGGAAACCGTAGCCTAACCCAGGGGTATGTGTTTGCGGCAGCAGTACATTTCCTGGTGTATGCAAAGGGTCAGTAGTCTGCAGGCTGTGTGGAGGTTAGGTATTTATAGTTAAGAGTTAGACTTCAGTAGAACTAACATAGATTTGATGAGTTTCTTTAGGCCACTTTGAAGTAATTGATAAATTATCCA